>NC_060249.1:49141931-49458803 GCF_921293095.1 Ischnura elegans
TTTCCGTTTTTCGTTCACCTCACAGGCTGCTCACAGCTAAATATCAACGGCCTTCACTTTTTCGCAGATAAGTCGATGACTTCACAAACTCATTCCGAGCCGGTCACCGCATTTCTGCTACTCCTCGGTCTCATGCAATGATTTCGTGCGGTTCGCTGTTGTTTCCACTCTTGCTATCTATTCCTTCCCTCAGATAAAATTTCTTACCGATTTATGAAATGAACCAGAACCTCGACGTCACCAACTCATGAAAAGTGGGCGGTATCTATCGCGTTTTTACAAGTTAAACTAATGAGAGAATGGCTGAATGAGGGAGATAACTTTTTTGTCGTAACACATATTTCCCCTTCAATCTACCAAAGTCTTTAATCAAAACGCAAATGTGGGACTGATTAAACGACCTCTTTTTTTAAACAATAAACTGAAATATGTAGGAAATTATCATTACTGTCTCCCGAAATTGCCACTTATATTGAAACCCAAATCTGGAAACATAATTCAATTCTGGTTATAATGGGGGTGCATGGGTGGTATCTTCGTTCCAGGATAACAAGGGAATCATTGTTAGAACAGCTAATCACGCTGAGTCCATTTTTTAGTCTTATTTTCCGTGTGATGCCTGGAGTAACTGAAGATCATACCCAAAAATAGCCTGAATGACGGAATAACGCACCAGATCAATCGTTGGCTTACTTCTGCGCAAAACATTCTTTGGAACTTTATTAAATGTTTTTAATAAAGTATTTCCTTTTAATTTCCATGAAGGTATGACCTGCATCTGGTCGCAACTGACCAGCCACCCGTAATTTTTTGGAAACGCTAAGGATAGCAGCGGAGAGACCAGAAGTAGAGCCCTTCGAAATGTGGTACAAAGGAAGAATAATGAGGATCAAATGCATGGATCGAGTAAAAAATGAGTTCTAAGAAGAGTAAGAGAGGAGAGAAGTCCCGTGATGAAGACGACACAGCCTTATCGGCCAAAGCTTGAGACGTGATGGCCCTGATGAAGACAACCGTTGAGAAAAAAGTGGTAGGCAAGAATACAAAATGAAGAACTCGAGTAAAATGTACGGAGAAGGTAGCGAAGGATGCAAGCAAGAGTATAAATAAGTTGTTTTGGAAAGATGAACTGATAGGAGATTTGAGTGGAGTGCTGCGCCAAACCAATACAAGGATTTTTGACCGGTGATGAAGGACTTTTTATCCAGCCAACGATTTTCTCAGTTAAAAAGACATAATCGTTCCGGCGAGTTCCCCGCTTGAGTGGAGAGATCAAGATACATTTAGATCTTTCACGGTCATATCTAAAAAGGGACGACCTTCAGTAACATAAAATTCAATAAACTTGAACAGTAATTTCTGAGGTGGGCTATTTTGGCTGAGGATTCGTTTACCAATGCCCTCGACACGTGGACAGTGGTGCTTGTAAAATATTCTGATAAGGATCTTAAATATCGTATTCAAATCTTATTTTGAAATCCCATGCTTACGAATAAGAATTAAATGTTTTCCACCGTAGCTAATAATGATAGCATGCTAATAATGGGTTCATGTCGATCGATGCATAACAATTTAGGGGTATGATGATAGCGAGATACCGCTTCATCCCAATATTTAATTATTTATGCATTTTATTGCCACAATGAGAACTCATTCACCTACAGGTCTTATCACTGGATCCAATACAAAAGCATTGTAAACGATAATATTTTTTTCTGAAAACCTGGTCGTTATCATTTTAAATAATTTACATAAATTATTAGCGACATTGTCTGAATTAAGCGAGTTCGTCATCAATAATTTTTAGGCGCGATCATGAGTATTATAAGCCCGTTGATTCCATAGATCTCTATTATGTGATATCTCACAGGTTTAATATTTAACTTCATTTCTCAGTGGCCCGTACTTTTATGTGAGACTAGGTCTGCTAGGAGCTGGTGAATGCATAACAGTGAATAAAATTAATTGAACACTATAAATAGCAATATACTGATTATCGTCAATTTTTTAGATGCGTCCTATCGCCACAGATCTGCCCATAGAACATCAGAATAAGATTTCTTAACACTAAAAGAACAGTGAATAAGATGAATTAAACCTTATAAAGAGCGCTACACTGAGTATTATTAGGCATTATTTAGACACGTCCTATCGCTGTAGAACTGCTCATAGAACTACAATATAGGAACATTACCTAACACAAAAAAGTCATTACTTTCTTGCCGCAATAAAGATATCGAGTTGGAATCGACCAATAATCCGTGAATCACTAGTGAATTACTAAGACCAATAGAGTTGAAACCAGATCGTCCACATCAATTCAGAGTCATTATCCTCGACCGGTATCATTTCCGCCATCTCCAGGAAAAACCTCGATTTTTTTCATTTTCGAAACGCTAAGAATCCGAAAAAAGTCAAGAGCTCAAATCCGACTCCGGATGAGACATTAAGTGAAATCGGTAGGAGCCTCTAATGAATACGTTCTCAAAGACCCTTGGGCAAACAGATTCATCATTGCCTGAGGCAAGAGCAAAGATACCTTTGCTAACCTCAAAAAAAGATCGCATCATCCACGGATGACGAAAAGGAGGGTCGACTAACAAATACCGGCCGTATCAATTTTTGCCCATTTACCATTTATTTTTACACGCAGTTTTATTTGGATGCCCGAATCGAAGATATCCATCCATTCCCGCCTTATTAAATGGCTTTCTTCCTTAAGTAAATATTTTTATCCACACCTTTTGAGTCAAAACGAACGAGAAACTCCACTGCTTCATCGGTTCCGAGAGAAAAATAACTTCTCATTTTATAATCAGCATAATCGAAGGAAAGGATAAATTAAGGTCGTATGTATAACAAAAGCCCAATAGAAAAAGCTTTTTAAAGAACAATTTTACTTTCCACATTATCGCGACAATTTGCCGGATGTTACCTTCGCCTAAAAACGTTACTTTACCATGAGAGAAGGACAAATTAGTTCTAAAAAAGCTCCATTTTCGCTAAACTCATAATTACGAAATTATATATTAGCCACATTTATTGAAATACGAAAAAAAAGGATTGAATGGAAAGGGGAAAAAACTATTTCTCCACTCCACGTATCACTTTTGAGCCAAGAAGAGTCACACCACATTCCACTCAATTTTTTATTAAATAAAAGAGTTGGACGCAAGAAATTCTGTGCTTGGCACTATGTGAAGAAGATTAATATCCAATAGCCAAAATAAAAATTAAGCACATATATTATAATTATATCTGTGTATCATACAATTGGAAACTCTTTTACGAGCTAAAATGAACACAAAATCCTTGGGGCAACATTATTACAGGCTTTGGGGTGCGTCATACGCAACGATTACAGAAAATTAATTATAGCTCATTCAAATTGACCCAGCTGATTCAAGTGCAAAGGAAAACTATAAATTACCGATGCAAACCTATATGGCGCTCAGCGGTGATACAAACACTGTAACACCAAAAGCTCAAGTTACCTAATATCTTATAAAGTACATACCAAGTCTCACTTGTTGTATGCGCATGTCTTTATAATGGTAATTAAAATTTTCTACAAGCATATTACGTTGCTGACAATTATGTAATTTTGAAAACTGTATCTACTACCATGCGTAAAGAAAATAAATTATTTAAGAAAAGCTATACACCAGAAAGGATTACATCGACAATCAATCATTCGATTCGAATCGAAAAATTTCGTATTGTAAGGTTTAACAAATAACCGAGATTAGAGATATTGCTTGATGAGGAAAGGCTGGGACCAGAGAAGTCCGACAGAATATTCATTAATGTCTTACAGATCTATTCCTAACCGAATTTGAGAGAATGAGGACTTAATGATGACCAAAATTTGACCTTAAAATCTATGTTAACATTCTCTAATAGTCACCTGACAAAAAGTGATATACATTCGGAGAGCAATGACCTTTTTCAAATGAATTCACTCGCTAACTCTTCCTCGGGAGCGAGTCTATGCATGTAAGCCCTGTAGCGACCGTTTCTATAACATTTCAACGCAAAAAAATCAAAATAATTCACACAGAGTTTGGCACGAATGGAACCGGAGTAGCGAGAAGGTTGGATATTATGCGCGACACACTTTTTATTCCTTTTCATACGCCGTGACGGAGAGAAAAAACATGAAATGGATGTTAAAAAAGAAACATGGCCCACGCTATCCAGAGTTTTTAATCAAGGAAATGCGATGGATTCGGCGGAGTGTGCATTCCAGAGTGAGTAAACAAAATGTGTGGGTGTTTAAAGGTGAAGCGAGCGCACCTCAATGCATGAGCAACTTCTAACGTACTATCCTTAGAGCTGTTATAATATTCCTACAAAAGGAGATTCCAGTATAAGAAAAAGAGTTTATGACATCAAGAGAAATTTAATAGTGCAGGATAAAATGAAATGCTACAATATATCAAAGTACATCCAAAATGAAAAATGCTAACATATCTATGTACTACAAAATCAATTTAGGATACAAAGTCATAGAAACGACCCCTTCTAAAATCGTCTGAAACCCAGAGTAAAAATTGTCGACATACTAACATTTCTATCGAATCAAGTGTTGCCATTTTCATCTATGACTCTACTTTTTGGGGTCATTTGGGGTGAACGAGCCTAGATACGAGAAAAAGTCATAGAATCGACCTCCTCTCAAATCGTCTGAAACCCTACGAAAACATGTCGAAACACTAAATTTTCTAAACGATTTAAATTTTTCCTGGTGAATACTTCTGCTCTGCCAGGTTAATGCTTTTATAAAAGCATTAACCTGGCCGCAAACCCGAGAAATATTCGTCAGGACTAAATTTTCTATCTATTATGATATGCCAACTGCCTCAATTCTTTTTGCTTGGGGGTTAAAAAATCGAATACTTTCAAAAATGTCATTTTCCAGACCTAGACCACATATGTCGAGAAACCAATCCACAGACCGAACGGAGCACTTTTAACTTGTGCAAAATCGTTAAATTTCACTATTTCATGAATTATGTGAAGACATGGTGTTGCGTTATAGGGTACAGCAAATATTGTAAGAACTGGCAGAGCGGCCAGAAAAGCACCATGATAAAGAGAAGAACATTAAATTAACGCGAAAGGAAGAAAATATTCTTTAGGATTAGAACACAGGAACTTTCAGACGCATTCCGAGCTGAATGGTCAAATCTTTCGCGAAAAAAAGGCTCTTCTGTAAATTGATGCTATATCTACTTCCGTTAAAATATACGTTAACAGGTGTAAATCGCCCCAAATAATAAATTAATCGATGGAGAAGGAAAAAGACCAAATGAGGAGACAAAACATGCTCCAAGATGGATATAAAAAACTTCCTTGCGGTAGAAACCATTAACCTCATCTCACAACGGTCATTGCCACCAATAAGCTTTTATTACGGGCGAAAATAACCTTTCCTTTGGAGAGAGAAACAGGAATTTCCCAAATCGGATCATGTCCGTAGAAATAACCGGAGAAAGAGCTTTTTTTTAATGGCCATTCTAATCGTTACGGCGAAAGATGCGAAGACGAATATCTAGGAAAAACCAGAGTGCGAGAATATAGAAAAAAACTCGAAACGGTAAAAAAAAGCACAGAGAAGTGGAAACTCTTCGAACGTTAGCCTCAATATAACATGTCAGGCTTAAGCCAATAAAACTTTTTATGGCGCAGCGAAGCTTAAGGTGATGCGACTATAATTTTATAGCCAGTGATTAAGGTAATTGAGAATGGAACACTCGGAAGGAAAGCAGTTTTGAGAATATTATGCAGCAACAGAACTTAAAACTGACCCCTTCGCGAACACTCGTTCATTTATACACAGCGTGGCCATGGAAAAATACCTACCTAAGTGCTTTGGTTAACAAAAACAGTACATACTGGAATAATTTCACACTAAATTGTTCCTGTTCATGGCATAGGTAATAACAAGTTCGCACACGGACATTGATCATTGCATTAAATAAGGAAGATCATCTTTACATGCATACATAAGGAATATTTGACGGGTATAAGATAAATGGTAGTGAATCAATCATAAATGATGTAGAATCAGCAATTTCCAGTACATACCCGTCATTAATTGCATTAGCCGTAGGCAAAGTATGAAAAATGTCTGTTGGTGTATTTCAATTAATATATATATTTAGATACTGATATTAATGAATATGTACTTAGATACTGATATTGGTTCTTTACTCTCATCTGTATCATTTATTTTTAGCATTAGATGTATACGCTTATTAATTAAATTAAAAAAATCACTTGATTCCACCTAGTGACAAAGCTTGGATTTCATCCAGAAAATATTCCATTGTTTACCGCAGATTCAAACCAAGATGCAATGAAATGCCACATTGAAAAGAGCTATAAACCGTTAGGCTACTACACTCAGTATTAATTTTGGACTGGTAGATGTAATATAATTCAATTGAAATAATAAGGAATAGAAATTAAATATTCTACTCTCGATTAATACGATCGATAGAATTGGGAGCGAGCGAGAAAAATGTGAAGAATGTCGCTAACTATGCGATAATATCGTCGTGTATTATTCGTCGGCACAAATAAGGTAGCTTTGGAGTTGTTAATGCCAAGCAAGAGTTACGGTTATTTGCACTCATTTGTTATTACAATACTACAAAACCAATTCCATGGAATAATTTCTATAAAAAAGAGACATTTCGATTGCATTGTCTGGCAGAAATAAATAAAATAAAAAGAGGCGTAGTAATGCCTTGTAGCATTACTTATACGTTCTGATGGTAATAAATTAGGGAGGTTGAAGATGAGTTAGCACACTTCACACATTAGAACACTTCCAGCATTACAAACAGAAGATACTACTCACACAGAGGGAATTCACAAAGAAAGAGGCCATCACTGACCATAATCAATTCATTGGGAAAGGACCGACAAACCTTCATCGCCTAGAAGTCAATCAGCAGGAGATGCAATCCTGAATTCAAAGAAAACCGACTCCGCAGCGACTTACCTGCAATGGAAAAGAAAACAAACTTAGACATGGAAAACATTCCTTCAAGAATGATGGTAATTACACCCAAATACGAGAAATAATTAAGATAAAATGATTAACAAAGGAAGCACTCTTTCCAAAAACAGTATTAAATGCACTATAAACAACAAATGAGCCTTTCATTTATCGGAGAATAAAGGGTGGGAGATGATTAGGTTAATTACATTATAGCGTAGAAGAGCTTGAGATACTTGGCACTCGATATTAATATCTAAACCTAATCAGCACCAACGCTTAATTCTCTTAGTGATGAAACGTTTATTTCTTACTTTTAAGTGCAATAAATGGTGTTCTTTGAAAAAACGTGGTTTTCCATATGTTTATATTATTTTACTATATACTTTTCAGTGGTTGATCATGTAATCATTTAAACTTAAGTTGTTAAAAAAAATCTGCTAAAAATTTATGACTAACGCCATTTCTTGAGAAAAGTCAAAATCATTTTTCCAAATGAAATTTAGTAAATGAATTAGAGCACGATGAAAAAATTCAAACGTGTGACTATTGAACATTGAAATTTTCATCAGAAGCAGAGTAAGTGGGCAAAATTTCGAACCGATCTTACCATGGGAAGTGGGTTATAAATCAATTACAAGATTCCACCGATCAATCAGACGAAGCAAGTCAAGAAAAAGCGTGTAAAAACTAAGCAAGATGCAAAGTGAGGATCAAGCCATCGGAGCAAAAGATTATCACTGGCTAAAACCTGAAATTTCCCACAGCTTAAGAGACATGTTTCAAACATCGCCCTCGACAAAAATTACTTGATCCGAACGACAATAAACTGCGATCAAAAATATCACCACTTGGAAGAATTGCTTCAGCTACAAATTTCCTCCGAACAATACCAAACTTCTAGGATAAGACATTGCGTGAAACTTAAACAGCGGGTGAATTATTTATCACGGCCAGGTAATCCCGCTTTCGCAGCTAACAGAAACAGTTCAGGGGGAACGGAAATGTAATTTCATGCCTCAGGGACTGAGACGCTTCAGAGGATATTCCAACGCAAGAAGGCGGGGCACGTGAGGAGTGAATACGACTGGAAAAAAAGAGGAGATAAAACGAAAAAGTTTTCGCCATTAGTTATCCCAAAATTGGCTCACTGAATTTCTACGAAATATTATTCGTCTGATAACGCTGCGAGTAACTTTACTGATGTACTGATTCACAGCGAGTAAATTTACTGATATACTGTAAAGCCACCGCAGGATAACGAACGTACAGATCATTGCAACAACGATGAATCAAAGAAACAAAGTCTTTCTCGTGTTTCAAGATTTCTCAACGCATCCCTATGGTTTTCAACACACTGACAATAAGTATTCGGAGAATATTAATGACGTCTTGATACAATGAAAACATTTTCACGCATTTTTTGCACATACTTTTTTACTCAATTCAATTCGAAAATTAAATGCTCAAGATGACCACAAAATGCTCCATGAAAAAGTAAGAGGCTAAAAACATAATGAGAGAAATTTTCCATATATCGGAACAATATCAGAAGGCACTAAGAAACGCTATTTTAACAATTAGCAGTCATCAAATGAGGAAGAGTCATCCTAAAAAGTATGACATGTAATATAGACGAGGATAATAACCGCAGCCTTCAAGTGGCATTGAAGGCTTCAGTACGATTAATATGCGACTTTAAAAGTTGGGAACATATAAGTGAATCAGGCATACATGAATCTCAAATGGCTAAAAGCACGTGAAAGACGAGTGTATTTTACCTTAAAACAGCATATAAAATTCTTAAGCCTGGATTCTCGCCTTACTTGTTCCACAAATTTGTTTTTAAAAGAATTGTACAACAAGAACTCATATTTCCGATGCATAGATCTAAGCAAGCTGCAAAGCTGCAAGCTTAGTTTTTAACAGCCGTAAAGAAATGTATCGACGATCGCTCATACGGTATAACTGCCGTAGATGGAATTCACTGCCTGATGATGTAAAAGCATTTTAATCCATCGCAAATTTTACAAGAAAATTTACATATGCTACACAAATATAATATATTCAGGATATTTGAATTGGACCTTTTTGATTATTTTTTATTTATTTGTAGATTATGCCAATATAATATCTGGCTGCTGTCTATATCAACATATAAAGGACCAATGAGTCCACGACAACAAATGTTTATTATTATTAAAAAGACAGTTTTATCTCGCCTCCTCTAAATCTTTCTTCCTAACAATGACACATATTCAAGTGAACAGTACCTACATGGGAGATCGCAAGAGGGCATTCCGACAGCATCTAATTTTCATGGCTAACATAAACATATAAAAAAAGCCCGGTGTACCCAAAACTTCTTCCGCAAACGATTACGCAAACATTTCCCAAGAGGTGGAGATGAATGAGAGGCCCACACATTTTGGCACAGTACGTCTAAATAGATCCATCTGCTTCGCCGGAGGGCTTCTACAAGTCCCCTTTTCTCGCACCTACCCTCTAATTGCCCTCCTGCGACCGAAAAATTAAATATATGCACGTCCGGGACCACGGTGAGCCGGCTCAAATACTCAAAAGAAGTAAGATGCTGCAATATGCGAACCGAAGCACCATGAAATCAGATGTATCCCTCTTCAGTATTACATACCAGATGAAGGCAAGAGCAAAATCAAGGAGTAGCTCAAAAATCTAATAAAATATTTACATATGAAAATATAAAATAAAAAAAAATTGTTATAAATGAGCTCCACTTTCACTTATCGAAACCGGGTTGAGCTAATGAATAAGTGGTAAATCCAAATTGACTACGAATGGAAATGGTAGTGAACAAAATCAACCATATGGTTTAGAAAGATTTCGTGCTTTCCCGGCGAATAGACTTAGTGAAGAGTTCTCGGGATCGCCACCGGGTCAGGAACTCCATAACTGCCGACGTCCGACTCGGTCATCGAAACGTCGGCAGTCATGGAGTTCCTAACCCGGTGGCGATCCCAAGAACTCTTCACTAAACCTTATAAGGTATATGGTTTAATCACTGAGTGATTGACATCCTGAAATTTTCGATATTATAACACGAGCTTATAACGAATGATACGTATGCAAAAAACTCTAAAATAAGGCCGGTCCAGAGGTAGATATGCGTCTTCAACAGGTTGCTAACACGAGGCAAACAAGCTTTATCTGGCGACCGCTGCCAAGGTAACAAGGTAGCCGCGGTAAACCACTCGGATGAGGAACCACTTGGAACCACTCTGACCACTTTTCTCCATGGGACGACGAGCTTACTGGTCAATTAGCAAAAAAAATGTTTAAGAAAATAAAAATCAACGAGGAAAAGGAATAAGTGCGCTAATAGTTCTTGTAAATACGTTTTCCTCCCGGAAACGGCAAGCAACGAGAGTAAACAGAACCTCGAAAAAAAATCGCAACCTCGAAAAAAAAAACGGAATGGAAGCATTTCTCCCCAATCGAATACATTTCGGACAAGGTGGTCATTACGGTACATTTCAGGAAGGACGACTTCCAAGCATATAAAATCTCAACAAAAAAATGGATGAAAAAGATTCACGAAAAAATTGACAATACTGCCAATGTTGGGTGACAAACAAAATAGTAATTACATTATTACGAGCTCGAATTATGACGGGAATTGTATACTGAAACCCAGTGGCGTAACTGTGGGGGGGGGTATGAGGGGATAGATCCCCTCACCCCACCCCAAAGCCCCAGAGAAATAAAAAAATATTTAAAACTATTGTCTACATTCGGTGTATAATAACTGCATGTACTTAAATTTAAACTTTAAGTGCCAAAATGATGCAAAATGTACTTCCAGGCATGTCCAATTTTCAAATATTTTCCCCGCACCCCTTGTCTGGGGGAGGGGTCGCCACTCCAGGCCCGCCTACCCCTCTAAAGCATATTCCTAGTTACGCTACTGCTGAAACCTCTTGAGTTATTTTATATTACATCTTAATTCTTACGCATACATTTTCAATGGAATTTTTAATTAAATTAATTTATAAGAATTTTAATGATTCCCTTTTTTCCGTTTTCCTCAGTAATGCTGAAACTAAGGTTTCCATGCTGGTGACAGATTATGGTTACTGTACAGCCGCTTTTGTGCATACTTACTCTTATAAGTCTTTACTCTCGTATATATTAACTTCTTTAATTTTTTTCTTTAATCTCGTTTTAATCTATGCAAAAATGCAACCCATATCCCGTACGAATGATACTTCAGTTCACAGCAGGTCTACTACACGTATAACACTGCCGCTCGTATCCACATACGATGCCAATAACTTGAAGTACATCGTCTCCCTATCTATTACAAACACAATTACCACAAGCGTCTCGTAATCCCTTGACTCACAACCCGATGCCATCTCGAACCTTAAAGTATCACATACGCATGTTGTCCAAGGGAGTGATGATGGCCTTGCGCCAACCGGCTCGCCCCACCTTGACCTTTCCGTCGCGAAGTGCCCACTGAAGGGAAGCGGCTTAAGTATAAGGGGCGAGAATTATTCGCCGAAACAGCAATAACTTTTTCGATATCATCTCCACCGCACGGATTCGATACATCGGCACATTTTACGATCCTGTCCAAGGACTGCAGCGGTCGCCGTTACCTTGTATCATGAGGGCGTGTCCATCTTTGGTAAATCCAATATATATATGATCATGAGCGTGACTGGAGAAAGATGCAATCATTATTATTAGCGCTGATCCAGAAAACGACATTTTGATAGGCGATAAAAATGCAAATGGCTGATTTATGTCCGGTTTGAATTGGAATTACATACAACGATTAAACGCTACTACCTAGAGCAAGACAATAAAAGTCGTGGCTGGTTCTGAGGAGATGATTCATATTTTTTTTTTAGTTTTCCACGGACCATCCTTACCACTTTACAACGGTCGAATATGACAGATATGATGAACATACCCACGTATGCATTCAGTGATAAAACAAAAGAGAGTTACTGGCTATTCGGAAAAATTGGATGCAAGGAATATTGACAACTTTTGCGCTAATATATAAATATTTTACAAGTAAATTCTTGTGAATCAATTTTAATATAATAATTTTAATTATGTATGATAATTTCAATGATTAAATTTCTCCATTTTTAAATAATATGCCCCCGTAATTGCGCCGAAATTTTTGACAGTTACTATGTAACTCATAAAACTTAATTCTTATATGTTGCAAGAATACTAGTTTCTCTTGAATAAAGTGAAATTTACTAAGTATTGTCCCAATACCAATTCTTGGGGTAGGTAACATTACTCCTCTTATTACATAAACGTATACACTCACCATAAAAATGCCCATTACTGCGATAAGAAAAAATATCTATCAAACTCTCGAAAGCGATACATTTGATGAAATAAACGCTCAAATCAAACCATTGGAGTTAAGATACGCCATTTGAAAATTTATTACACCAAACGTGGGGTTCGAAAGAAAGATTCTCGATATGAAGGTATTCGGAAGTTTTTGCAAGAGCCTCCCAACGATTTTGATGCACAAACTTAAATTTTTCAAGCTCTGCGGGTTTCTTCGCATAATCTTGGAATTTTTTGTATTTCAAAAATAATACAACAAGAAAATAACCTCCCCCTTTTTTTTAAGAAATTCTATTTGTCGGCACAAAAGATATAAAGGAGACCTGTACCCATTTCGATTCTAATTTACGAACTCATGTTGCCATTTAAGACGTAATTATCATTCGTTCAAAATGTTTTTGTCACCAAACCCATTACTAACGTCCTCATTTGAAAATAGTTAATCTCATTTTCAGCCAGCTTGAAGTAAGATGAACATTGTCAGCAAAAAATATTTCAGTAATCACACCTCGTGATTTCAGAACCCAGTCCTCCGTCTCATTACTTCACTTCCTCCAGACATTTTGAAACATCCAAAGGAAATGAACCCTTTTTTCTACACATCAGCCAATTTTTTCTCATGCTGCAATGGCGGTACACCAATTACGACAGGTTTCATTAAAAACTACGCAGAGCAAAAATGAACAGGGTTATTTATTTGGGTCCGCCAAGGCAATCATTCCTGGATTTATAATGATCGATAATGACAGGGCTTTTTAATGCCCTCATATGCATTATCACTTAGGAAATATACATACACAACCAGAAGAGAAATATTGACGGAAAGAAATATTGACTGGACAACTCAGATTTTCACTTTGTTTGTACTCTTGCTTTCACGCAAAATCAGCTATCAAATGTGTAATTCAATGCAGGATAAATCACACAGCGTTGCACCGGCTATCAATTTCTCCTCGTAATTGACAAAGACGATCCGAAGATTGACAAAGAAAGAAAGCTTTGAATATTTGCAAAGTACAGTTTACCAACCGTTTAAAGTAGTCCGACTGATTTAGACAACAATGATTCCTTCATTTTGTCATTCGCAGTTTTATTTTTCATTTTAACTAATATGCAATCAACTACGTAAAAAAACATAGAACTACCAATTTCCGCGAACATATAAACTCTCCATCATATTTTGGCCACATTTTTATGGATTTGGAACCACTGTGCGTTGGTCTGTGTCAAATTGTGCCCAGTTACGCCTCGTAAACTCTTTGCGAACGCGGTTTAAAGAGTTTCCTTAACGTACTTCATTCCATCAATTCCACGTTTGCAGCAGAGGAAATAATCACCAATGGTATATTCGCAGCAATGACATAATCCATTCTTCTTTTATCATCCACTTCCCACTTATTTTTATTTCCACTCGAAACACTTACTTTCTCTCTTTCTTCGGCGAGGAAGGCGGGCGGGTCTGTCTGAGCAGATATCCCAAGAGGTCCGAGGGAAAAAAGAAGCGTGCAAAGAGGAGACCATTTATAATCGCAAGAGAAAGAAATGGAGGGAGAGAGGGGAGATGCCTCCGCCCTGTCACATGACCAACTGAAGGGGGATGAGAGACGAGAGGCGAATAAGGAGACATAGGGGTGGAGGAGGGGATAATATAAAAGAGCCAGCCGCCAACTACATACCAAGGGGAGAAGCGAAGATGATTTCTTTCTTTTCTGAGAGAGGTGACGTCATTATCCAGGAAAGCATCTCACATAAAAGCGTCTAGGTAGCCCATTCCAAGGTTGATCCCTATCCAGTACAATCTTTGTAATCTAGGGATATGCGGATACTCGAAAATTTTAGTCGAGTCGAGTAGTTGATACTCGACTCGAGTGATTCGAGAAGCATTACGAATGTAGAGTCTAGTTTCTGTTACAGAGCATTCGAGGCCAGTAAGCCAGTGATTAACTTACGTATATGATCTTTATTACTATTGTGCAAATGACTTTACTGAAGGCTCTTCCAAACCGTTTTGATAAATATATTTATTAAATTTTCGACATATTGCTAGGGGTTAATTCATTGTTACTGTGCTAAAACTGTTTAAGATACATTAATTTCCATTCATCTCCTAATGCTGACACGATTATCATCAACTTTCCTCATTATTTTTTCATTTTTGCATCAGAATAAACATTCACAATAGAAAATGTACTATAGAATTGGAAAAAAGAGAATATGTTGAAGAATGCATTTTTGTACTGCCTGGTCCAGAAGTTACCATACTCGAGTCGACTCGACTCGATGCTCGAGAGAAGTTTTGAACTCGACTCGAGATCAAAAATTACTACTCGCACATCCCTACTGTAATCCGGTCTTGCGGTAATCCGACACGTCCAGTAATTCGGTCTGCAGTGATGGTGACCTCCCTTCGGCAACTATAATTTCGTCTGTTTTAAATAAAAGCTTTTTCCGTAGATGATAATTATTTGATTACGTACTATTAAGTATGTAGGTGTTCGTCAGATCATGATTTGCATGAATTTTAGTTAAGTGATTTTCATCGACCATTATCGCTATTATTAATTTGGTTGTCCACCTTGACCCACACCCTAAGAAGTAGGGATAATACCCTAATACCTAGAGTGGGGTACCTTAATAAGCGACAGTCTACGATGATCATTCAATTGCAAAATTACACCTCAAAAAGCTGTGCATTTTGTTTGTTTCCTGTACGTTTCCAATAATCCTGCGTTTTCGATGGTCCGGCAATGCCACGGCTGCATAAGTGTTTACCAAATTACCAAAATTACCATATCATCAAAATACCAAAATCGCTCTGTATTTTATTAACTTTATTGTACGTAGTGTTTCAAAAATAATGTACGTACTTCGAAAGCATATATTCATTAAACTTTAAGACGCACAAATTTGAAACTTTACGCACATATTTACGAACCTCTCAAGTTCAGTTACAGATGTTCAATACATCCTCCATCAGCGACACGAACAATGTCACATCGATACTCAAATTCCTCCCATACACGGGCATGTCCTTCGTCAATGATGTTACGGCAGTACCGATCAGGTATTTTCACATTCGCTCAAATGTTAGTAATTGATTGGTGAGGGTAAAGCTCACCCCATACTAAGCTACAGGCGTGACAATATCACACATTCATGGTAAGGGGGGGGGGCGAATTACTTTACCTCGACCACCGCGCACTACGACTATTTTACTAGGGATTGTGCGAAGGGTTCTCTCGAGATTTGAACCCGGGACCCTAAGATCAACAGCTTAGCGCTCTGTTCACTAGGCTACCACGTTTCCCTTGTTACCCAATGCGTCACGAAATTTGAGAGGGATAACCTCGCTTAAATTTACTTAAGGAAGGCCGAGAGAATGTATAGACAAAATGAGAATAATGAAATAAAATATATAAAAGAGAGCTCAGTATATACGGACAATGAGAGACACTGTGGACATTTTTTTTAATCAAAGAGATTAATTAAAATACATCTACATCACTATAATGTAGCTCTTCAAAAAATGATAGTATGTTATTGCAGAAAAGGGATATTGATTTGGTTGGTATATATGGTCAAAAATGTTTTTGCATAAATAATTTAAAGAAGGGTTGAGTTTGGGTTCTAAAATTATCATTCTTCTATGTTGCAATTTTCTTCAGTTTTAACTAGGCGTGAAGTTCAAAGAACGGGTAACTAAGTAACACTATAATGATGTTAGGAAATGAGATATTGTCTTTTTGTGCAACATTTTGAGATAATTATTTACTTATAAAACTTAATGATGAGAAGTATACTCTGATGGAATATTTTTAAGTTGCTTTTAGAACGTATGTCGACAATAAAGACAGCTAAAATGATAAGGGGAACTTCATTAATCTAGAGAAAACCATAAAATTCTTTTTATTTCCATTGCTACTAAATATCGCAATGGAATAAAAAAATGGTACTAAATAAGAACTGAAAGAAAATCTAACTACCTCTCTAAATTGCACAAAATTCCCACTTGCTATCACAATAAAAGCAACTTCAAGCATTAAAACAAGGAACCTTGAAATTCTCAAACCTCTAAGGCGTAAAAACTTTCCATGACAAATATTAAATCGTGGATTCATCATCAGTAACAATCAGATATATTTTTGACAATCACTAAGGTGTGGGTATAATCTCAAAGGTGGAGATTTCAACTTTCCTTAATTACGAATTCTTAATTGCACCAATTACCGCAAAGTCAATCTCATCTTGCTAATGATGCCATAATAAATATCCAGCTTAGGACTTCTTCACAGCATTTACAATATTCCGAGGGCGAAATCTTAAAGCTAATGAGCGAAATCTTTTAGCTAATTAACCGCTGCCGCAGTTACGTAAACCGTGGCTCTCGCTTCTTGAGCGTTTATTACGGTTACTTAACAAACGAAAGCTAACGCTTGTGTCATTATTGTTTCATGAATTTTGATGAGGTTTTGCATAACGTCCTGGTTGACGTATACAATTATCTGGGTACGTGAAAACTTTGTCTTTTCTCCTAGTTCATTAAATAATTTCTCGAATAAACGAACAGTTACCGAATTACAGAACTAATAGTCTTGAGCATATTATAAAATTCTTTTTATTACCATCGCTACTAAATACCACAAGGGCCTAAAGAAACCTATTTCTCAAAATTATACACATATTTACACTCGCTGTCACTATGAAAGCAATCTACAATTTACATTTCTCCAATCTAATCTAAAGTTCTCCCTAATCGAACTAATGAAATTCATACAATAATAAATACTGCTCGAATACGCTATATTTACGATAACAACTGATGAGTATTTCACACAGGTGCACAATTTTTCGACATTTTGACCTCCAGAAAATTACACCTATGAAATCATCTAGTCGAGTAAATAACTAATAGTCCTATATCCTCTGACTCTTGGAAATAGGTAGAAGACAGATACAAGATATTTAAATAAAGATACACAGAAATATTGAGTCCGCATTGGGCTTGGCTCCAAATTTACGGATTTAACCATTCAGTTCCAAGTAGACACGGATATTAAGGACGCCCACGAAGCGAGAAAAATGCACAAACTACCACGAACGTAATTTGTCTGAATCATTAAATTCAGCGCGAAATTTCGGAAATAGGTATACATCTCATTTAAACCTCACGCGCACATTAAAAAACGCAGACTTTAAATTGGTTGATTAGCGGAACGAAAGTTTCCGCTTCAACTAATTGGATAAATCGGCCGTGGAGCACTCTGTTCCGGGAAGAAGAAAATTCTGATTAAAAATAATTTATCAATCTCATTCTACGTCGATTTATTTGCAACAGCCGCTAGTAATCAAGACACACAGTGGTGTCTACGCCCCACTTTGATTGATAAAAGGGTTTCTTGTGAAAATACTTCGGCTTTTTTCTTCCATCAAGAATTACATGTTACAATGGTGGTCCATATGAGTTCCTTCCCATTTATACTTTTTTACTTATAATATTCATGATAAGGGTTAAACATTTCGCCTATTGGCTTTAAGATTTCGATCACGTAATATTTTAAGAGTTGAGAATAAGTCCTTAGATGGATATTTACCGTGGCATCATTAGCAAGGCGTTACCGACATTGTGGTGATTAATGCAATTAAGAATTGGTAATTAGGGAAAGTTGAGTACATTGGGAAAAGGGAAAATTTTGTTTCCACACCTCACAGATTGACATCAAACGTAAGTCTGCATGCGAATGACGATTGATCCATGTTTTCAAATTTGTATATATCGACATTCATGGCTCAGGCCGAACCGCCTATCTCATGTAAAAACAAAAGTGTTTCGAATGGCAATGAAAACGGACGGCATTGAATGATAAAAGGGGGACTTAATGATGTCAGCACTGCTAATAGACCAAGTCATTATGGGCACATTATTTCCTCTACTGAAAAAAGAGATGAATTAATGGAAGGAAAAACGTTAGGGAAACTATTAACGACCAAGATTATTTATTATTTTATCGTAAACATTTCACATAAACATTTTTAATTCATGCAGACATTAAATCAGTTTTGAGAGATATAGTGTGACTTGAAGATAGCATCCCGTCTCCTCATGAACGTCAGTGCTGAGACGTAAGATTTTTCTATAAAAGCCTTATTAATTTTCTCAAATGTATCATTATTCATGGTTCAGGCTTTAACATAGAGGAATGAATGGAAGGAAAAAAGTTGGAGAAACTATTAATGACCAAGATGTGATATTCCCTTTTCGTAAACATATAACAAAAACACTTTTATTTTATGCAGACATAACACCAGTTTTGAAAGACGGTTTTAATAATTCTCCGAGATAGTTTTAAGAACTCTGAGGCTGTAAGAATTTTCTTTGATAGCCTACCCGCACTTTGATTATCCATTCCACGTATTTCAAAAAGTAAGGTAGGCTCGCACGTAACATTTTACGAACCTACTAGACCATTCTCCATTCTATCCATTCCCACGACATTCCTTCGTTATTGCGGCATAAGTAAATAAAAAACAGGGGGTTTAGAACCACAGGAAAGTAATAACTGGGACGGGAAAGGGAAAGATGGAGGTATAAAAAAAACACTACCATCATGGAGCTTTTATAGAGCGTATAGCAGGGTAACAGACCGATTCCCTGGCACGTAAGTGCTGATAAATCATGATGGACAGCGGAACTTTGGGGGATGAATTTTTCTGATACGACAACCACGATGAGATATTCTCTTTTCGTAAACCAGTAGTAAAAACAACCAGTTTTGAGAGATAGCGTTATCACTTGAAGATATCAGCCATTCTCCACATGGACGTCTGTGCTGAGAGACCTAAGAATTTTCTTTAATAGCCTACCCGTACTTATATTATAATTTACGTTCTCCCTTAAAAAATCTCTAGTCTGGTGGTCCAGATGGGTTGCCTCCACGTTTAATGAACAGAGATAAGGACCCTGGAGAGATCTTCGTGGAGACGTAAATTGAATCTCAACCCTTTAACCTCAAAAACGTTTCCACTGTCTCCCCCGTTCGTCCCAAACACTCATGATCTTTCCCCCATTAAACTGCATCAGAGCCACCGCGGCTAAGACCGCCATAAATAGTCGGGCGGAAGGAGGAGGGATAGTTGCCGGGGCGACAGTCAAAACAAGAGACTGCTCCAGTGGGTGGGTGGGGAACCAAGGGTAAACTCAGTAGCAGTAAGGGTGGAAGGGGATTTGAGGGTGTAAAACATTAGGAACTCCGCTCCGGTGTTTCTGATTTACGGCCGGCGACCGTTATGTTTTTGTTTTCACTTCCCCACCCGCCCGCCACACACGCACGCAACACGAACAAAAAAAATTGAATCGCGCGGGGCGCACACATGTTGCCTAATTGCCACGGCGTGTTGGAATCGTGTCCCCTTCTAAGGACCCTTTGACGAGTGGCAGTGGGGAATGGTAAGATTCGTCTTTTTTCTTCCTCGGAAAAGAGAGATTTTTTTATACTTAGTAAGAATTAGAAAAAAAAATATATTTATACAGACCCCGCTTTCAAAAAGATATCTTTCCTTTCTTCAGCTCGTTCACTAGGAGCAAAGTTCAGGGACAAAAACATAAGACCCGATGTTCCTTCTCAGCCACAATGGGAGTCGTTATTCGAGAGTATAATAGCGGCGAAGAAAATTATTAATGGGCTAGAATACACCAGATTAAAGCCAAAGAAGGAAGCATCTCAATTCATCGCCAGCGACTCAACGTGATGATTCATAAATGCAATTCAACCCGTTACTGGGTAGCAAAGTAGCATAGTTGGAAAAAAGATAATTTAATTTATTACGGACTAGACTTAAAAAATACTTCAACTCATTATATTGGAAAATAGTGGTGATATGATGATATACTTTTGTGACTATAGCGATGGGATCGACCGCAACAAAATTATCTTCAGCAATGTGGTAAAAACAACTGATATACGATTCTGGAATAAGAGCGAATATTATTATCTTAGGTTGATTAAATAATATTTTACGAACACATGATAGTGTCACAGATCTGAACGGGGTCTGGAATGTTCCTTTAATACCTAAAGCTGACACAGCTCCTTACCACGACGACAATGGAAATTTAGGACCCAAAAAAATATAAAACAAATCACAAATGCCACCCATGATAACTTTCCTCTAGGTTTCCCCACATCCATTAAAAAAATCTTCTCCTTGTGAATGGTACGCGGCGTAAACGAAGAAAGCTTTCGACTAAAAGCGTAATAAAGGGAGTGAAAGGGAAGTTAAAAATAAAAAAAAACATTTTTACCACATTTTAGTGCTTTTATTTTTTTATAACGTTTATTTTTAACATTTTTTTATCTTATTTTCATAACTATATTTTATAAAAGGGTCCTACTAGGCTACCAAAAACTTCCTCATACGAAGTGGAAAATAGGAAAGCCTAAAACTATGGAAAAACGCAAAATCCAACTTGCATACAACATATAAAAATGTAAGGAAAACAATCGACTTCCCGATTTGAACCGGTAACTTCCGGTTCCAAGGCAGGCACATTGACATTTGCGCCAGATGGAACCTGAATATGGTGCATAGGTTATGAATAATGAAATCATAAACTCTTACACTGAATCTGAGCGATTAATACAAATGTTAACCGTCGAAAAAGGTGGCTCATACTTCCTCCGAAGACCTAGGAATTGTATAAAAATGCATTGCTATCTGGTTCTGATCATTACAGCAATGTTTCAAGTCGATCTGACGATTGGTAGAGGGTCAAAAATGAATCACAAGATTTCATCGATGAAATAGACACAGTAAGTTAAGAAAAATCGTGTAAAAATATGAACCCACACGATATATGACGAGAAGAGACATTGGAGACCCCAAAATAAAAATGGAAACAAATCACAAATGCCACCCATGAGAACTTTACTCTCAGTTTCCCCACACGTATTAAAAAAATCTTCTCCTAGTGAATGGTATGCGGCGTAAACGAAGAAAGCTTTCGACTAAAAGCGTAATGACGGGGGTGAAAAGGGAAGAAAAATAAAATAAAACCAGGTAACTCGAGCAAGTTCGAAATTGCATTCTTCGCGTGTCTGCCACAGGTTCTCCTTCGCAGCCGAGACGGTCTCAAGGACAATCCCTCGATTTGTGGGAAGAAGAAAAAAACACTTCGGAGGACTTGTGTTTAGCGTTCAAAATGTACATCCGGAACGCCTGGCTCTAAAAGTTATAAATAAAAATAATAATTTTTATTGGTTCCAGGAACCTCCTTTGGAAGGCTATATGAATGCATTGAAACTCAGACGGTGAAGTTACTACAAAAAAATCAGAAAACACTCGGTAAACATTTGGTGAAGAGGAGAACGAAGAAAACAAATTCTTATTCCAATTCAGATATTAAATTTCATCAAAAACTAAAGGAAACAAATATTTTTTTAATTTCCAACATAATAAGCACTACTAATATTCCAACTTTCAGCAATAATAATTCTGTGGCAGTAGTTCAGTGACAGGGAACAATTAATTTATTCCCATTTCTGGCATTCCTTGTTTTTTTCAGTTATTTATCTATATTAGGCTGGAAAATGTGGAAAAGAGTTTCAGATTTTAACACTTTGTGCATGAAGAGTCTTAACATGCACATCGGTTTGTGCAAACTAGGATTAATTAGATAAGTCCAGCTATGGCTACTGCATCTATTTTTAACTAAAATATCATGTCTGATGATTTTAAGAGAAAATTGTTTAGCACCAAGACCAACAAAACTGCATCCTCCATAAAATATAAATCACACGATTAAAAACTCTATAAATGATAACAGAATTTGTCAGTTGACACAGGCCAATAAAACATCCAGCACAGTAGGGTAACTAGGAATATGCTCTGGGGGGGATGGGATGGCCTGAGGAGGGACACCCCCCCCCCCCCCCGATAACGGGAGATCGGGAAAATAATAGTATGCCTGGAAATATATTTTACATCATCTTGGCACCAATAAAAATTAACTTTAAGCAGATGCAGTTACGTATAATAAGTCAAAACTAGACAATAGTTTTGAATAATCTTTTTATTTCTCTGAGGCTTTGGAGGGGGGTTCTATCCCCTCATCCCCCCGTATTTACGCGACTAATCCAGCATAAACACCTTGAAAGTATGACAATAAAAATTAGGCTATTAATCTAAAACACTTGTGGTTTTATGCCAGTGATAGAATACTGAGTGAGCCATTTAGCTCCAAGGCAACGAGAAATGTTCGCCAAAATACACACAATTGTCGTTCGAAGAATTCAAGATCTTTCGCCAAGTGTCGTGCAAAGCATGCATAAAACCATACTATGTCCACGAGGTATTATTCCGCTACTGTAAAGAGGTTTAAGAATGAACAGCACAGCCAGCTCACAGTGTAAGCGCGGGCACAAAGCCGTAACACCTGTCGAGGCTGGAATGCACTGCGTTGCTCCACAATCGAGACACTTAATTCCCCGACGTCATCCCGCAGCTTTGTTTGCGGGGAGAGAGAGAGAATTTCCCGCGCGGATCTCGAGACAAAGAATTCCTTTTCTGGGCAGACGAACGAGCGCAGCACAAATGCGAGATGAAGAACGTCTCCAAGAACTGCCTGCCGACTACACGCCTCTAGTTCCGACAGAGGAAAAAAAAGAGATGGGGAAGCAAAATATTTTCTCTTCTGTGGGTCACGCGACTGGTAATATACACTGGGTTTACTTATATCTACTGGGATATACACTGGGTAACTTAAGGGTGTGATTCACGCTCAGGATCAGGGCCGGATTTACCGTAAGGCAAAATAGGGGGGAGGGTGACTAGGGGGGTCGCAGTTCGAGGGGCGCCTCCAAAGGCGGTAGTTCATTCAGTTACAGCAGTACGTAATGTTTTTATTTCTGAAGTTACTGTCCTTTTTCGTCGAATGAATTAAGGCTAGACATTATTTTTGAAAAGGGTATTCATAGAGTGTTTTAGTTGCGTAAAAGTTAAACTGTTTCAAGTACTTTTACTCCAAGCTGTTTTTCTTTAATTGAATTGTCTATGTTTTCCCTGCATAAAAATTCAAGCATAAAATTATGCTGTCAGCCATATATCTGTTTATTCCTTTTTTCCGAACCTTACCTCATGCGAGTGGCTGTGCCTTATCATTAAAATCGGGGAGGGGGGGCTCAAGTGAGAGGTGCCTATAATGTAACTTTGGGTAAATCCGGCCTTGCTTAGGATGAGAGAGGCCCTTAGGAGGAGAGAGGGTTCAAATCCCGATTTTTATTTTCCGGCGAAGTTAGCCTCAAATCATGAACGCCAACATACTATGGTAGATCAGATCATAAAATAAAATAAGAGAGATTGACTTAAGAACAAATAGATTCAGAATTTCGTTTTTTCCACGATCGATAAGACGTTATAGAGGCAACGATAGGGCTTACAAATAGGTTAGATGACCCGTAGTGTAGCCTACTAACTTGGTATTCCTTAATACATGTTTCTGAATTTTCCCAGTATTTCTAACAGCATGTTCTAGCTTCATGGAGAGATGAACTTCATTAGTAGTTGGCAAAATTTGCCTCTGCTTGATTGTGCACGCATTATTTTGTTGTTATGCGTAATATTTCATGAATGTTTGGTTTGCATGTGGCGGCCCTCTTGCATGATGCACGTTGGTGATTGATTACCCCCATTCAAATACCCTAGAGGTGGCTCGCACGGCATTATGTATGTAAGAGTACGGCCCGCACTTCGGGTCGCACGCTTTTAAAGTGTGGGTTCTTGCTCTTGGTGTCGGGAATCGAATAATCACACACAAATATTTAAAGTTTTTACCCCAAAGTTTATTTCCATCTAAAATCCCAATTTCCAAAAGAGTTCAATGAAAAGAAATTTAGTAATAATGAATTTGTGCGTCTAGAATAGCCAAATGTTAAGACATTACCAAAGTCTGGCGAAGGAGAGGAGCTGCTGGTGATGGCACGGATGTAAAGCGAGACGCTTCGGTGGCACTGGCCATACGGATCGCACTGGACACCTACTGACTGTAGTGTAGCCTACTAACTTATTGTCCTTTTTTATGTATTTGACCTCAATCCTTTTTTATGAATTTTCCCAGTATTTACAAACAGCACGTTCTATCTTCATAGTTAGATGACCTTTACTAGTAGTTGGGAAATTTTGTCTCTGCATGAATGTGAGCGCATTATTTTGTTACTATGCGTAATATTTTACGAACGTTTTGTTTGCATGTGGCGGCCCTCTTGCATGCTAAAGGCTGATAATTGATAACCCCCAGCCAAATAACCTAAAGTTGACACACTGTGACTGACTACTGACGAGATACAGGTGACCAGTAACTGAGTGTGAGTAACTGAGCCGAGTAAGTAGCGTCTCCACCGTGCCATTATATAGGGAATTGAAACTAAGATGTTTTCGATAAAGAGGAATGGGAAGAGGAAGGTTTAGGCATTCTCAAAAGAGAAAAGGTGCAAATCTTGAGGCATAGTTAGACCAAGCAGGCTATTCTGAGACGTCACACAACAACATATTTATGCATATTTTGAAAATGGAAATCTTACATTTCCGGATCACTACATGTAGTTACAGATGTAAAAGTGCATGGACCGTTAAAGTCCAAAAAAAAAACACGCAATTCCACGTGTTTGAATTACGCTGAAGGAGGATGAGGGTATATGGCACGTATTAAATACTTTTGAACAGAGTTCAACGCAGTCA
The DNA here is from genome assembly GCF_921293095.1 of Ischnura elegans. Lineage (NCBI taxonomy): Eukaryota > Metazoa > Arthropoda > Insecta > Odonata > Coenagrionidae > Ischnura > Ischnura elegans. Next base: position 49,167,031 of record NC_060249.1, read on the forward strand.
GTCATGTTTCTCATTCCACTTGCCGTATATTGGTCCGGAATAAACTCAAAATTAATAGAAATGCAGATCACCTGATTTTTTAATTCGTCGATAAAGGTTAAATTACACCATAGAGGTTTTTTTCGTAGATATGAATTCAACTTCCAAGAACTGCTTGTTATTTCAACCTTTACTTCGGCACAGGAAAAACTGGTGGAGAAGCAAAATATTTTCTCTTCTACCGGTCACGCGACTGCTAATACAACATCCTACACGGACTGTGAAATTCCAAACAAGCATTCCACGAAATTCCACCTGTTTGGATGTCGCTGAAGAAGAATGAGATCGCATCGCAGGTATTCAATACTTTGAACATGGTTCGTCGCGTTTCGTCATGTTTTCCTTGTCACTTGTCCTACATTGATCCGAAACAAGCTAAAAATTAGGGATGAGTCGATTCTTAAAATCGATTCTACCGATTCTCGGGTGCAGAATCTGAATCGAGATTTGATCGCCTACAGTCAATTCCCATTCCATCGATCACTGAGAGATAAATATTTTGAAAATAGACTATAAGCTTGGGGCATATGGGTCGTCACACACCTGAGCCATTGCACAATGGACAATATTAAGTTAGCAATATATGTCTAAATAGTTTAAAAGCTTATTATTTTATAAAAGCTGACGATATATTACTGTAATACTAACTCGTTACTTTTATAAAATATTCTTTTTGGGCCCCTTACTTTTCTATGTTATTTTTTCCATTCAATTCTAACATTTTAATTACAGCAATGCTACTGACAAATCAATATCCTACCAGTTAGTATAAATAATAATCGATGGAATCAGAATCGACAATCGGCAATCGATTTGAAAGAATAGGAATCTAAAAAAAGTGGAATCGACTCATCCCAGTAAAAGAATGCGGGCCTGAGACTCCGAGGGTATTTCTAGTGCGCAGCTAAATAAGCCTCCACTTTGGAGGGCTATATCGACACTGCTAATTGTTAATTTATTTAATTGGCTTGAGAAAGTAACGCGTTTTTTCTATTTAACTTTACAACGTGCTATCTTATTTCTTCCGTCTCCAGTTTACATAACTCAAATTTAACTGCGCAATACGAATACACCAGCAGTATCGAGCGCGCTCACTTTCAGACTGGCCATTCCCGATTGGTGAATTCTGGACTACTTTGCGATCGCGAAATTACAAGAGGTCGCCGCTTTGTCGATCCGTGATATCCTCGCCAAACAATGGAAGTGCACGCGCCGTAACTCCCCCCTCTCCCCCAATATTTCTCCTCCCCGAAAACTGCAGCTTCCAGAATGAGACGACAGAGTCCGCCCCCTCCCCCTCGAATTGGGTCACCGCTGAATAATGAAAGCGGTTCCGATCCCACCACGAAAGGTTATACTGAGGAGAGGAGGGGGAAAGAAAGGGGTCTGGGCTACTCGTCTACGCCCAGTGAGTGAGGAGAGAACAATGGTTGACATTTCTGCATCGCGGGAACCGCCTTCTTAGCTCAAGACACACGTCTCGGGATTAATGCATCAACTAAGCCGGTGCATCTCACTGTGACGACCAACTTCTACACATTCTCTCATCATCGGCGTGTGCTTCCTGATGCAGAAGAGTATAATGGAATAGATGATCAGCGTCGCATCAGCGGAGAAAGCATTGCTGGAAACGATGTAAAATATCAGCTTAAGGGTAAATGGCGACATTAGGTTGAACTGTGTAACAGAAAACATAATCATAGACAGTGGCGAAGCGAGGGGGGAGGTCTGGGAGGTCCGGACTCCCCCTATTCCCCCCCCCCCCCCGCCGGCATATAAAGACATTTACTTTGCTTCATAAAAGAAAACTAAATTTCAAAAAATCACGAATTTACAAGAGATTTCTTTGAGAAATGAAGGTTTTTTTTATTATAAAACGTATAAAATTAGTTTAAAACCCTCCACTAAGTACCCTGGTTTTTTTTAATTATCTATCCCCTGGTTTCAGACCCTCCCCCCGAACAAAATTCCTGGCTACGCCACTGATCATAAATATACTTATATCATCTGTTCTACAAATTTTGTAACGGCCTGATCCAATTTTCGACAATATGTCTTATCTAGTAGTATATGGCTTCAACTACGTTTTATAAAATCGTAAATATCGCGCTCCATTTGTCTGCATATCAAGAATTTACCTTTAAAATGGCATAGTGCATTGTGTCGAACCCTGTATCAGACCATTACAAAATTTGTGGAATACACAACATAAGTGTATCTGTGAGTGTAACTAATACGATTTCAAAGGATGAAAATATGCATGCATCACTAAATATAATCCACGATGTCCACCAACAGTAGCAATTATCATAACGAGGATATTTCAGGCGTAAAAATTTTCCCAGTAAACTTAAAATGAGACACATTTAAACATTCATTCGCTTCATTCACTCCAAAGAGGTTACCATGACTGCGGCAACCCAGAGTATAAAGGAATAAGTCATAAACGTAGATGCGAAGGATAATAGCCTTCACCTTGCCCTAGTGACCTTCAAATCCACTTCAGCATGTAAATAGTACCGAAATAGGTGAAATCAGTACCTTATAAATCGCGTATCTAAGGATCGGTTAAAAGTGAAAGATATATGGAACCCGTGCAGTTAATAACCCCGTGTAAAACAACCTTAAGACAATCTATAGTCCAAATTACGTCTTCAACGATTAGTACATCACCATAGCGGTCGATACAAACCTAAAATCTTAAATAAAATACTGCTGAAGACCATTAACACAGAAATACCTTCAATTTGGTTTTATGCAATGGGCGAAGACACGTTTAAGCCTGAATAACACGATTATTTTTTCCATCCCTTCCGAGGGATAGCTCCAATGATGGCGAAATAATTGCCAGTTTCACGCGATCATTTTCCGCGATGGCTCCAGGGATGGGAATCCCATCCTTTTTTCCATCACTCAGCATGTCCCTTCCGCTGTCGCTGAAACCATTGCCGCCACCGTCCTTCAGCCAATCAGAACGCGCGGCCACCAACAGCGAATCTAACGCCACGAGTGGCTTTGAATTGAATGACAGTTGCAAATATGGAAATTGACGAAATATGCGATAGATAAAAGGAAATCTACATCTACATTTACATTCTACCCCCCAAGCCGCCTAAAAAGGCGTGTGGTAAGGGATTTTCGAACACCAGCTGTTTAAATATAAATTGCAAATGCTCAAACAAAATTAACACTTGCATTTATTAAAGTCCTTCATGGTTCGGAGGAAAAACGAATTACCATATCTATCCGTTCGGCTATATATCTCTCTTAATTTATCGCTTCTGTCGGACCTGGAAATATTGTGGGGCTCTTATGTGATGTTCTCCGTGTAACTCCTAAAGCTATCTATTCTCAAATGTTCCAGAAATCTAAGCCTTGCGCGCAGCCTCCGAGTCTCTAGCGGTCCCCAGAACATTTGGGTAGCCCGTAGCAGTTTTTGACGAAGAAAATGGGAATGACCGTGTGATTCAGAAAATGATAAAATCGAGCGATCATTTTTTGGTCCCTGAAAAGCTATCGCTGGAGCAATCCCTCAGAGGGACGGAATTAATGATAGTGTAATTCAGGTTTTACACAAACCTCACTCACTGTGTATTTACCCGGCCCAAATCAGTATTCACCGTTGCTTAAACACTAAGCGATACTTTTCAAGGACATCACGTCACCCATCCTTAAACGGCAAGCAACCGGCAGCATTTAAGTCACCCGCGGACATAAACGAACTTAATTTTTCCCGAGAATATCACGCCAAGAATGGAGAGGGCAATATCAGAGGGATATCGACCTTGGTACGGTACCGTTATCGAATGATCTCTCGGTAGAAAGTAAACTGGAGGACGGAGGACAGCGGTGAGTTCACTGCTCGGATTAGCTCAAAACATTTAATGAATCTCGGTCAAAGTAATTGCTTTCATCCGCGTTCTGCATTAAGATGGAGAGCCACTTTAGCGTCAGGCGTAGCCGCAGGCGTCGCAATATCCCTTATGCAAATGCTTAACGTTGGAACTGGGGCACTTGTAGCTTCTCTGATATAAAGCATCTTTCCTGACTGACAGATTGCTTCACTCATTAACGCTTAGCCCAAATTATTGATGAAATTTAATGCTGCCACGAAATTTTCAGGATACAATTCTTGTGTCATATATAGGAGCACTAAGAATGATCGTAGGCTTTCCCGGCGTATAGAATTGTGGAAGGTTACACGGGATTTTCACCGGGTCAGGTTCTCCAACTCCATCTCGGCCGACGCTTCGATGGGCGAGTTGTCCATCGTCTTCATGCCCTGAAGACGATGGGCAACTCGCCCATCGAAGCGTCGGCCGAGATGGAGTTGGAGAACCTGACCCGGTGGAAATCCCGTGTAACCTTCCACAAGCACTAAGGATGTTTATCTGAAAAGAATAAGCTAAATTGAGTAAGGACATCGCTTTGGTGTGGTGGCTGGAGTGTTGGCTTCCCAAGCCGTGGGTTCGGGTTCGAATCCGGACGGTGGCAGAGAATTTTCAGTGTGTGCCCGATCCCTGCCTGAGTATTGTGTGGAAGACATGTCAAGCGCAACACTACGTCCGTTAGATGGGACGTTAAGCCTTGTTCCCAATTTGCGCCTTTCGTTAAGAGCAGGTTAATGCCAACGCCGGGTTTCCCTCCAACCTTCCTTACCTACCCATATCCTCATGGCCTAAATGACCTCAGCAGTCGGTCGCCTCCTCCAAATACCATACCATTACTGGAATATGTAAGTTCGGAGATTTTATTCAGCGACGTGAAAATTATCTTTCGTTTACCGTCGCAATATGGTACACGTGATCGCGAGAAGAAAATAAAGGAAACACTATCAGAGATGGCAACGATGTTTCGATCAGTAAAAATGGCGTCTCTCGCCAGGATGCCTCATTGTATGTTTGTCTTTTCCCATTGTTCTGGCCTTTCATAGATTTACTAGAATAATCAATAACCGTTGGCAAGTTTTTCCTTCCCATTGTCGTGCACGTATTATTTGCTATTTTGCGTAATATTTTTACGATTTCACGACACTTCGACTTTTAGAGATTTCAAAGCCAAAATGTCGACAATTAAACAAAAATCGAAATTTGAACCGAAAGGTCGATTAACCGAAAAAAAACCGATTGCATCGAATTTTTGCATTTAATACTCGATTTTCCATTTTAATCGATTTTTTCCATCACAATGCCCCTTGGGTGATTAACCGCCCCCAGCCAAACACCCTAGAGGTGGCTTGTAGGCTATTCCGTAGATGAGTTACGAATCAGAAATCTTTTTTTCACAAAATCTTCACAGACAGTAGTTCACATTTTTGACATTTCACAAATATTTTATATTGTATATCCATTGTATTGTAAACGTTTGTCTACTATTTTTTAATATGTTTGCATTGACGCTATGGAGGGGTTAGTTGGAAGAGGGGACTTCTTAGTTTCAACCTCGCCCGAATAAAGACATTTTATTATTAATATTATTATTAATAAAGATATTGTTACAGTGTTCAGCAACGCTTTCCACCGTGGTGTTGAACCCCCTTAAGAACGACGAAAGAATCTCGGTCGAAGTAATTACTCCCATCCGTGTTCTGATTTAAAGAAGAGGAGCTGTGGTTCAGTGGATCATGGCGCTGACTCCATACGGAAATATTATCTTTCCGTCTCAACAAAGAAGAACAAACGAGTCACCTCTATCCTTAGCGCAAGACTCACCTTTTTATTCCGCCCTGAGCCACTTTCAAACATGGAAACGTCCGTAAAGAGAAGACATTAATCAATGAGATTACCCAAGGCTCTCCAACAGTTTACCTTCTTTTTTCTTACCCCGCCAGATTTCCGAACGTTCTCTTTTGAGTTCCCTCGGCAGTGAATAAGAATTTCAAGGTTAAACATGGGACTTCCGCTCCTAACGAGCCGCCTTTGAGTGTTTATGAAAAGAAATTGCTTCCATTCAAAATCCCATCCTTATTCCCTTTGAACACTTGCAGATTAATGCAATATTACTCCAAATTCTGATCACACTTAACGAGTGAATTTCGTAAAGTGAGCTCGAACCTCACACAAACCAACCTTCTGTTAGGATCATTGAGTGAGTATGCTATTCACAACACGTTCGCATAGTGTTTTCATTCAAAGGTAGAAGACTAGTACAGTAGATTCCGTTTAATGGGTCCACCGGTTACTTGGGGCAGATCCGCAGAGTATTCTCCGCTTAATTGGGACAGCATGCCGCTTTATTGGGCCATGAGTCGGCGACACAGACTATATACTCGCGACAAAATTAATTTTTTTTCTTTTCAGAATACTACTTTTTTATATTTTCCTCCTTTGATTTACTCTTATTTTTCACAAATGTTCCTATTCTTGCCCTATTTTGAAAGCTCTTGTTGTTATACTATTCACAAGAGGGTAGGACTATTCCTTAATAGGACTAAGTAAAAGACATTCATTCAGCGTCTCCCGAGGCTGTGAAAAATATTTTAACTTAATTATTATAATTCTTCAAAATGACAATAAATTAACTAAACTCGCTGATTTATTAATAAAATTAATAGTTTAATAAACTAATGTTGCATTATAAACACTCTTTAGTCTTCTTTCCATCATTTCAACGTTTGTTTATGCCCATATACATGAGAGTTCGCCTAATTGGGGCAGCCGCTTAATTGGGTCAAAGTGCACAAGTCCCGATATGTCCCAATTAACCGGAATCTACTGTACTTTCTCGCAAGTTAAATTTTCGTATTCTAAAAGCTTCACAGGGTCTACGATATATTATCAGAGATCCTGATTACCCCCATATCGTACACAACCGTTGTTCCACTTATCAAACATTTTTTTGGTTAATAAAACACTATATTAACTGTTTTCCCACACAGTCTACTGTTGCTGTCCCTCAAACATGGAACCACAGGTTCCAAGATTCACCATCACTCCCACAATTTAAAAATAATTTATATTTCTATTCTGGAAATGTTAAAGTGATACCGGCATAACGATCTTGAGGACTTCTAATGGAACCCAGAAACTTTGTGTATGAGGACGTGAAAATAAAACATATCGGCACCCAATGCAACCGAAATCGACTCTATTACTCACCCATAGTCGCCATTTCATTTCAAGGGAAAAATTTTTTGGAAGAAGAAACGGCGAAAAAAAATCAGATCAAAGGAAAAAAAACACAAGATGCCACTTTGGTGACACAGAAAAGTCAACATTTTTCGACGCCCTTTTAACCTGAGACGCTTTTGCAATTTTGGGACTGAGGAAATAAAAAAGATCTGATTTCCTTACTTTAAATAAACTCGGGATGGAAAACAGATGGAAGTGAAAACCCGTGACGAGGCAGCTTACAGGAAAAAGGGAGAGAGGTGACTATCCCTTATATTTCGAGAAGGAAGAATGGGGCCTGCCTTTTTATGGAAAGCGTAATGATCCTGGCGCCATAGTGGATATTTTCAGAGAAAGAGTTCTGTATCGTCAAAATACACACTAGTGAATCATTATTGGTGGATAAATATCGGTTAAAAATCGATTTTTCGAGCAATCGATATTTAATCTAAATGAAGAGCTCGACACAAATCGAAATTTGAGCCAAAATATCGATAAATCGAAAAAATCGACGATTACTTTTTGAAAAAAATACAGTAAGTACAAAAAATGTTCACCGTTCTTTCGAAAAACGCATAAAATGCATATTTTATTATAAGAAAAAACTGAGTTTTTAGTAGTAAAAATTTACAAATGCAGGCAAATAAAATTTTTGCCAACTAAACGAGCTCTAATTTTGATATTGATATGAATTAGATGACGCCATTTTATCTTCAAATACTGGGATTGGTAATTTTAATTTTTCTGAAAACAAAGTACTCGGTCAAAACCAATCTTTAATGGATTAAACACACGGATAGACAAATTAAAATTTGTTATAATCACGAAAATCATAACTTTACATTTAGACTTCCATGCAAGCATTAGAGTTTCAAGTAATGACGAAGATAAAATCGCAAGTGGAACGTACAGGCATATTTATTCCATTCGCATTACTTTTCAAGCAAACTACTCGATCAATCCCGTAACAGTGACCTAATTACAACGCGTTCAAAAGTCCTTCCCCTTCACTTAAACTGAAAACACAGTGAACAGACGTAGATCATTATTTTCGACCAAACCCTTTTCAATATCCCCTAATGAACCTTCACAGGTGGCGCTGCGCTTGAAGAGCGGGTACAGATCACCTCGAAAATCGGGCTGAACCAATAATTTCAATGCTTCTCATCAAATGCTGGTCGTTAAACCTGCTTCCGAAGGCGTGAAAAATTGCTTCGTACCTGAGTACTTGATGCAGAGTCTTCGAGTAAGCAACCGGTTTTTACCTCCAAGCTGCATCAACGTTTCGATGAGGAAGTTAACATAATCAGTGAATGCATGACTTAATTTCACCCCGAAAGTGATGACCGCCTTCGTCGTCGAAAATTCGGCGTAATTCAGCAATATTAATAGGAAATCAAAAATGAGAACTATGAACCATGCGCATTTTTCGTGAAAATCTTTGTTGAATACTCGTATGAAAACACCCATGGCGGTAACTGACTAATGATGATCTCAGGACGGTATCAATAGCATCTGGAGCCGAGCTGTTTAATGTATTTTCAAGTCAGTCCCGCGAAATTTTATGCCTCATACTGAGGACAGGCGTTACGGTAGAAATAAAAGTCGGGAATGTCGAAACGTAATGTAGTTTAATTTTTTTTTATTTTGCTACCTTAATTGGCAGTTCCATTAATACATGATCAAGACATTCTGACAAATTGTCTGCAAAATATGGTTAGGGATCATTGTGAACTGCTCAATACAGCAGCAAGTTACAATGGGTGGGGAACGGCTACGAAGGCTGAGAGGCCAGCATTGGAATCCACTCATATTAAGAAGTAAAACATTGGACCACGGATTTGCTTCCCATCCGACGGACGGATTTGACGACACTGTTTCACATATTGTCAGTTCCCACCCATATGTCTTCATGCAAGAATTGATGATATTCTTCTAACGATTGGACATCCCTAGGATGGCATCAAAATTATGACGAGGTTAATATTTTACGAAAATGGAGAAGAAGAGTAGGAAAAATATGGCACTTCTTTTTGGTCAAAAGATAAGAGAGTCGAAAAATTTTCCTCGAAACTCTTACTGCGAGGTTGAATTAATTCAGCATACAATCTAATAATCATTAATCCTCGCAGTACGAATGAAAGGAACTCGTTCAGGCTTCATATTGTGGAAAAAATTCATATCGAATCAAAAAACATTTCAGAGATTTTATTGTGTTATATACTGAGTTTTATTTAATTCAATATTATTAATCCTGATAATTCTATCCTTAATTTGGGATATTGGACATCACATCATAATTTCCAATCATATGCGACCCTTAAAATCCTTTTTCGTGAGTAAATGACCCATTAAAATACGTCAAGTTGATCGAAATCGCTCCTCCTACTGCTGATTTCCATGTTCAAACATTGTATCAAATTCCCTTGCTCACGAATCTGTACAAAACCTCATGATCTCAGTTGTCCTTATTTTATGCCAAAAGACAAAAAAATCGCTTAATTTTTCTTGACACTCTAGCTCGAGGTTCTTCTTAACGCTTCCTCTTGATATCGCATACACTTTGTATAGCTTCCAACCAAATGCAGAGATACCCGCAATTCCTATGCTTACTGAGTTTGACGAATTGAAAATGTATTTAACTTAGAGAAGGATCCTTTAAAAGACGAGCTGAACCATTATTTTTAAGAACGACACGGAGAACATAACATTAGAGCCCCACCATATTACCAGGTCCGACAGAAGCGATAAAATAAGAGAGATATTTAGCCGAACGCAGTGGCGTAACTAGGAATATGCTTTGGGGGGTGGGGAATGAAATGGCCCGGGGTGGCGACCCCTCCTCCCAGGCAACAGTCTGTTTGTCTTTTCCTTCGGTGGATTCTTGAAACTGATTTTTAACCCACTTCCTATAGTCGGATCAGCTTAAAATTTTGCACTTCAGCTTGCTTCTGATCACAATACAATGATGAATAATCAGACATTTGAAATTTCGTTTGAAATTTGACGTTTCATGAGAAATTTGAAATTAATATACTCATTCTATGGGAAGGCCGAGAAAATTTTTGAAAAATGACACGCCTGGAAATAAATTTTACAGCATTTTGGCACTAAAAATTTAACTTTAAGTAGATGCAGATAGATATTATGTATCTCAAAACTAGACAATACTGTTTAATATTTTTCTATTTACCTGAGGCTTTGGGAGGGGGGATCTATCCCCTTATTCCCCCCGTAGTTACGCCACTGGCCGAACAGATAGATAAGGGAATTCGCTTTCCTCCCCGAACCACAAAGGACTTAAATAAATGCTAGTCGTAATTTCCTTAGAGCACTTCCTTTTTATGTGTAAACGGCTGTTATCCTAACACTCTGTGCCACACACATTGCGGTGTAGTATGTAGATTCAGAGTATTCAACGAGGAAACCGAAAGAATTATTACCTATGATGAGTCGGGGAATGAATCCAAATGACGCCCGAAATACGAGAGTGAAAACACACCAAAAATACAAGCGAAGACAAAAGAGCGAAATAAAAGTGAATAAATGAAGGGGATGGAACAAATGCAGCGTGAAACTCGATTCACCGCTATCGCCACACTTTCATTTCGCAGGGTGGGTTATTTTCCCGTTCACAAACCGAGTCGCCCGAGAACCGCAGACGAGAAGAAAAAACAGGCGAGGAACGAGAAGCGAAGGTTGCCAAAAAAAAAAAGATGAGCAACGACAAGATCAAGTGAGTGAAAGACATAAGGTCATTTGCGAAACGTATCTTATAGATCCAACAATCTAGGGAGAAAGTCGAGACTAATGAAATTGCAATAAATATTCGGATGCAGTAAAACTGGCGTAGATCTTATTTTGGAAAAAATATAATTATGGTATAATTCTAATGCATTAAATGGATTAAATTTACTTATTGGAAAATTAAGGCAATGAAAAAGGCACAAACCCTCACGCGCACCGGCAAAAATAGTTAACAGCTGGTACCCTGTGCTACTGGCTATAACGCGTTATTGGGGTTGAAAAAAAGATACTCTCATTTTTATATAAATTTGATTTATAAATTTGATTTTCCTACGCATTAATCCTTCCGTGACTATGCCTAGAAAACTTAAGCGAACGACTGTGAGGGGTATTTCAGTGACCGCATTTATAATTCGTAAATTATATGATGTATTTTAGTTTTTCCTGTTATTCAACAGCACATTGCTCTTTTTTGAATGGTATAATATACTGTTTTGTATAATTTATAAATACATTGTAGGCTACATTCAGGTTTTCACATTGATTTTGTGCGAAATGGCAGGAATTTTCATATTTTGCTATTGTAACTGCACATTGACTAATAATGAAAAAAGAAGTACAAAAGGTACCATCATGTAGAATATTGGCGTTATTGAATTTAAAATATAATAAAATTTATTGCTTTCAACTTTTATCCCTGCACCCATATAACAAACATGTTTTTTTTCTTCCCGCCAAGAGCAGTGCGGGGTAACTCAGTAACCCCACCAATGAAAATTGAAGTTTTAAAAAACAATTAAAATGTAAAATATATCACTCGTCGCCCAAATGACGACAAAACGGTTGAGCTCAAATACAAAAAAACATCAAAGGGGCAAAATAAAAAATAATACAAAATTAACATAATTTTGGGTTACTGACTTGCCTCGCAGTCTCGGAATGGTTAAAAACTATTAAACTATCCAACCCTTTCCATCTATCGGGCTTACTACGGATCCACTAAGACTAACCCTCACGCCTTGGGCAAAAATTGTTAACTACTGACAAAAACGTGTTAATAAAAAGATCGGATGCTTTCCCGGCGTATGCTGGTAGTGAAGGCTATCAGAGTTCTCCACCGGGTAATCTCCTTCATGGCTGCCGACGTTTCGGGGTACGAGTTGTACTCCATCCTCAGGGCTGAATGTCGTTTCTCGGAAAGTGTTCGTGTTATATAGCGTTGCCGGGATCTCAGGTTACCTCTGATTGGTACTTGGTATTACCCAATCGGATTCTATGCAATACGGATTTCCAGACGTTACTGAGGGAGGAACTATCTCTATTAAAGTTCTTATCCGTTAGCCGGATCTCTATGGCCTCCTTCGTAATCCTTTCCAAATGTTTCTTCTATGGAGTGATCTTCACATCTTTCCAATGAATGGCGTGGTTTTGGTTGATGCCGTGTTCGGCCACTGCAGAGCTTTCAGGTTGACATAGCCTAAAATGCCCCTGATGTTCCTTTATTGTCGTGGCAATTGTCCGTGGCAATTGTCCATTGCGAGGCCACAGGGATCCTTGGCTCTTACTAGTTGGTCCCTAAGCTTAGTACAGGGCCGGAAGAAGGATTAAATTCCGTGTCTTTTCAAAACCTGTGGTTCTGGTTGAAAATAGTTATTTTCATTGAAATTAGATTTATCTGCACAATGAAAAGTAGTTATCCAACCCTTTCCAAGTTTGTGGCTTCCAGCGGACCCACTGAGACCAACCCTTACGCGCCAGGAAACGAGATGAGACAAGGAGACACGGATGGCTGGCAATAGGAGCCCTATACGTCGGGGGGGCGTGGTCTTCGGCCACCAAGGAAGCCTCACCCAAGCTCTTTTCTCCACAGAGAGAAAACGGTCACTTCACTCTCGTCCTAGAGAGGAACCCGTTTACAGTCCCTATTGCCATTTATGCTGAAGACTAAATCATGGTCGTAGCCCTATGGGTGTAAAACCTTATACTCTGAGAAAAATTGGGAGCTAGAAACTTGTACATTTGAAATAGCTGTTATGATCAAAATTTATAATTAAAACTTTAGTGGAAAATAATTTAAATTTAAAAATTAATTACCAAGTAAAGTCCATAATCGTCTTCGTTTATATATTATTACTAACTTTAAACATCAACAAACATGAAAGATCATGATCTAAGAATTCCAGACTGATGTAAATCCCTAGTATCATAACTTTAACCTGGTTACGACAGCACCTTATTGCAAAGAATATTGGCACTTTTCCACCTTTTAATGTTAATTTACAATTTTTCACCCTTGGCGTTACTAGACAGAATAAGTAACAATAGTGCTACAATAAACCTAGTGCGGTCTTAGTAAGCCCTTGGAGGCGAATTTTATTACCTATTTCATGAAATATCCGACGACATGACAAAATGTTAAATAAGGCGCGACATAAAGTCATTTCGGCTGAGAACGACCATTATATAAAGAACTGAAATAAGAATAGCAAGATGGGGAAAATTATGGAGGTCCAGAACTATGCGGTGACTGAACACGAGAGAAGATTAAGATGCTTGGGAAAAATCGTAAGGCATAATAAGGTAGATGAAAGCTGTGGGCAGAACATGGGATCCATTAAGAACTCTTCAAAAGTTGTACAGATTTTTCAATTGATCTAGAATGGAGTTGGACAAAAATTACCAAAGTTTGCGAGAACAATAACATACTTTAACATTTGCCGGAAAACGGATGTAATAGCCCATAATTTCACACTATGTGGCGAATGCAAACTATGTATCTCTACCTTCCTCCTAACATTACGGGTATTTTCCATTATTCCCTGGTAAACCCTGGCTTCACAAACTTGAGTCCAGACAACTGATTGGTTAGAATAAATGCCTTTTAACGTTAATCGAACGTATGCTATCTCTCAGGGATCCAATGCAGACGAAGGCTCCAAAAAATAGTATTTACTGCCTGTAAAAAAAGCATGACATCCGAGTTTGAAGAGCTCTATCGTCTAAACGAGGTACTCAATGTCAATGCAACAAAAAGCATACGAAAGAGCATTTATTTCTACGTTGGATCATTTACCTCAAAATAATTTCCACCCCATAGTATTTCCCGTACTTCATTTTTTCTAAAAAATAAGTACCCGTTTTTTGCGCGTAAAATGAAGTTGCCTCAAACTCAGGTGTCTTGTTTTTTTTTACAGACAGTAGTGTCTAATTTGGTAATAAATGAGAAGTATTAACTGTGTAGTTCAACGAAGGTGGACCAAAATGCTGATGCGAAATATACCTCTAAAGACATAAAGAATAAATAAAGACACATGACGTGATTGCGAGATGGAATAAGGATAGAAATGGATGGATTAAATGACCAAGCTGTATCAGACAGGGACTGAGGTTATGACAGGGTGACGAACGTGTATTCTATCAAGGAATGTTAAAATCTGAGCAGACTATACGTTAGGGACTTGTTTGGGAATCTACTATGCAGTGGAAAACGTTAATTTAGGAAAAAAATCGACGATAGCTTTCCCCTAGGGGAAATAGGCCATAGGTAAGGAGAGAAGGGAGCTAAATTACCCGTCGTCATCCATCAAAATTTCACTCAACGCGATACAATCCCGCTGTCGCAACCATAATGCTTCGCTCACTTTAAAAGCCGTCGCGAATCGCTGAAAACACGAGATGGTTCCGGGATACGTGGACAGAATCGGAAAACAACATTGGTGGAGATAGATACGACTCGCATCGCTTATTCAAGAAAGCGCTACGTACACAGTTCTGCGGATATTGCCGATATCCCCGATGATGATGAAAATGATAAATATTTTCGCGCTAAAGTAGTGGCAAAAAAAGTAAGAAAAAATCAATTTCAAAGAAAATTACTGGACTGTATTGTAAATGCGATTTAAATGCACAAGTTGACTCGTCAAAGACACATGACTGACTGTAACAATATGCACTTCCTGGTCACCACCAGCAATAGAAAAACAAAACAAAACATAAACGAAATGTTCGCTCCATCCAATGGTGGACAAACAAGGAGGTTGTAATTATCTGAAGGAGGCACCACTGGTTTCGAGTGCGGAGCGAAGTGTGGCCGGAATGGGGGTGCTTGGGTAGGACAAGCCACGCCCACTTTGACCAAAACATTGACAATCCTATAAGGGTCAATGCTTACTATTTGGTGAAAATGTTGATCATAACTCGTTAATACACTATGAAACGCACAATGTAAACCTTTTTTTCTTACTTCATTGGTAGGCTTCGCGTAGTTATGACTAAAATATCTTTTCCCAGGGAAAATTATTAACAATCATTACATCCAACGGAAATCTAATAATTAGAGTACCTAATAAAGTATATTTTCATGGATATCCCCACGAGAAGAGTGGTTAACAGACACAGAGTTTATACATTAACAGAAGTATCGTGAATGATGGGAAAATCCAATGACAATCGCCAGCGAAATAGTAATGATTATGGTAGCATTTTTTAATTAATGTGGTTCATTTTCAGAACAAAACTTAGCCACCTCAAAATATCAGTCGCAGACTAAATTCAAAAATTGTCAAACCAAGATGGCGGAACTTTGATAACGCTAAAAACTCAGAAACAGCGCCTCCAGATGTTCAGAAACCCCTTGTAGACAAAGAAGCGCAATACAAGCACCTTGGCGCCAACAGTAAAAGTTTACTTCTGCTGAAGAATATTCTGGTGCTTTCCCCCCTGCAAGTCAATCAAATGAAATTCTCTCGGGTATTCCACCGGAGTTCCTTGGGATTTATTGATACGAGAGTTCAGTTCAGCAAAGCTAGATCGATCTGTTTAATAACAATGCTACACCGGTTGTTTATAAGTAAGCGGAGTAGACAAAATAGGGGAATAATGGAACTCCCTCCGGCCAACTTCCTCGCTACTGTAAACAACACAAATTGCACACTAATGACAAATACTCGAAAGACTTTCCAACTCAAACGTTACATTTCGTCTGGAAAAACTTATTGTTTCCAAGGCAAGAAATATAAATAGCAACCCTCGATTCCTTTAATCGCAGAACAAACCGCGAGAAACTTGAGCTTTTCTCAACCAATGACTGTAGAGTCACTCACAGCTGTAGTTGGGCCGGTAAGGCGTACCCCCAGAATCCAAACTTATAAGCATACCGGTTAAAAATATTTTAAAATCTGTAAAAAAATAGCTCTACTGTACATTGTCCAATGGATTTCAGAGAGAAAAATCGGAAATGATTAAATACTTGTTTAGAGTCATCTCGTGGCACAATAAGGAGCTAATATAAGAGTTAGAGTTTGACATTTCAATCGAGACCGGATGTATAAAATGTGTTCAGCTGTTGGCAATTTTGGTGAGTACCGCCTAAATTTTTTTCCGAACTACAGCACTGTAGTCACTCCATTTTTAGGGTGCACAAACACGACAACTTAAACGCTGTTTCGGAATGTTTAACTCAACAGTTTAGCTAGGCTAGGTCGTGTTGTTGTAAGCAAGGCTTCGGAAGTTAAACAACTTCCGAAGACACAACAACACGACCGACAAAAATACGCTGCAATAGAAGTAAACAGGGGAAGATCAGGTCCTCCTCCTTAACACCTCGGTGTTGTCTTTTCAATCCCTCATATTCCTCGAACTCACCCACACTGCGGCACCTGACTGGCATCGCCAGCCGTGTTTACATTCGGCCTCCGCTTCCGAGCTTGCAAGACGTTAATTATGCGACGGGAGGGATTCCAGCCCGCATGTTTAATGAGCGACGTCGAATTGTCCCTCTCCCGACAGAGACGCGAGGCTTCCAAAATAATTACGAGCGGCGAAAAAAAAACAGTGAGGGACTTAAATGCTCAATTATTTCATCGAGACAAGATCCAGCGGCACTCTGTGACTATCAAGACGTCAGAATATTTTCACAAGTTAAAGAAGGCAGTGCTGGAAGGAAAAGGAGGCTCCCAGATCACTTCTTGCGTACTCCTTGGAAACCTACCTTAATCGGTAGAATACTATAATAATAATTTAAATGTACTACAGAGTTGAGTGAATCCTTGAAAAAGTTCTGCTGAATTCAAATTCTCGTTGGTTTCCTTCCGGAAACTACTACCTTACTACCACGAGAATAGTTGGAATGTGCTGGGGGATTACACATTGATAAATTCATAATTATACTATTATACAGCACCCCTTCATCAATCCAATTTCTATCCGCGGCTGTTTAGTAACTACCCAGTTAACATAACTTGCAATTCCTCATCTTTACATAAACAATGCCCTAAAACAAAAAAATAAGAAAACCTGTCATCCGTCCTTTTCATAAAGAAAGCTAGACTCTCGGTACCGAACAATAAAATTTCTTGAACTCATAATACCTCACAGTAATGATACAGAAGGAAGACACTTTGCTACATACCGTTACTTTTTCGAATAAGTATTTACGTCATTATCAATGTTAAAATAATTTTTTGGCATAAATTGTGTTGAAACCTATGTCCCCAGGGAAACCACTCAAATAACAGGTAGAAATTTCATGATCAGTCCAGATTACCTAGACTCTGTTGAAGTGGGCATTTTTACAAAATATTCGACTGAAGATTAAAAATATGAGTGCAGTAACATTATGACCACAAAACAAATTCGCTAAAATCGCAAAACAAAATTTAACTTTAGCAGCAATGGAGCACTACCGGAATGACACTCAGGGAATTGAATGTTCAACTACAGACGGTATACCTATGAGGAAAATTCACCATTACACTGCAAGAACACGTATGATTTTATCGATATTTTTCATGATTGTCTAAAAGGCATTCCATGATTTTTCAAGGCAAAATAAAAGCCCCTGACTTCCAAGAATAGGGGCCACCCTGTACGCCGTTTAAATAATTAAAAAATCTAAGTAGAAGTAAGTAATAGATATGCGTCGAATTATAAAGGTTTTCGAGTTTTTTAAATGGAAACGACGGAAAATTCGTTACTCTACTATTTTACTATTTCGTGAAGAAAAGAGTTCATGACGTCCCAGGCTTTTTAAAGGACTACGGTGAATCGGAAATAGGAACTGAAAGAGATTTAAAAAGACCTATCAAAAATATTGAAGACTGGAGACATTCGAGATGTGGGTTTGGAGAAGAATGGAGAAGGTCAAGTGGACGGAGAGGAAGAGGTACGACCAAGTGCTGGACATGGTGGGTGAGGAGAGGCAGCTTTTAGATGAGATGCGGAGGAGACAGAAGGTATGGATGGAGCGAGTACTTAGCAGGGAGGGGGTATTGAAAGCCGGAGGGGGGTGTTAGAGAGTAGAATGGTAGGTAAATGAGGGAGAGGAAGGAAAAGAATAGGATTTTTTAGATGGGATGAAAGGGAGTCGGCCTTACTCTGAATTGAAGAGGGACGTGCTTAAAGAAAGGGGATTTTCCCAATGTGCTTCTTAAGTACTCCATGGAAACGTACCTTATTCGGTAGAATACTGTAATAAAAAGGAACGCAAGATATTAAAAGAAGATTACGACGATTTATCCAGATCTTTAAAAGAGATTTCCCTCTGCCGTAAAATTTTAGCCTACTCACATTCTTTCACAAAATTCGCCGAACGCATAGACGTTTCCCTTACGTACTTGGATCTCGAAATCACGTCCACCGTTTTCCCATGTAGCTGATGAGTTGACTGTCTCCCCTAATAATCCGTACGTAAACCTGAACGATTACTGGGGGTGTCAGACGATACCGCGGGGAGGGGAGAGGGAGGCCGAAAATGAAAGAGGCAACGGAATGAAGAGAGGGGGATAAACGCGAGAGATGAAGGATAAGTCGGGAAGCTTTGAATGTGCGACAGACGACATGGCCCCCAAATCATTAACGAAAATGAGCGGGGAGTGAAATCCTCGGAAAATGAATGGAGGAGAAGCTGGAAAAGAATGGGGGACAGGAGACGGTAGGGATGATTGTAGCAACCAAAATAAGAGAGGAGGGTAGCAGAGAACATCAATTAGAAAAAAGCGTTAGCAACCCCTAACTCATTCAAAGAAAAAAATTATGTAAACACGCTCGTTGAGAACCTTAATATATATTTCGAATAAGAAAAGATATATACACAACGCCCTAGCCTCATCAACGACGACTTCCAAACATAGAAAATAATATTTGGAATAGAGTCAAAAATCAAGCTATAATTCACTCTAATTTTTCAACACAAAGGTTAGCTTTGATGGTAAGGCTTACCCCTAACTTAGCCGTTGGAGATGAAATATTACATATTGGGAGTAGAAAAGGGAGTAGAATTACATTCCTTGATCTGGGCCAAGATGCGATTAATACGAAGTTATCACATGCAGAAAAGCGTTTCCGTTTTTAAAATCTCTGCCATTTACTATTTCCAAGGCATCAAGGTAAGCAAAACTTATCACCTCATCCGACACACGGAGAGCTGTGCTTTAACTGCCCTCCACTGTCCACTCCACAAATCTCTGAAAAATCTTCGGCACCTTCGGTATAAGAACTCGAGCCCACACAGTGGGAGGTAAACACAAGCTTAAAAAAAGCCTGGGTCATCCCCTTTACAGAAGGAACCACCGAGAGGATTGCTAGGGCCTTTCAAAAGTCACCACACGGCGCTACCAAAAGGTTCAATTGCAAGTCAAAAATAGGGTGGTTTCCAATTTTTTTTAATTGCCTGAATCGATAGATTACTACTCCTGGAGTACGTATTTCACGCTTTTAGATTTTCATATGACGATATCTAATTTTAGCGATTCCTACATGAAAAGTGAAAATTTTCTTGCGCGCGAAAACGCGACGGCTAAGTATGAATGCTGGGAAAAGCCCGCGTGACTTCATTCTGGTTCCAGCTGCCGCCGTGGGAGTCCACCTTGGTGAGACTTGCCGCTCATTCCAGCTGTCGGCCATATCGAAGGACCTCGGACCACGGGACATGACGTGAAATTTGGCGAATCCTGGATTACAGTTAAAGAAGAAGGCAGATATTATCCCAGACTTATCCGAGAATCTATTGAGATAGCCTGAACGGACACCACACAGAGGCGATGGATACCACCTTCCTTCCTGATAGGAGGAGGCTACTCAAACGGACCAATGGGAGAGCCGGAAAAAAACTGGCGAAACTGTTGTCGTCACATAGCAACCAACGCGTCGCGACGTGGTAGTAAACAGACAATGGAGAAATTTGAACACTCTAGCCACTCACAAAGCCGATCCCCAAGTTCAGAGATGAAGGATAATTCAAAGGATAGAATAAAAAAGCTATTAAAGACGTAGATGAAGGGGGAAAGAAAAAAAAACCTTCAAGATAAAACTTGGGCTGATGGATTTATTTCCAAGGTGACGACGCGTAAGGGCGCAATAACAATCACAATAAGCTATACGACAAATGACAATTGAAAGTGAGAGATGACTTTGCGAATAGCTTTCCGTCGGATATCAAGGCAATAGATCATGGCGTACGGCCAGAGACAAATGACGACATTACGATGTGCTTATACTTTATAAATCCTTCGACCTCCACCTTTATCATCAGGACGTAGAACTCCCATCATCAGCGTCGATCCACTAAGCGATCCCCCTAACCCCCTAATGATGGTGACCATCACCCCCTGTCTCACTATGAAATAGAGGAAAAAAATAAGAGAAAGAACACGGTGCATCCGCCAATTGGAGAGAATGATAACCAGCCCCAAGTGAATAACTGAAAAAAATCCTATTTATTATTTATTTACATTCATATTATTTATCAGATTCGATTTATCACTCGAGGACCCAAGAAGCCAAGTGAATAGCTTAAAGGCATATCTATATATTCATATTATTTATCACATTTTATTTATCATTTGAGGACACTAAAAAAGCCAAGGGGTACAAATGCAATTTTCGTAATTTAGAAGATAAGTGCAGATAATTGTTTGTGGGGTACTCAATATTGTAGTGAAAAAGGGATTACAAGTGAATCACTGAGTCTTTATACATGTACTTATCAGTGTCTCACTTGTATCCCTTAGCCGCAACAATACTGTGTAGCCCACCAACCATTACCTGCTTTTATATCCGAAATTGCCCCTGTACCCCTTGGATTCTAGGGTTCTCATTTGTTGAATATTAAAATTCTATACATTGTTTATTTGAAAAAATTTAATTTACAATTAGATTATTATTATTATAATTAATTATTTTTTATTAAAATTACAGTTATTACCCTATGTGAAAATTAAAAATTACAGTTAGAATGTTGGTATTTTTTATAGTTTATTGTACCATGGTGGCCTGACAGTGGTTTCACAGTTTCCCACCGTCCTCGTGCGAATGCCGGGCCAATACCACACCCGTATCAGTGGTTCAACCCCAGTTATGCTGAAGAGGCGTCACCCTAAACAGCTCCGCGAATATATATTTTAGTTATACTTTATTTCGTTAAAGTTTCATATATTTTATGTACATGTTATCATTCGCGGAATAAACGTTTGTTGAACTAAAACTTACAAACAAACAAAAGTTTAAAAACTGTCCATTAAAAGAATGCAAATTGTATGCTGGAATAACTTAGGTTCCGGAAAATGTAGGCTGATATTGCTTGAGTAATTAAAAAATATTTTTAGAATAACACGGAGAACATCATCTTGGAACCTCACTGTGTTTTAGGGTCCGACAGAAACAATAAGAAATATTTCGTCGTATGGATAGTATGATAAGAACGGGTATTAGTTTTTCCCCCGAACAATTAGAAACTTAAATAGGTGACAGGTGAAACTCAGTATTAAAACCACTTCATATCGCCCTTCCAAAATTCGCTGATATTCTTGCAGAATAATATTGAAAACCACTCTCTCCAGCAAAAACCGCACACAGTTCAAGCCCAGAAACGTAGACGAAGCTCAAGCCTTAACAGCTCTCGAATTTGTAATAGTTTTTTTTTTTTTGTTATTCGCGGAATTAACACACGCGATGCATATCCCGTAAACCTGTACGCTGAACCTTCACCACGGAAAACCACGCAATGATTTCATCGTCTTTATCTTTCTGACGCGCAAGTTGGAGACAAATGCGAAACGTCAAGTGCAATAGAGTGTGTGCTGAGAATGAATAAAAATATAGGGAGTAAGGGGAAAAATTCGTAAATTTTTGGCAGTTAAGATTCAAAGGCATCAGATAATGATTAACTAACGTGCCACCATTCCAGTGACCAACAAGATTTACAATCGGGCAATGCTAGAGGGTAAGGGAAAGCTCCTCATGACTCCTAATGATTAACCATTATTTTTCCCTAGCAACGCATCTAGTGCTTGCATGATCAAAGTTTAGACCCATTAAAACAATAGAAGATTATGCATATCACAACTAAGATAGTTTTACTATAATTGTGTGCGGAAATTTAAAGACTGACTGAGGCATTGGGATTAAATAATTCTTAAAATTAATACTGATATAAAACACAGCACGTTTTAGAAATTTCTGTAGGTTTTCTGATAAAAAAAACTTTGTACGCGATACACAAAAATATTCAATTAAGTAAATAATTTAGTCTTCCAAATAATTTCTAAGAAGTTTCTAAGGTACTGCCTATAATGTATTGCAGTAAATCTTTATAACAATCGAAAATTATTTGATGAATTCTATTGAGCTCAACAGAGTTTCTACATAAGTGTATGGTTTCATAAAGTTATTTCGCAGAACTCAGCCAAGAGTGAACTGCTTCATACGAATTCCTGCGTACGTTACGCACAAAAACACAATAATTATTTGATTGGTGCAAAAACACCAAAGAACTTGCACAGCACACCAGAGAGAATTACGCAGAAAAAAATCACGTAATCATGAATCACATATTTCACCGCCATCTCGTGTTCAAACTAGAATTTCACCAACACTTCCCCGACTATTCCTAGCTCTCCTATTTACTGCCCCCCGCGTTTCCACCAGACCTCGAAAGAAACGCCTTACCCTTCTGTAATTCGAAGCTTCCGCTGGCATCCGCAATAGAAAAGGGGGACATTTTTTTCTCCCTTCCACGCTGGATGGAGGCAACGGAACGAGACCTCACCCCCACTCCTCTTCCCAACCCCGTCATATGGATTCCTCCTCTTCCTTCCACGATTTCCTGTCGCAGTAAAAGTCGTCGGATCTACATTCATTCATAGTAAGGCAATGCTATGAATGATACACTGTATAATTCCATTTATCCCATTTCCTAAGCTAGTTCCATGATTCTCTTATTCATTAAGTCCTCCTTTAACTACCCTAAATTGATAGCTACATGAAAATTTTCATTTTCGATTACTACCGTGTCGATTTCTGTAGCTGAGACGGTTTCGCTGGAAGTATTTTCGGAACATATTCTAATAAAATAATATAATCTAATAAAATATAATGCGTTATGCTAATTTATGTTACAAAATGAAACATTATATTTTTTATATTATATTATATCATTTCATATCATCTTATGCCCAATCATATAATATCGCATAACATTAGGGCATTCCATGATTATTTAAAAAATCAATAGCATGTTAACTTGTCGGCAAAAGGTGTGATCTACCACCAATTATGCAAACATTTTATTTAAAAAATGAACTGCCCAAAGCTAAGATAGAGACTGTAACATTTTCTATTTAATGACGCAGGAATTAAATTCCTTCGACTAATAGTGTCCATAATCGGGAAGAAACACTTTGAATGTTTGCTAAAAAGAGCTCGTCGTTTTCCAATAGTTACCCTCAACGAGGCAAACGTTAACTCAACAACGTTGAGCTGAATTTTAGCTGACCCAATTTTTATCTTTTTACTATTAGGGAAGGTCCTCCGGCAGATGTAATAAAGCAAATATCTTATAAGATCATTACACACATCACAGGACAATAGCACAAACTCAATCGATTAGAAGGCTAAAATTAAATAACGGTTAGTAATTAAAATGAATTTATCCAGGCAAGATTACCATACAAAAGAGGTTTCCGTGATGAAGTAAAGCACAGAAAATAACTATTAAATAACAATATGAAATAGAAAAACATGCTATCAGTCAACCTAGAGAGAGTGAAGTCGATAATTTCATGAACTGCGCTAACGTTACTACTATCCCTGACATTCCGAGGAAAGACAGACATTTTAAATTTCCTCTTCTTCTGACGTACGCTTCCTTCCTCATCCTCTAGACGATTCTCAAAACACGACGGCGATTTCCTTCCCCAGATGATTCCACAATACCTTTCTTGCTTCATCCCTGCGCACTCAAGACTGCAACGAGAGACGACCGGCCAAGCGCAACTCAAACAGCGCTGCCGAGGCAATCAGTAGGACGTCGTCGTTCATCGCAATGCCGCCGCCAAAGAGTCTTTCCACGGAGGGAATGAAATAAGACAGGGGCGGATCCAGGATTTCTTTCTGGGGGGGGCACAAGCAAGGCACTACCCAGGATTTTGTTCTGGGGGGGCACAAGGATATCTCGTGATACAATTCGAACGCAATGATAATGGTGATGATCACGACCGTATTAAAAATCTTGCACATGTTTGAGGGTCGGGGGGAGGGGGGGCACGTGGGCGGCATGTGCCGCCCCCCCCCCCCCCTGGATCCGCCTATGGAATGAGATGAAACGAAACGTAATGAGAGACCAGTGCTCCGAACAGGGATGGCAAAAGAAACTAAACGAAAGTTAAAGCCAGTAAAAATTCAATAATTTCAATCACTAACCCAAATTTATCTTCTTAATAAGTGTGTCCAGTCGTTTGCAGCTCTAAGAAGTGTGCCTACCCTACTCCTGATCTCTGGACAGCACGAACCGTTCTAAGGATGTAGTTTCCGCAGCGAAATACTGTGATGAATCCGGGTTGTCAGGGACAGGGTTGATGTGCAGCGATGACTCGACGTTTCGAAGGCTTAGCTTTAGTTCACCCTTAACCTCCCATTTTTTCGACTGGATGAAAAAACAATCGTAAAACGGAACATCTTAGCTAGGCTGAACACCCCGAGATGATTCGATCAGATTTTAATGACACCTAACAATGACCCTTTCCACCTGTGACCAGTTTGACTATCTTTACATTTTGATTAATTTACGAAGATTAATATTTTTTTCCGGTAGCATTGTTCCGTGAACTAAAACGCAATACAACATAAAGTTCCGCCGAAAGATCATGAGTGTCAGAGGCTGTGAAATTTCACCGCGGCATCGCGTGAGATTATCAACGTGATTAAAGATCTTCCAGAAGAAATCTGGATCATCAAAGAGGGCGTGATTCGTATCATCCTTTGCCTCAAGGTATGAAACCAGAAAGTCACGAGAACCATAAAAAATTCCCGGATGTAATCTAGGTCATCTATATACAACTGGTAAAAGAAGGCCAACTTTATTTCACGCAGTTAGAAGAAAAGCAGCGATTAAACGTGATCAAGAGAAGATAAAAATTGAAAGGATTACACTTTCGCGAAAAATTCGAAACCGTCTTAATAAATGATAAGTCAACGTCGGTGAAATGAAGATGAGGAAGAACAGATTGCTATGCATATCAAGGGACTTTCAAGCACACGAGAGTCTAAGGATGCGACGAAAGAAACTTGGGACACCGAGCCAACAACTGACAGAAGATAAACTAGGCCAAAACGACAATGAAAATGGTAAAAAAAATGACAATCGAAAAACAAAGAAAATAGAGACAGGAAATTTGGAAAAGAAGGATGAAAATGTTATAAGCCCTGCCCACTGCGGAATGAGGTGCCAGGTGAAGGAAAGGAATTCAATGAGAAATGAAGGGAACAGCGCTTAGGTGATCAAAAAAAAGTAGTAAATCATTTCCATCCGTTCTCCTTCCCGAAATCTACTGCGGGAGGGTAAAAAAAGGATATTTTTATATAATGGAATTTATGGGTTAAGAGGATGACAACTGACAAGAAAATAAATCTTTAAGGAAAAGTATGGAAAAGAAAGATGACGATGATTCATGATAAAACAAGAACTGGTACTACTCCACATTATTTCATAGAAAAACCGAACCGGGTTTGCAGACGGTGCAGTGGCATTTTGTAGGACATGAGAATGAGTAGCCGAAACCGAGGTACTTGTAATAAATGATTTGTATAAAATTAAAGTGGTGTATTGCCAGTGTCTGATTCATCGTAAACGCACATTCCTTACACAAAGTGAAACCAGAAACTTTTTCTTAAATTCACAAGAAATACGGCAATGTTATACATGCTGTCTGCAACGGGACATATAAGGAGGCAAATTAGTATAAGACACGGTCTCAGGCGTTATTTTGTGGAATTGCTTCATTATTGAATAAAATAAAATAACTTTGTTTCATTCCACACTTTATTTTAAATAGCACGACCCGGGTTTCAACATCTAACACATGATTATAACACTAGATGTTGAAACCCGGGTCGTACTATTTAAAATACAAGAGTGGAATAAAACAAAGTTATTTTATTTTATTCAATAATGAGGCAAATTAGTTCTGCGAAAAGCGTAACGCAGAAAAGTGATAGCAGCGGTTGGTTATCTATTTTTAATGGGAACTTTACACAACACTCCATTTACAAAATAACTTTACTGCATTTAACATTGTATCTTATAATTTCAGTTTGTAGATAACATCGTCATCATTAGTCAATAATTACTATAAGATTAGGTTGACACAGCTCTCCATTCCGCTATGCTACTCGCTATCCTTTGCATAGCGACGTATTTCTTCTGTTTTACGTCCTTTATAACCTGTCCTATATTACTCATTCGGGGCCGTCCCTTGCCCTTCTTCCCTTCCACCTATCCTTCTACGATTGTCTTCATCAGGCCAACTCTCAGACCAATCCAAGGATTGCTTTGATACGGTGGTTTGATGATGCACAGGCAAGGACTCTAGCAAGAAAGGAAGGGAATCGGCGAGTACAAATATAAAATCGAAAAATCGTCCCCATACACCCTCCAAACCAGATATATATGCGGTGAAAAAAGGATTAATGGGTGCAAGGGTGTGTCTGTGTGTGTATATAAGTCATGAGGGAGGGGAGGAGATGAGAGGGGGTGGGGATCGAGGCGGAAATGACTGAGACACTGGTGTGGGGGCGAGAGTGGCGAAAGACGCCCCGAAAATCCACTCCTCCCTCAACACTCCCACCGTTTTTCTCAACCCCTTTTTTCTGTTCCCTTCCCTCGTTCGGCAGATGAAAGGGTTCCGCAGGGCGAGCAGCATTTCCACCCTTGAAATCCCGACGGGTCGTCGTGTATGGTTTCCGTTTCTCCCTCCTTTCTCTTTTCCCTCAGAGAATGATCCGAATGAGCGTCGGTGAGCAACTGAATGAATCATTTCTCCAGAAAAAAAATTATGAGGTTTTCTCCGTCACCCTAACCGAACCAGATGAATCAGGGTGGGACCTATTTTCGTTGAGTTTCCACACACTTTAACTTCCTCAAAATAAAGAAGTATCATTAAGAAAGGGTAACTAATGATAGGAACTACAGCGGTTCAATTGTTTCAGGTAAGATATTTTTCTCCCCCAAACATTAAAATTATTAAAATTCAACTAATGTTTCCTTGAAACTTTAACACAAGTGAATCAACAGCACGAGATGAAAACTACCAATGATTAGATGATGAAAAAATATAGAATGCGTATCACGCCGTAGAGCGCAACGATTCTAAAGATTCCACGTGTCGCAACGTACTTATTTCCAAAGCAGCATGCTTCGCTTACGCTTCTTTTCTATGATCGCCCTTGATGCTGACCCTCTGCATCGGATAAATGACTATGACATAGTCGTTTGAAAAATGTCTTGGCAACGATTGCGAAGAGAAGTATTTAAAAAAATAAACATCTCTCCGATAAGACATCGCTTACACAACAACCGTATGGACAACGTATAGGAAATTTATTTTTTCTCCATGGACTGAAAACTTTAACAATAGTTATCAACTAGGGCACGAGCTTTTCTATGTGTATAAAAAATGTGGATGATTGCACATCCAAGATTCGCTGATTGGTCCTCCATCACCCATTGCCCTAAAAAACCCCACGCCGCCAATGGGCTATAACTTAAAATTTTACAAATTAGTTGTTTCAGGTGGGTATTCATGGAATCTACTTGACGCAATGATGAGTACAGAAAACATTTTTTCTCTGCCTTCTATACATCTGTACCAGACGATCAGGTGCCACGTCAAAGCATAGGTATAAAATAAATTAACTATTTATGTGGAATTACAAAGTTTTATTTACTTTTCATTACATTCAAATTTTACCCCGATGATGATTTTTATTCTATTCATGAAAATTAATAGTATCCCTTTTTCCGTCGGTGAAGCCATCGCTGACTATTCCTCCAACCATCAAGTCAATCTCAACGCAGGGCCACGGCTAACAGCGATTATAACGCCACGTACAGCTCTCAATAGGGTGGTTTCCTAATTTTTTGAAGCCCAAATCGAAAGGTTATTACTCCTGGAGTACGTATTTCACGCTTTTAGATTTTTAAATGACGATATCTATTTTTCGCGATTATATGTAATGTGAACATTTTCAAGCGCGCGAAAACGCGAAGGCTAAGTATGAATGCTGGGAAAACCCGTGTGACGTCATTCTGGTTCCGGCTGCCGCCGTGTGACGCCACCTTGGTGCGAGGCTATGAGCGTCGCTACGATGCAGGATGCTAGCAGATACTCTGCTAGCGGTAGCGCTTGGTTTAAATTGACGTTTAAACTGGGATTTCCAAAACCAAAAATTTTATATATTATGAATACGCTAATTGTGGGTAACGAATCGCAATCAATGCCTTTGAGGAAGGAAACTACCCCATTGAACGACAACTGCAAATACAGAAAGTGGAGGAAAAAGGGACGGTGGTAATGGCCTCGAGATTCGGAAAATGATAAGTCGAGCGATCACTCTTTTGGTCCCTGAAAATCTATCGCTTTAGCTATCATTCTGAGGGAAAATATCAGTGTGTGATTCAGGCTATAACCTGTTCTTGAGATTGTATGAAAGTGTGAAGTCTTGTTCGCTGAAAATACCCTGCTGCAACATCATTAAAAACGGTCTTACTTTGATTCACCAGGCGAGTTAGGGAAAAGAAGATATATTGATATAAAACTCACTGAACCGCAGAAAATCAGTCCGCGGGGTAACGGAGTAACAGGTCACTGCAACTTACCTGAGGACAGAAAAGAAAAAAATATTAGAGAGATACAAAAAAAATATTTACATTCACCATAGAACAAAATTCATTCCAATAATTAGAAATTATCATTCGTCATCGGCAGCCATTGCCGCCTAAAAAAATTGAAAAAAATATAAAATACCATTATTAGATGGAGACCTGATGCATACATATTTTCTCCACTCGAAAAAAGTCATCATTAGGTATAATTATACAAAACATACAAAATTATAAGCTTCCATAGCGATATAAATACAATTAATTTGATTAAATATAATGTTAGAAGAACCTTTTTAAACTTTTTCCGGAGACATATCGTGGAACAGCATATTAAATGATACACAAAGAAATCGTACTGTATACTTGATTTTAACGTCGCACACACTAATCCCTCTCTCTAACAGTCAAAACACGAGTATTATGGGTTGTGCAATTATAATTAAGTGGACATTACGATATCCTCGTGTATCCTACACATAATGATAGAAATATTCCAAAGCAATGAACCTAAACATACAATAAATGCATTCGAATCCGAGCCCCTGGTAGTCAAATAAAAACCGTGTAAATAATCTAGCATAATTCATCATTAATAAATTGTGAATACTTCGGAGAAAATTAATTACGCCAAATCCAATAGTAATTCGATTCGATTAAGTCCAAATTTTTCATTAAATTTTGCAGCCACAGACGTCCGTTTATTTCTTGCGAGTCGAGCTCTGCTGTTATGTTAGAATTTTCTTTGTTTTACGTTCAAATATATACTGATTACTTGAAATTTTTATTTTATCTGCCAGTAATATATGTATGCACATAAGACTAAGTAAATTCCCTGTATACTACTAAGCCTGCCCCCATTATGATGAGAATAATCGCATTTGGAGCAATACTAATTGGAGGGTGGATTCGTATCATTGTTTTTTTTCAGTCAGTAAATCCCATTACAGGCTGGTAGACAGGACTCGACGCCACTTACAGGATACGAGAACAAATTAAGGCAGGCAAAGGAAATGCCCAACTTCTTTCCAATTAACTCTGACCTTCGTACCCTTCACGTTAATTGGTTAAACTTTTAAGCACCGAACCGCCTTTTCGGAGGATTCCGCCAGGGGGATTCTGGGCCAGGTAAACTTGACCCAGAGCACAATGTCGCGGAGGATATGGAGTTCGGCTTCATGTTGAATTATGCTCACCTCCCTCAAAGTGAACTTCACGCCGATATGGGATCATAGGGGTTTATGAATTTCACATCACCAAGCATGTCTTCGGAAGAGAGAAAATTTTGAATGGAAGTGACGTAAGGTCAACCTTACGACTTATTCATGTTACCGAGAGTACCTATCGTGCGGCAGGGCGGAAGCCATGGCAAAATCGCTCTTCTACTTAACAAGAACTACTTTGACAGGATGACATGGGAATGATCCTAGATGCACACACCAATTTCTTATTTTTTGTAATGCAGATCATGAGACATGTCTGCAAACTTATACCTACCTCATATCCCATCAAAATTGGGATAGTTTCGAAGCGCCATTATCTTCATCGGTAAACATTTTGATACGCAAAAATCTCTTATTAACCGCAAAGATTTTTATCCAATTGTTGGTAACCCAGCCTGATACAAACACCATAAGATTCAATCCAACTTTGATACCTGCTAACAAAAATACAAAGCTTGTGAAATTTTCCAACATCCCAAAATTTTTTACTTTATTTCTTCTTGAAATTTATTTATCATTAACTGTGGGTTTGTAATTTTCCCAGGAGGTTCTTCTTGCTACGAACCCAATCTTTCAGACACTTCAAGTACCTAAACAATTCTAATATAAATTACGAAAAAATTAAAACGTTTTATTTGCTTTTAAAGTGTACACTGCAAATCGTTTGCAGCCCAGATATATCATAATAAAACTTGAAGGAGAATAATAAAAATAAAATCAAAATTGGAGTGGAATTTTACTAAACTATTAAAAATTATAATATATTTGAAGTTTTCCACCAAAATAATTTCCGCGAAGTGAAGCCTGATGATATTAAACTACTACTTTACCATTAAACCATTTTAATTTACCAATTAAAACATTTTTTCAGAAGTTCCTAACATTTTGCAATTCGAAATGTCCGCAATGCGGTGGCCGAATAAAATCATTTACTTTCAGGATCATATTTGTCCTATGCCGGAAAGTTGTCTTCTAGTATCCGAGACTCAGATCCGATTTTTTTAAAGCGGATAAAATTGATCACCGTCTGCCGAGTGCTATATTTTAAAATTTTGTGAAAATTCTATCGGAATTTCCAGACAAACATCTATTGAGATGGATCACTCCGAATCAACCCATTTCAGCAATAACCAATAACTATAACAATTTTCCGAACTCTATCAGCGAAGTTTAAATTCTAACTAAAGAAAATTGTGGTTTAGCAATAAAAAAAAGAATGATCAAAACATTTTGAGTGAAGGCAACCAGCATGCCACCGGAAATTCCAGGCGGCGTGCGGTATCTCTTCACAGCTTTCCTTTTGAAAGATTAATTACCTTTTCCAAATAGAATCCCATTATAATTGTCTCAATGATCCACAGTCCCGTCGCACATAGTCAGAATTTACAGAATTTTTGCGAGTTCTATAATTTCAGACCGGCTTCTTCCTACAAATGAAGTAGCGTCAATTGACAGTTTAAGACTTACAGAGAATGAATTGTGGAATTCCAGGATTTCAACGCGTTCTAAATACAGAAGGCCGCGCCTCATACTCTTTTTGGACATTCTACAGCGTGGCCTTTCCGGATATTCTTCGCGCCCCGTCTTTCCCTGGATAATTTCCAGCTTTCGCGAGCTTATCAACTTCGCCATCTCATTGGACGTCCAAAAGGGAGAATAGACACGTAGGCACTATCAGATTAAAAGACGCAGTTCATATCAATGTGCGCGTGGAACCTCAAACCATCGCATTGAGGGAATCTACCTATATTTTATTTTAACATTTCGACTGTACCCTAAAATACAATCTAGTACGTTAGTTTTAGGCATTAGTTTTATCTCCACTTAAGAGAGCCTAGGGATGATTTTTGAAGTGAGCTATTTACACACCATTGTTCCAAATATTAAAAGAATGTCATTTAAGGCAAGGAGGTACCATAAACTCAATCAACGCTTTATAAGTACCTATTCGTAGTAGGTAGAGATTTTTTACATTGATTATTCAGGGCTCCGCAAATTCATATACATGGACATTTTTTTTAGAAAAACCGCGAGGAGTTTTATAGGCCTTTTGAAAGAACAAGAATATTTAAAGAATGCTAAAACGCAGAAACATAGTGAATGAAAACTCATTGAAGCAGTAATTCCTCCATGAATTCCTAATGAATTTAAGGCTAAGATACAAATTCTGTTACCAACTCACTCGCGGGATAGGCTACAATCACTACTACTTTATGTTCTCACGTTCAAAAAATCGCAATATGCTATCAAAAATGTATTTCTCATTGAAGGGCAACGATAGGTAGGTATTTGTAGGAGACCTACATCCTAGTTCATTTTCACTTTAAGGGAAGGGTAGGAAAGGTAGAATAGCAATACACCAGGCATCGGCATTAGCCTACTCTTAATGAAAGGCGCTGAAATGACTAGAGCATTACGTCCCCTCCGATGGAAGGAGTGCTGTAAGGGGTGGCGATTAAGTTTTTTTTTTAAACAGTAAAACAACATTCGTTTTGTAATATGGGACTTTACCCGAGCCCTCACTAGGTTGACGATATGCAAACCTCAGTTTCAAATAAGGAATAATTGCCATTACTTTTGGAGCTGATTAATTTCCCTGTACGAACATCCCGAACAAACACCTCCACTGGCACTATCGATTGGGTTCCGTCCATAAATACCAACAGTGACAGTGGTCGAGAAAGGCCTTGTAAAACAAGACAAAGACTCCTACAACCTCTCTCTAAAACGGGACGATGATGTAAATCTTCGCCGCATCGATCGTGTTTTTTTTCAACAGCCCCGGCGGTAGCCATGGTGACGGAGGAGATGAACACAATGGGCTGGAGCATCCGGAAGGGAGAAAGCCTTTACGAATTCGATTCGTGGAGACGTGCAACGCGTGGTGCGGTCCTCGGAAAGATGAGAACAAGGGAGAGAAGACGGATGGTTAGAATCGCGGAGGATAAAATACACCACGACAAAGAACAAGCGGTCAACGCAACAATACTTTCGCCCGCGATAAGGTCGATGAATAAAAGATGGCGGCTTTTCACGCGCAAGGCAGGGAGGGATGGACGCGTAGACACCCTTTTCGGAGACAAAAGAAGACGGGACCCGCGAAAATTTAAGAACGTGGTTGGAATACGGAATCGGAAAAGATTCACCCGAAAAAGGTCTCGGCCGTATCCCGCCATTTGATTTCCAATCGCAGTAGCCGCAAGCATAGAATGACTGAGTGTGCAAATTGCCTTAAAGCCTGTGACTTCATGATCAATCATAGATGGCCCACCATTCACATCGTTTTCGAAAGAAAGACAAACATGCGCTTGTATAGCTCACTGAAAATTGTCTGTAAAATTATCCAAAAAATTGAATTTGAAATACAATCAAATATTACTCAAAGCGATCTAAATGTCGTATTAGATTTAGGATCTAATGACTGTTCATAATATATTAAAACATTTATACCTGTTCAATGTACGTTAAATCCTTTACAGGTTGGAGTGAATCAAATACTTATGCAAATAAATTATTCAAGTACGGTAGATATAACGTCATCTGCCATCTCATTATTTAAACTTATACGTTCACAGTGGTGGACTGAAGAGAGGTGGGATGATTGAGAAGGCAGTAATTATAATAACAATTGTAATAATTATTAAGGTAGCTCTCCACTGCAAACCATTACTTCACGGGCTTAACAATCGAGGTTTAAAAATAATTAATGCATATCCATTAGATAGTAACTTCCTTCACCTCGCATTTTTTGTTGCCTTTGAAAGCATATTTTACGTCTTTTTTTTAGTAATTTGACTTAATTTAATTTCAAGAGTAACTTGACAATTAACTTAAGCTTCAGCAAATGTATGACGAGGGGTAACATGGAAGATAGGACTTTCTAGTCCCAACATCACCCAATAAAGAGTTTTTGCTTAATATACAAGCTCCGAAACAATTGCAGTTCAGCGTGGATAGAAAGACGTCGCGAGCCTTTTTACCTTGACGAAGAACTAATGCGAGAGTCACGGAAGATGGGATGGGATGGAAGGTTGAGGGAGGAAGAGACAGAGAGATAGAGATGGACGCGAAAACAAATGCCTGGCGACATCCTTGACTCGTCCAAATTAGGCTCCGTCTTTCGAGTAGTAACGTCTCTTCAGTCCGAAGGCATTCGGCGGCACGCCGGGGGGGAGGGGAGGAGAAGGGTGTGGAAAGGTGGAGGGGAACACCGTTTTGACAAAGCAATCAATTCGGCAAAACCCCCCCTCCCCTTTGTCAAGGATGCGATCCTTGGTTGGAGGACGGAGGGAAAGATTTTGGAGATGCAAACTCCGACACTACACAAACTCCCGATTCGACGAAAACGTCAAACCTTCATCCAAGACATTCTTGTGTCAATAAATTCATCAGAAAACAATCTGAGTTTGCTCCATTTCATGTTTATTGTTACCTTTAACATTTTTACTTTCTCTAAAGCAAAACAGAATTAATTTTCTAGGAGCAATATTCGCATTTTTCTCAAAGTTAAGCATCCTTAGAATAGCCTCGTGAAACTTAGAATTTTTTACTGTTTCCTCCGTTTCATGTTCATTGTTTCCTTTAAAATTTTTACTCTCTCTAACGCAAAACAGAACTTATTTTCTAGGAGCAATATTCACTTTTATTTCAAAGTTCAATATCCTTGAATAGCCTCGTGAAAACTTAGAATTTTATAAAGTTTCCTCCGTCTCATGATCCCTGTTGCCTTAAACACATTAGCTTACTTTCAAGCAAAACGGAATTTATTTTCTAGGAGCCATATTCGCTTTTTTCTCACAGTTAAGCATCCTTGGAATATCTTTAGACAATTTGGAATTTTATGCTGATATTACCAAATGTATCGAGTTGCAAGGTCAATATTTTGTCCTAATTCGGTGGAGTATTATTAAAAAGACAAACATTTCCGTAGCATAACAAATTCATCATTTCTCGTGGGAATTCCCCCGGTCACAGGCGTCGCGAGGGAAATGCTAGGGATTGCACGCGCACCTCTCCAGGCTCATGAAAAATGTTTTAGAGAGCACTTTTACCAACTACTTTTATTAATTAATTTATTTATTTATTATGTTCCATGTTCGCCCAACATGTACATAATTATATGGCAAACAATCCAAGAATATAACTACAAAAAAATTGAAAATTAATTGGTCACAGCCACAAAAATAGTAACAATCATGATAACAAATGCTGAAAAATATTAACTAAATACTATCACAGTCGCGAAACATATTCTTAACAGCTTTTACAAAGCAGTATTTCTTTTGATGCATGTCTAGATCGTTGAAATTTTTGTTATATACTACACAAATCCTTCGTATTGGCGTATTGGAACAATAATTTGTTTTAACCTTTGATATGTAAAATGTTCTTTTGAACCGGCTATTAACATTTGGAACTATTATTTTTATTTCCTTCAGTAACTCGTAACATAGGCCCTTATTGATGACATCATTGAGAAACAGCAAATCGTTTATGATTCTTCTATTTTGCAGGATATGGAGACCAAACACTCTTAACAAATGTCTATAACAAACATAATTTTCGAAGAGCGGATACACATGGTATAATACAAAATATAGAAATCTT
The DNA here is from genome assembly GCF_921293095.1 of Ischnura elegans. Classification (NCBI taxonomy): domain Eukaryota; kingdom Metazoa; phylum Arthropoda; class Insecta; order Odonata; family Coenagrionidae; genus Ischnura; species Ischnura elegans. The sequence goes on from NC_060249.1 coordinate 49,202,907, forward strand.
AAAAATCTCTTTTGAGCCTGCTCTAGCATTACAATATGTTTCTTTAAATGGGGATTCCAAATAACTGACCCATATTCCAACTTACTTCTTACATAAGAGTAATACAATGTCTTAAGTACCATCTCAGAGTCAAAATATTTTGACATACGCAGTATAAAGCCCAACTGTTTACATACAACCATGCTAATATTCAATATATATATGTGGTTAAATACATTTCACTATCATTTGTTATTAAAATACTAACAGTGTATTAATAAAAGGAAAAAATGCAAAGAAGAGCGGAAAAAAATTCCTGTCAAACAGAAGTACTTCCACTGTTAAAACAATAGCTTCATCGCCACACCTGGCAACACAATTCTCGAGAGGCGACACTGAAGGTACCCCCCTGACAATTTTCCTACTGGCGCCCATGCTTCTGGTGTAGACTGATATTCGACAAGCTGAAGAAGAATTTTAATGCTTTCCCGGCAAAGTATGTGGGTAAACTAGGGTTGGCAATAGAAATTAAACGAAATTCAAAACCGGCAAAATTTCAATAGTTTCGTAGCAGGGAGCGAAATATAGAAACGAAACGAAATGGATTTTAACCTGGGGAAGCAAAAATCTGGGTCGAAACGAAATCGGAGTCAAAACTACTTCGGGTCGAAACCAGACTAAAACTCTGGGACTAAACGAAACGCAGGTACTGTTTCGTACTGTAAGGACCACGTGATTCACCTTCGAACGGTTTAGTTTTCACCCATACACCTAGTACGAAGTATGGTTGAATGAAGTAGAGGTTCGGCCTACCGCCATTAGATGGATGGGGCACTCACATTTTTACCAATAACAGGAGAACGGTGAACGCAAACTTGTCATTTGATTTTTAAACTCGGTTTTTCAACCTCTCTACATCTACATCTACATAATACCTTGCGAGCCACCTCTAGGGTGTTTGGCAGGGGGTGATCAATCACCAGCATGCAGCATGCATTTGGACTCCCACATGCACTTCACACCGTCCAAAAAACGTCCCGTATAATAACAAACTATAATACTATATGCTGTTAGAAATAGAATAGAAATTCAGAAACATGCATTAAGTTTTATATAGGTTAGTAAGCTACACTACAAGTCATGCAATCTATTTACGAGTTCTATTGCTGCCGTTATAATCTCTTATCGATCGTGGAAAAAATGACATTCGGAATCTGTCTGTTCTGCAATCTATCTCTCTTATTTTATTTATATGATCTGATCTTCCGTAGTACGTTGGCGTCCGCAAGATATGGTTAACTTCGTCAGAAAAGACACTGCTCTTGAATTTATCTAAAAGGTTTAGTCTATTTTTCAATCTACGGTCCGACAGAGATTCCCATCCGAGTTTATCTAAGAGGTCAGTTACACTAACAAGACTATCGTAACGACCTTTTACATACCTGGCAGCTCTTCTTTGCACGCGTTCTAACTCTGTTACTAAGCCTTTATCATGAGGGTCCCAAACACTGGCAGCGTATTCCAAATGTGGTCTAACGAGGGAAAAGTAGCTAATTTCTCTCACTTTGTCTTCGCACTTTCCTAATATTCTTTTAACAAAACCCATTTTACGATTAGCTTGACCGGTTATTTCTCGAATATGTTTATTGAACACGTATGCCAAACGTAATGGGTCGAAACTATTCCCTCGTATCCCCCTCCACTCAACTTCTGGGGTCGAAACCTAACTATGAGCAGCGGAGATTCGATTAATTTAGTTTCATTCCCGGGAGTAAGGTTTAGTCCCGGGTCGAGACTAAACTCCTTGGGGATTTTAATTTCGTGTGGGAACGAAACTAAACGTAGGCCTCGCATTTTCGTTACCCTCCGGGTCGAAACGAAATATTTTCGTTTCGTTTCACTTGCCATCCCTGGGGTAAACGTCTACAAGGATTTCCACCGGGTTATGAACTTCATTTCGAGACCCGACTCGGAGCTCGAAAAGTCGGCAGAAATGTAGGTTTTAACCCAGTGGGATTCCCTAGAGAAGTTTACCCATTCGATGAGTTATTTTCTTCAGAGAGAGGAATGCATTGTTAAAATGTAATCGGACGATATTCAACAATCGAATTAAAAGGCTTGATGCCTAAAGCACTGGAGGAAATCGATAAGTTCCAGAATAGCAGACCGCAACGGGAAAGGAAACGTTGAGTCCTCGCCGAGGAGAAGTAGAAGAATCCGAATAACGAAAGGACTTTCGCTTCCGCGGCGACCTTGCCGACCGCTGAGAAAAAAAAGAAACGAGGAAACGAGATGAAAAAGGTGAAGATCACGGTTGCGGCCAGAGAAGGACGAAGGATACACGGCATAAAACGAGAAAAAGACGGTCGCCAGGCGCAGCCACGCAGGGCGAGAGAAGTTCCGAAGCACGCACTGGGATATAAGGAAAAGAGACGTGTTCCTCTCGTGAAATAAGGCAGTAAAAGGACGAAGGTGAAAGCGCGTAAAGACTATTTTGCACGACGGAAGACCTTGTGCATCAACACCCGAGAGCATGAGCAAATGAGATGGAATTAAGGTTGACGCAAAGGAGGTCTTATAAAAGGTGTTTCATGAGGAATCTGCAATACTTCAGGAGGAGGTAGGGGAGATAATTTTAAGCATTTTTTGTCTGTAAAAAATGCCATCGTAACTCCTCGTTACTGAGCTATGGCAACGTAAACATTTTATTGGCTGCACTTGCAATTACAATGAAAATGGTTTTTCTAAGGTATTCAGCCTTTTCGACATTTTACCTATCTCACCAATTCTGAGTTGATTTTGTTTCATTACAAGTACATTTTACCGAATACTATGGATTTTAAGGACATTAAATATTTACGATTGGACCAAAATGTGAGATTATAATTGAGGGGGTGAGAATCCAAGGGGTACAAGTGATTTTTTTCTAAACAGAGTTAGAAACTAGTTTGGTCCAACCTCAATTATTTAACGTCCTTAAAACCCATACTATTCAGTAAAATGTACTTGCAATGAAACAATTAAATTCAGAATGGGTGAGATAGCGCAATGGTATTTTAGATACTCGCCTTGAGGTCTCGTTAAATTAAGCTGACATATTAATTGTTTCCGACAATTATAATCGCATACTTTCGTCCAAACGCAATTATTCAATGTCCTTAAAAATCCAGAGTATTAAATAAAATGTCTAAAGGCTGGATACGTACCCAAGGAAAAAAGTTCTCATTGTATCTGTAAAGTGCAACCATATGCGGTGCTACAGTAGAACGGTGAAAACCAAATAGATCGGTTTCGTGAGTAATGATGAAGTTTTGAGGGGACACTCATAATGCAAAAGACTGTTATAAAAGCGCCCACTCTTGCATTACGATAATAAGCATCATTCTGCGATCAGAAATATATTCTGCTGGGATTGGTATTTGGTAATGGTGTATTCGAATGAAAATAAAATAAAAATACTTTGTACTATCCCACACTTTATTTTAAATAGTACGACCCAGGTTTCTGCATATCATGCTACCATCAGGTTGATAGCATGACGTCACCTGATAATAGCGTGATATGCAGAAACCCGGGTCGTACTATTTAAAATAGAGTGTGGAATAGAACGAAGTACTTCTATTTTATTTTATGATGAAGCAGTTCCACAAAGTAACGCCTGAGACCGTGCCTTATACTTTCATTTGAATTCGCTAAAATTAACGTTTCTCATGATGCTATTCCCTATTATACATTACTATCCGGGCTACCAATGGTCACCGTGATACCGCTGATCATTGATCACATAAAACGACATTAAAATATCACTCACGCCGCGGTCTGCATGGAGCGTTCAGCGGATATAAAAAGCATTTCCTGAATAAGCCGCCACGAGGAAAAGAGCCAAAGCGGCACTCTTGGTGAACGCGTGCTCCGACTCCGCGAGGACTTGGCGGCCGTGTGTGCACACGTCCAGGTAACACGCTACCGAAGTAAAACAACACGAACGACTCAAGGATGACGAACACTCCCATTCGAATCGAGTGACGCCATTCGACTCGGAATTCGAGCACGCCCGAGCAGCAGACGACATCAATCGGATATCCAATTTATCTAATAGGGTGGTTTCCTATTATCTTTTAATGCCTAAATCGAAAGATTATTACTCCTAGATTTTTAAATGACGATATCTATTTTTCGCGATTAAATGAAAAGTGAAAATTATCAAGGGCGCGAAAACGAGACGGTTAAGTTTGAATGCTGGGAAAAGCCCATGTGACGACATTCTGGTTCCAGCTGCCGCCGTGTGAAACCACCTTGGTGCGAGGCTGTGAGCACCGCTACGATGCGGGCTGCTTGTAGGTAGCAAAGTACCCAGCTAGCAGTTATTTCGATTCATGCATTCGTACATGTTCCCTTTCGGTCCACAAAAATCGTTCACGCAAACAGAAATTAACTTGTACGTGCTCATGTATCGTGTAAACAGGCCTTAACCCCTTGCGCAGAAATGACGACTCTAGCTCGCCATGAATTTCCGATGCCAAATTCCGCTATGACGATTGTAGCTCGTCATCGTATTTTCATAATTTTCGTACTATTTAGGGGAACAGTATACATGTTTTGATAGTTTTTTTTCTCTTTCGCATGCCTTATCCTTCTTCTAATCATAGGTTATTATTTAAATTTGTCCTTTATTCTATCGTCAAGGTAAAAATATTTTTTTAAATCGAGTCTTCCTTGTAATTTCGGTATTTAGAAAAAAAGGCAAGCTCCGCAGTAGCAATTTATATTGTGAATTCAAAAAATAAAAAAAAATAACTGAAATAAAATGCCAGAAAGATAAAAGAAATTAATTGCTTTAATTTCCATACCACAAATTGACTTGTTCTCAACTATTAGTTGTAAGTTTCCTTTTTCACACAAACAACACATAACACAGCCAACGGCATTTTTGCGACAACGACACGTGCGCCAATTTTTAAACTTCTTTTTGTAAACTGGCTGGTTGGGGTGAGTTTTGAATCACCGGTACAGATTTTGCATACGCGCCTTCGGCATTGTCATTTCGTGGTTTGTAACAATGTTAAAACATCCATGACGAACATTAAGAACTCACACTTCATGAAACATGATGCATTGGAAGGAACAAAGCGATTTTAAACTAGTATCGATAGTTGTGTTCTCGATATTCTTATGGGAAGAGCGAACAATATGAAATAATAATTACTTATTATTTCACTGTTCAGCGTATATTATAAACTACAAATACGAGTATCGATAGTTGTTTTCTCGATATTCTTATAGGAAGAGCGAACAATATGAAATAATAATTACTTTTTATTTCACCGTTCTCCGCTGATTATCAGCTACAAATATGTTATTTAATTACCAAACATTCCATTTAAAATGAACCACGGAAAAGATAAATAGTGGATAGGAGCACGATATTCATAAAATGAATTGTTGAAGTTGTTAAGGAACGGACTCTGGCCTCCTCGATGTAGTCTCCGTGGTGAGGAGGCCAGTGGATGGAAGCAAGATGGCTTGTCTGACTGGTGGACTACAACAAGAGGAGTCAACGCTCGAAGGGGGGGCTTTCCCCCTGCACTCGCGTACTCACACAATGCGGGGTGCGGTTTTTGCGGTCAGTGAGCCGTGAGAGGTAGAGAGAGAGAGAGAGTGAACTAGCGAGTGACGAACACGAGAAGGAAAATAAAAAAACAAACGCCGGCGAAAGAGTTAACTGACTCACTTCACTGGGAGGAATAGTCTGGGCGAGGATGAGCCAGGCCAAGAGAGACTGGATACTCGAGGTCCACCCATTTTACGACTACACGGACACAGACACGGAGAAAATCATCTTAGAACGTCACCACATTCTGACAGAAACGCTAAATTATAAAGGTTCCTAATCCTAACAGGCAAACCAATACAACATTCAATATGTATGTAAGGTTAAAAATCCTCCCAGTTAGACATTTGTTTGTATACAAAACATTAAGAATTTTTTACAATCGTGGTGGACATAAAAATAAACCTTGTCCCTGCACAAAAACTTTAAGATTCCACGAAATTACTTGTATTCCTAAACCAAAAATTGAAGCTTATAAAAATTTCTTTAATTATTTAGCACCAAAATTGTATGTAAATCTTTGGCAAAAATTACAAGGTTGTAATAGCGAATCTGAATTTGTAAAAAAACTGAGAGACTGGTTGTTTAGTCATAAAAATATTGTTATAAAAATATTGTTTTTAGACAATTAAATAATCTGTTCGTTTAATTGCTTAAACTTATTTTGTTACAAAATTCATTATAATTTCATTTCATGTTAATTTTCCTATTACTATATTCTAATCGTATTTTGTATGTTTTCAATATTGTATACATGCACATGGACAAATGTTTCTATGAAGGACTCATAGAAGAGCCACTTTTATTTAAAGGTTATTATAAAATGTACTGCCGAGCATTGCCTTATTTGTATGTAATGGCAACCCCTAATCAAGACTTATCTTAAGGGGTGTCTAATTTCACTGTTAATGTATGCATATGTTGTAATATTTTGGGGCAGTGAAATAAATATCTTTATCTTTATATACGTAAGGTGGACTTCAGTGCACACGTAACGTTTTATTTTTTCAACTGCTAGTGTCCTCTCATCCCCTGCCACACGCCTACTTAGGTGGCTTGGTGGGCAGTATGCAAATGCAAACTTAACACTCCTCGCCATTTTCTTGATCGCTTATCATATTTATACCATAGATCACGGTGTACCACAAATACATTAGTCGTACCATGCCATAAGTTATGAAGATTTGGTCACACCTTCGCACATTAATTACTAATTTAAGCCTTATTTCATTTTAAAAATTCTAAATATAATTTTAACGAGACAAGACACAAGACTAACAGCATATGATACACAAAATAAAAATTATTTATTACTAAATAATAAAATCAGCGAAAGAAAAGCAAAATTGATGTTTTATTGGCGGTTATTACGATAGGCTTTTATGGTTGTGGTTCCTATAAATAACCACAAATTTATTTAATTTCATTCAGTAGTTCACAAGCACTAAGCTTGAGGTATATTTTATCCATGAACTCGCACATACCACTCCCACCCTCAAAAAAATTAAGGAATGACTAAACTAAGTATGGTAAACGATATTTAGAAGCAATATTTTATAATTTTCCTTTACCGAACTGATGTAGAGTTTGTAAACGTCTAATTTATACACCAGGTTTTTTAGATAAACATTATTATCTTAATTTGGTCTAAACTGATATGGATAGTCAAAGTTCCACGGCATTGGCAATGAAATCTCACTATGATTACCACGCCTCCCATTTAGTCCACGATCCAATAGGCTCTCGTCCAATATCCTCTCATTATTCATGAGACCTTATAACAGTTGTGAAACCATCGTGGAACATTCACCTTCAAGGTTTCAGACAAATTGTAGTGTTCCCGATGATAGAAGGATGGCCAATTCTCCTCGCGGTCTATGGAATGAAATATGCAAGGCGGGGAGGATGTTCAATTTCCCGAACCAGGCGTTCCCCAATTCCCGAGGCCGAAAACCAAGGTGACTTACGAGCGGACCATGATGCATTGGACTGCGCCTCAACAACCTCCCACCCTACGTCACGATTTTTTCGACTTTCCTCTCAGAATGCAATCCCTTCAAAGTGTTCACCAGTTAAGCCATCGCTGAGAAGGATTTGGTGCTTTCACGGTGAACTGATGCGATGAATATTTCTCAGGCTTTTCACCGGGTCAGGCTCTCCAGTTCTGCTGCCATTTCAATGGAATATATTTCTATCGCCATCATGTGCTATCGTTTTCAAAAATATGTACACACCCATTCCTATCGCCGTTATGGCTTATTAAGGCCTGGTTACACGGTGCATTAACCCGTACGGGTTAATGTCTAAATGTATGAACGCGAGAATGAACGGAAAAATTCACCGTGTAACCACCCCAAAATGTACAAATGCATGAACGCGTGAACGGAAAATAGAACCTGTTCTAATTTCGTTCATGCATTCGCACAAGTTGATAACAGAGCCACCTGGTGGGAAACAACACATTTAGTTGTTATCTGCAGGGCTATTCCACGGCCGTCTTGGCTATTCAGTAACTCTTTACGCGTATTTGTTCGTTTGTACTGTACCGTAAGTGCTTGAATCCTACCACAAACTCACCATTTGCATCTACACTAATATTCGCATAGATTATCCCTGTATGTATGCCGGACATACCAAGTTTAGTATTATGCCGGAACATAACAATCGATGAGGTTGTCACAGAGTTTTCAACACGACATTTGTGAAATACAGCGGCTATCATACGACTTATAGAACACATTTAAACATAATTAATATCATACGAATTAACGACGATTCTACCTTTTATACGTACGAGGTGGGAATGCGCTGGCCCACCACAAAAATACGACTCACAGAACGCAAGTTCATAAATCGACAAGACCTCTAAACCAACATCTTTTCCATCAACAGCAAATATCTTCTTAACTTTATAACCGTCCCGGACAAAAGTAGAACAAAGTATTAAAATTATCTATTCTCATTCATAATCTACACTCAGTGAAACAGATGACAGAAAAATGTCTAGTAAACACGGCTTAAAAACAAGATGCGTCTACAAATTTTCAGCCTAAGTATTCACTTTGATAACGGTTTGAAATAAATAGAGTACTATTGAGATATAGCATTAAGCTAGCGATAACGATAAGTATTAAATATAAATAAATATTACTGGCACGAAATTAAACAACTTCGGCAACTACAATGAAAACCACTGTTTACACGGCAGCGCAAATATATTACCAGTATGTGAAATTTCCTGGTCCTACAGGAAACAACGAAAAGGGAATTATTTTCTGGTAGGTATCGTCTGCTTCCTACCTAATGATACTGTTTTCACATTTAAATTTTGCGCACTGTAAAGGGAATAAACAAAAACTAAATGCCTCGCGTTACAAGAAAATGTGTGAAAACTTGTGCGAACGCATGTACCGTGTAACCGCTCATTCATGCTCCTCGTTCACGCAAACGTCCATGAATTCAGACATGCAAACAGACACGCATTCATACATTAACCCGTACGGGTTAATGCACCGTGTAACCAGGCCTTTAGTGCTGGGAGCCCAGGAGACGCGTTTGTGCATACTATGAGCATACGCGTTTTCAATAATAAGTAGACACCCACGAATCCAATTTTACCGATGAGGCCGGGTCGGTGAAAAATAAGAAGTTGGGCACATGAGGCGAGCTGCATCCTTCGCCTTGACGCCACAAAGAGCCGACGCGAATGCGACCGTCCTCATAGGCAGTGAAGGACCGGATCACGAATATTAAAAACGAAAAAGGATCCTCAAGTCGCCTCTAAATGTGTTGTCAACCATCGCGTATTTAAATTGGTTTACAGAGGTCGCCACTGACGTCGCTGACGGACAAATTGATCTGAGTTTCACGTGGAAATAGGGAATAATATTGGGTATTAACAGAAATTTATACACATGCTGTTGTGATCTATCAAATTCATAACTTTTCAATGCTATTCCTCGCAATGATAAACATTTGTAATATATTAGAAAATAAATTGATATCATTGCACTCATCACCGCGCCGCGGACATTTTTGGAAGTCGATTAAAACGCGACCGAAGTTGCAACAGAAATCAGCCTAGGATGGAATTGGCCTTCCCTTACGCAGTTCCCTTGGACGGGATGAAACAGACGAAGCAAGTTAAGAAAAAGCGTGTAATAAACTAATATCTGAGACTAACAGGGCCAACCTGCCTGTCCACAGCCTGGTTGACTCTGCTGCGCTACCGGTCATTGCCTTGTCGCTTATCGTTGTGGCGCTGTAATAGTGTTGCACCTGTCGCTGTTTGCTAGAGTTCAGCGAAAGAGAACCACTGCAGTGAGGAGACATGAATTCATTGTGGCTTGCCGCTGTTATTTCCTTAAAACTTTAGCGGGTACTCGTCAGGTAGAATTAAAAACTTTCGGGCTTTGTCGCTGCGTCAATTTTTTAGTAGCCCCAACCTTTCCCGAGCGATTTTGGTCGCTTTCTTAAGGGAATCTGATGAGGGAAAGCGACCATTCGAATCATTATATTAATAAAATTTAGGATCATTACAGACTTTTTTTTTTGTCATCAGCAGTATCTGAAGTCGAATCCCGTTAGTCACATAAGGAAGGCGCAACTGTATCCACATTAGCTCGGAAGAGTGTCATCTTAAAAATATTAGGATTGATTACCCGCTTACTAATACGCAGGAATCGGTCGGAAAACGTTGGAGCCACCCAAAAATTGACGCGGCGACATAGCCAGAAAGTTTTCTATTTAGCTTGTCACTGTTATTCCCCCGTTTTGAGAGCAGGCTGTTTTACGGCCCGTTTTTTCAGGTTTTTTTTGCCAGCAACTTTACGCAAATGTCGAGCTCAGGCGCTGTGACCGAGTCTAAAATATGCGTGCGGAGATTCCGCGTCGAACGCACCAAACCCCATACCTATTGCAAGGGGCGGATTCAGGATTTTTCTGGGGGGGACATTTAGGGGCACAAGGGTCTGATAGGTCTTCTCACATTTGAGATTAAAAACAAAAAAAACACTTACTGCACGAAATTTCTCTTTGTTTTAATATTAAAGTCATTAAAATGAAAATAAATGAATGAGGCTCGGCAATACACAAAATAAAATTAATGGACGTAATGATAACAGTATTAAAAATCTTGTCTATTTTTTAAGCGTCTGGGGGGGGGGGGGGGTCAGGTGCTCCCCTAAATCGGCCTATGCGTAGTGCACTTGGTACGACCGAGATACACCCTAAAGTGTGGCTGCGCAAAATTCAGAAAGACTGACACGCTACAATCTTTACATATATTTATAGTAAATGTCGCTCACAAAAATGAAATACGAGGATCTTAAGCGGAAGACGTAACTCAGAGAGAGCCTCCACATCGCCCCATAGAACGAAGACAATGCCGCATCTATCCCATTAAGTCTCCGTTTAGAATAGATTCTTGAAGCGCCGTTCCTTCCTTTGAAAGGCACTCATCGATATCCTCAACGGTCCTCTCCCTTTTATGATATGCACCGCATGCGATGGGGAAAATAATAGAATTACTCCTCCGCTCATTATTCATAAGCAACCCCCCCCACCCCCGCGTCCCGTTTTTAAGTCTCAACTTCCGGTCCCCACCCGCTGCCACCCCCCCCCCCCCCAAAAGCATCCTGTGCTCCCTCTACCCTATGCTTCCTCCACCCCCGACAAAGCACCAGGGGACACATCCTTAGAAATGATCTCTCCCACCCCCTCCATATCCCTTTCTATAACCCTCTTTGCCTCATACCACCCTCAACGCCGTTTCAAAGAGGTTCCAACGGGAAATAAAAGAAATGATTTTGATGACTGCGAAATCCCGGGTTCTCCAGCAGTGCTGGTTCTTAGTGATTGGCAAAAGTTTCGCACACTATCCTGCTTCGGGTTGAAGACAGAGATGGCAAGTGAAACGAAAAGAAAAAGTTTTCGTTTCGACCCCGGACCTTCTGGATGGGAAGGCAGCACTCTGGCAACAACACCAATTCAATGGAATCACCTCGTGCATGCAAATTCTCTATTCGCGATGAAAAATTGGGATCCATAAGATATTTTTCTCGGAAATTAGATTCGCAATCCAGAATTATGCATACGCTACAACGGTAATGCTGATCCCAGCGTTAGAAATACGTTGATTAAAAAAATTAAATTTAAATGCCATTACGCCAAAAAAATTTAAATAACGTTTATTCCATAATAATGACCACGATAAAAATAATTCGTAAGCACGTCTACACGCAACTTTTTGGGGTATTAGGAACTGGGGCGCAGCTAGGAACTAAGGCTAGGAGTGGTTTTAGGCGCAAGTAATATGTTGGTGCCTGGGGGTATGGCATAACCGCCAGGGAAATTTGAAGGTGCGGGGGCCCTCCAGAGAAAAATTACGATAAATAGTGAGTTTTACGACCTTCAGATGGATATTTTATAAATTATTACGAAATTCTATAAGTAATATTAGTGATTTTAAGTAAAATGGGATAAACTTAAAATAATTTATGATCTCTGGGGGGGTTTTATCCCCCACAACCCCCCCTCGCCGCGCCACTGATTAGGAAATGAATGCCGTAAAAGGAGTCAAATTTCGTCAGTTACGCGACAATGGAAACATGAAATTTGAAAAAAGGCAGTATTTTCACAATATGATCAGTTTATTCAAACTTTTTCTGTGGCTATATTTTACGTTTCGGCATCATTCTATCGACGAAAACGAATTTTTTCCCATATTTTTCCCGTCTCCCTCCACACCAACCGCAGGAGTCTTCTTTCAAAATGATTCATCCTTCTTCCCCTATGCTTCTCTTCGCCTCGTCTCCTGCGCCCCTCCGTTTTAAAGACGATTCGCCCGAGATCAGAGGAGGAAGAAGATCTCCAAAGACCCTCACCAACTACCCTCTCCTCCACCATACATTTCCACCACTCCCCCCTCATTACTCCCGCGACCACTTGAGCGTGACCTACCGACCGACCGACGAGCCACGTTTCCTTTCACCTTCGAGAAATATATTTACGCGCTCACTGCCGGGTGAAATTGATGGGATCCGGAGCTAAATATGGACGAAAAAAATGTCTAAAGGTCATTGTCTTTTCAAACAGGAGGGAATACGTACGTAACTATTCCCATCGACCAAATATAATATACACCTGATACATCTCCATCACAATGATTTGGAAATATTTATATCTAATAATTATACAAGAGGAGATGCAAAGCTAAAGGGTACAAGTGATTTTTCATAGTTTTGAGAAAAAATAAACGTTGAAGTACTTTTAGAGTTGTTGGGAAAAGGTTTTGATGAAAAAAGTCAATGTCACAAGATATAAGCAAAGAAAAGACACTTACTCGTATAACTCGGTCACCAAGTTTTTGTATATTTTATTTTATTTTTCCGTATATTTTGTATATTTTTAATAAGAATGAGAGGTAAACCATTTATGTATCTAAATCCGTTTATAAAAAGTCACTTTACCCCTTGGCTTCTCACCCCCTCTTATTTCATTATTTTATGGTTATAAAATTCATCGAGAAAAGACTCAAATTTCTTACGGCCCATCGTAAATCATGATAAAACAAGATATATCCCTGACATCACGGACCAGTATTACCTGCATTCAATTCGAGTTCCAAAAAAGGTATACAATTAAGACTTCCATATATCTAATGGGCCGTCCTGTTTTCGCATGCTTGAAAATTTTCACTTTTCATTTGATCGCGAAAAATAGATATCGTCATTTAAAAATCTAAAAGCGTGAAATGCGTAGGTACTCCAGGTGTAACAAAAAAAATAGGAAGCCACCCTATTACAGCTTAAACGACGTTAATGAAATATTCAAGCAGCTCCGGTTTTAAAAACGATGAAGACTCGTTCTCTCACTACTTATAAGCAGAATTTACTTTTGGATAGTGGCGTTGGAGTGCAAGTACATTCGTAGTTTGTGGCTCACAGCGTTGTCCTACGGATTGACAAGCAGCTATTCCGTGTAGATGCTGTGGATGATGGCCAGGGAGAGTGGGAAGCCCTTGGAGCAACCGTGCACAACGGACAGAAATAGACGTCACGTAGTTGAGGCCGTCCCCAAGGGACATCGTCCTTGTTCGTCCCAAACTCGGTCGCCTCCTCATGGGATTCGCGACTCCTCGAGCGACGTCCTCAACGGCCGAGGAAAGACTACGGAACTCTCCCTCTCTCTATCGAAATGGTACTACCAGGGGCCAGAGGCGCAGCGAGGGGGGGTTTTGGGGGATATAACCGCCCTCCCCCCCCCCAGAGCTCAGAGAAATTTTTAAGTTTAATCCATTTTACTTAATTGGATTGATATTACTAATAGAATAGTTTAAGGATGTATAAATTATACAGGATTAATATTATTATTAAATTATAATTATATAAAATATATATAGGATTAATAAAATATACCTCAGAAAGCCGTAAAACTCACCATTTTCAACCGTTTATCTTAAATTTCCGCAACTCATTAATTTCGCACCTACCACTTATTCTGGTGGGTATCCCATACCCCCACCCAGTTGCATCTAAACGCCCCCCAGCCTTAACTCCTAGCTGCGCCCCTGCCAGGGGCGGCCTGGGCAGGTCGGCTGGTCGTCAATCGACGAGAGCCCCCACAACGCACGCGTCTATCGTGAAGCGTATGTGAAATGTGTTATTAAAACGACTCAATACTTGAACCAAAGTTTTTTTGCAATAGGGTGGTTTCCTTTTTTTAATTGCCTAAATGGAAAGATTATTACTCCTGGAGTACGTATTTCGCGCTTTTAGATTTATTAATGACGATACCTATTTATCGCGATTTGTATATTATGAATACACTAACGACTGGGTAACGACTCGCCTTGCGTTTTCTATGATGAAGCAAAACTACCCTTTTTTCGGCATCTGAGAGCAGATGGCAATAAGTTTTAGATCTCATCAGTATCTGCAGCTCTATAGCCCGATGTGGGGCTTGGAGTCCTCCATTATATGCCTCCGTTCAGTTCGTCTTGCTTTCTCTCTCTCCATCACGTCACTTCTACTGCCTTCAAATCATCCTTCTTTGGCCATATCACCCGTGGTGTACCTCTTATTCTGACCTCTTCCTTCTTGCTATTTAGTATTAGCTTGGGCATTCTGGCCTTTTCCATCCGTTATACATGATGTGACCATGAGAGCCGAAGTGACTTGAAAAATCCACCCGGCCAAAGTGACTTATAAAATCTAAATATATCCTTCCCTTAAAGCATTTCATTCATGTCCGTGTTCATCATAACTATCCGCCTGTCTCCTTATCTAATTTTTCCGTAGATTCTCCTTATGACCTTTCTATCAAATGATCTATGGCTTTCTTTGAATCAAGTGTTTATTTGCATTTGCCTCAAGTTTTATAACAAGTGGATAAAATATTAGGACTCATTTTAAAACAACAATGTGTGTCTAAATTTCAATGTGACCCTTACTATTATCGGAAGTATTAGATTTTATCGGAAGTATCAAATAAAAAGGTAATCACAGACGATGTAAAACTCCTGACAACTCGTATAGAATCTAGGTCCCTGTGGCGCCACGTGGAGTGGCGTCGCATGGCCGCCAATTTGGACTTTTTCAAAAGTGGTTAAAATTGACCTTTAACAATCGTCTAAACTGGAATTTCTAAAACCAAATAATTTTTATATTATGAATATACTAGCAGTGGGTAATTAATCGCAATCAATGCCTTTTTTTCTTTGATGTAGGAAAATACCCTACTAAAAAATTATACGTTTTCATTAGTTGCTTTATTTAAAACACACTAAGAGTAAAAAAATCATAAAAAATAAATAAAAACGGTGTCAGAAGATAAAAAATAACCTTCAGCCTATTTGTAAGGGTTATTCCAAAAGGTTATTACAGAGATTTTTTTAGATTTCTGTGCAGTTTCAAAGGAAAAATACACTTAATATTAAAATTGAACCATAATACCTAATTAAATTTTATAAACTGTGCAATTCTCACGTTTAATAGCATTTTTTCTTACAAATTTGAAATATTTATTAACTTTTATCTCGTTTTTTAAGAATCAGAATAGCGTCAAAATCCATTTTCGGTCTATTAATTTCCTAAAATTTTCCGGTGAAGGACCCCTGAATCTCTTAGTAAGATATGCTAAGGGGTCTTTAGGGCCTGATATCTAATTAAAACTTTCCTTATGCATGGTTGATATGTTGTGAACGAAAATACACTGCATTTGTTATTTCACTTGATTTTTCCATAATAAGATATAGAATAAAATAAGGGCCCCATCATGAGAAGATAAGCCGAGGGCCCCCAATCACCCCATGCCTCCCTTGGTTACCACGTAGATAGATCCTCTCAGTTTCCTTTAATGGCTGTTTTACACGATCAGAGAGGGATAGAAACATGAATTTTGGGAAGTGAACTATCTAAGATTCAAAGAAGTATGTAGTAATTAAGAAATAAGGGGTCAAATGAAGTGATGTAAATTTGAAAAATCGGCTGCATGTGCAGAATAAGACTACAGTTATGGGAATCGTACCCAGTAAACGTCAAACTGAGTGAATGAGAGTGAAAATGTCTGAACAACTGATTATAAATTAAGGCATTCTCTAATTCTACCGCGACATATAAGCGTTTCCGGAATCATTCGATTGAGCAAAAAACAGCCCTTCCCACGAAGGCCTGAGTAAGATTCAATAATGACCTTTTTAAATGAAAATTGAAATCGAAAAAAAATACTACAGGATTTACTTTCTGGAATCTCTCCGAATTAGACATTGGGAGCGGGAGTCCTAGGATATGAACGTGATACAAGGCATAGAATACCCAGCCTGTACACCTGAGTATTCACACAAAGATTAATACTGATTTCCGAAGCGTAAAAAATCAAGTCATTTGAATAGCATGCCGTTCTTACTGCTTCCTTCTGCCTCCTTACACACATTTAAATTTCCACAGCATAATTTCAGAGGAAGATGCTGTCTGGAAAGTCAGCTCGGGAACAAATCATTATGAACTAATGGAGATGGAAAATCCTTTTCAGAAAATATTTGTCCGTCGAAGGCAAAGAATTAAAAAAAAAAATGCAGAAATTTCTCAACTACTCTGCGACCCACTTATTATCCTCTCAGTAATGAGCGTAGAAACGCTAAGGATGGTCGGTAATTTAATGACCACGAGAGACGGACTCGAAGAATAACCCAGCACGTGGCACGTGCGGTCACAACCTAAAAACAAGAGAGTTGAAAGCTGCCGGGTAGTAACCGACAGCGCAGTCCAACAATGAAGCCACGTGACTTATGGATAATGCTGTTATTACAATGGGTAATAGGAAAAGAAGTTAACTGAATCCTCCAAAAGAGTTTCAATTCACAGCCTGACACTTTTTTGTCTTAAAATTCTTAAGGAGGTATCACATAAAAATGATTTCCGCTAAGTATATGAAAATAAAGATTGTCAAACGTAAACGACACCCACGACGATAAATAGCCAAAAATCTGGAACTAAGTATACGGATAATTAATCCTTATATTTTTAAGATAACACTCTCCCGGAGATATTTTGGCCAAAGTCGCGCCTTTCTCATGTAACTAACGTGATTCGACTTCAGGTACTGCAGTAACTACTGAAAATGTCTCTTATCATTAGACAAGTGTCACCACAAGTGCCTTTCAAAAACTGCGGATTATCAACAACGATTTTGAGAACTTAAATTAAAATAGAAAATCAATTTCTGTAGCCGTCAATCAATGAGGAATCAGTACTTACTTCGTTCGTTCCTCCGATTCATAACATTTAAACATTCTTAAATAAACGGAAAATCAACTTTTCACTGGAATTACCAAACTCACTGCTATTATGCAAATGAAATTGAAATTTATTTGCCGAAAATCTATCCATTTTAGTCTCAACATTGAATATAAAGCTAAATTTATGCAGCCATATACGATAAACAAAAAGAATAAAAAATTGAGTTTCAGGATTTCGAAGCTACCTCCAACCCTTCAGCGCCCAAAGTTTTTTTTTAAATCACACATCGTTCATTTTTATAAAATATGATACGTAAGAGCTCAGCACAATGAACACAATCCAAACCGACTGAATAATAGAAGAAACCTTCAACTAAGTATGTGCACCGAAATGTACGCTAAAATTTACATATTGTATGCACTGCACTTGGTGCCATATGACACCCGTGGGCGTTGACGGGTGTTCAGAAGTGTTAAAATAGAGTGAGGGATAGGTGAGACTCCCTGGCATCAGCCAATTAGAGGAAACCGAAAGATCGAAGGTGATGGTAGAAGCTTTGATAATTTTTGCTCATTTATATGCTATCCCTGATGAAAAAAAACCACCGGATAAGACAAATTTAGGGACTGGGATCGTCATGGGAAAGATACAAGCGGTCAGTGGAGATTATAAATTTTCAATCAACTTTCCTTTCGAAGATTCCATCTCAAGTACGGGGTCCCCATTGTTTCTCCGCGGTGGAATTCAAAAAACGCCATTGTCTACGAACGTTTTTGAACGGAGATGCATGAATGCTTTCGGCATATCAGGATTTCGTGCGGTCAAGAAATATCTTCAGGCATTTTTCTTGAGTCATCAATTTTTGTTTTTTAATCGTACGAGGTATCAGCTAATGACATAATCACGATTTAAATGGGTCAAACGATTATGATTGCGCATAATGAAAGTGTTTTCATGAATCCATACAGACGGGAAGGTCACTTAAATGAGCGGATGTTTGACGCTCTCCAAAACAAATGATGTCATTCGCACAATTTACTCATGCACATAGTTCAAGGAATATTTTGCGCTTTTAGTGAATTGGTTCCCTCTAGAATTTCAAACCCCTGCATTATTTGTCTATATAAATATAAGAGGATAATTTAATCGGGAGATCCGGGTTCGAATCTCGGCTAAGTAAAATATTTTTTCATGGCGAACTTCAACCTTAGGTGTATTTAACTTTGCAACCGTGCGCGCAACTTGTGAAAGTCACTTGTTCCTGCAGTGCTTTGAAATTCGTCGTCACAGACCAGCGGCAAAATAAGGGTTTTTCACCCCGACACTGGCTTAGTAAGCACAACCCTCGCCACATTTGCCACAGTGTGGACTTGTGACGTCAACGTCTTCTTCGGTAAAACCCATCCCGAAGTTCGCTCTGAGAAAATGTCTTGGTGGTGTAACTGGCTAACACCTGACCGGCAATCGAAAGATCCGGGTTCGAATCCCGACCAAGTAAAATATTTTTTCACCACGAAAACTTTATCCTTAAATCTATTTAATTTTACAGAGTGATTTTTGGAACGAGCAGTCCCGCGCAACTGAATTCATTCTCACGTCACGACTTAAGCTGGAGACACCAACGCCCGAAGAAGAAGTAATTGACGCATCCAGAAAAGAAAAATCAATTTTCGTCTCCCAAAACAAATAGGATCTTTATTTTCCTGGAGTAAACATTTTCCATGGCACGTTGGCAGTAAATATCTACCTGTGGTATATCTGTTTGGGACTGATCTGGCACTCCTTTTTTCGATTTGGTTACAATTCATAATTTCTGCGAACGATAAATTTTAGCGTTCAGTATTATTCAAACGAAATATATGGCTGCCTTGTTGAAATATATGGCTTTCGGAGGCGTAAGAATTAACAGCAAAATGTCAGTATGTGTAGAAAACACGCAAATTTTTGAAGCACCCTCCGAATCAAATTTCTGAATACATATGTGCACGGTAAAATCGCCAAAAACAATACTCGTTGAATCTTGAAGTATGTCCACAAAACAAAACGAGATTTTCTTCGCACAATTTTAATTTTCAGAAATGTTCGAATGAAATTTTATTAATGTCGGCTTCACATTTCCTTGGAGACGCATTCGTCAGCAAGACTGCGTTTGGCAAAGTTTTTTTTTTTTAGTTTATAACTATGCTCGCCCCAAAAAAACTATTTCGTGATAAACAAGCATGGTACATCAAGCGAATTTCTACCCAAGTTCTCTGTTTATACCCAATTCACAGCAATTCCTGACTTATTTTGAGGAGTCACGGGTCCTACATACTTTTAAATCCAATCCAAACTACGTTAGTGGCCTTATCTCGATGACTAATATAAACCCACGCGTCAGATCAACATAGTTTAATGCGCAGCAACCCAAACAAAAGATTGATACACATTGTATCGCATAAAGCAATGGCAATAAGCTCTCAAGTCGTCCACGCATCAAATCTATTTATCTCCTCGCATACTCAATGAGAATTACTCATCAAAAGAGAACATATAATAAAATAAAAGAGTGAAGGAAGTAGGTCAAAGACTTCTAATAGTAGTAAAACCCCAGATATCTTTATAGCTAACCGAGCACCTTTTATGGGACCCTTTGATGAGAAGATAGTCATTACATGAAACATATTCTTGGCTAATAAATGCAAAAGTTGTGAACAAAGATACTTGTTCGTACCATCGTAAAACTTAATACAAAGGCGTTTCAGATGTAACCACCGAATCGATTCATACAATTCACTTTGATCTTAAATTGGCGTATTATCAAACATTAGCAGGTGTACCAAATTAGGAGCTGGCATATTATTCCATTTGATAATTGGACACTTTACAAGCAAACATACATGATGCCTTCTTGCGGCACACAAAGAAAATTCTATGCGTGGAGCGTGGACTGAACCGCACTTCCAACATTCAATTAAAGACTTTATTATGGATGAAGTCTTCCGCTGGCGTTTACAACCCTTTAACAGTTAACCATTACCAAGCGTAAAGGATATTGTGTCCTGAACATTTCTTCCCAGCTGAATAATACGACGTGATTCACTCCTACCAGGGCAGTTCAAATGTATCTGGATACAAAAGAAAAGTTGTATTTTCGACGACTTCATTAGCAGGGTAAATTAACTCACGGCGAGGTCAAAACCTTAAATTGCCCGGATCTTAAGCTGTATTATTGAGACGGAACCAGCTCCACTACAATTTATGGCAAGTAAATTGGATATTTAAATGACGTTTTTTTGTAACCAAGGGTGATTGTAAATGTGGCATGAATAAATGGGATAACAGCTGGGATTTAGTCATTACCGTGGTCGAAGCTGAAATATTTTTGATAGAAATAAAATGGAGGTGTTGTAACTCAGAAAAAAGGCCCAACATCCCCTTGAATTAAACCTATCAGAACAGCTACCCATGTCCGCTGGTGACAAAAAAGCTTCTAAAAATTTGTCATAAAAGACTTGTTCATGGAAGGTAAAATGGCATTTTTTGAAACAGCTTATGACAGTAAAAATTTAGACAAATGACTTATCTTTTTAGCACAAGATTTCTGAATCAGAGGTTAAATCTCCAGATTTTATACTTAAACCATCACGTGAGGCATCCCTTAAACGCCATCAACTCACCAGATAACTAGAAAATTCAAATAAAAATGGAGTATGTTGGATATAAAGATATGTAGCAATAGTAGATTTTTATAGCAGGAAAAAAATTATCGAAAATATGCACATTGATGGCTGAGTTCTAAGAACATGAATCTCAAAATTTGGCCGGTCTGCGTTAATATTGTTAATAAAAAAATATAATTTAAGCAAAAAACAACTCTCTCTTTGCAAATGAATGCTTCTTTTTCAGTTTCATGTATTTTTGGTTTTTAATTTCAATTAAAAATTTATACAATTGAAAAAAGAAATGTTTTTTTGTTCTCCTAAAAAATTGCTATTTTTGAGATACGAGTAGTTAGCACTTAGCAATTTTGAATACAAATCAAAGACAGATAAAGACCAGCTTAAAGCATCCCTACGGTCAAAGCATTATCCTCAAAGATAAAGTTTTAACTACCTCAAAGCGTTCGCCCCAAAAAAATGCTCACAAGGTCCACCTTTACGGCGCCAGAGCAAATGCTGACTCTGGTCGAGTTAACGACGGATAGCGCCGCCATGAAACGTTACAGTCGACGGCTTCGATAGAACGCCGACACGTGCATAAATTACCACGCTCATTAGCGCAACGCGGACGCCTATTCCCCGAGAGATTGGTTGCATCACCTGCTAGCAAGGACACGAAAAAAATTGTTGCTCAAACACTCTAATTTTTAACTGGAAAAAGTAGACTATGGAGCTCTTAAAAGCACCTCGGAGAAAATACGTAAACCAGAGCGGTCGACTATACTACCCAGTGGATAACCAAAAGCAACGGAAATACTGAAACCATGTGACTTCGGAACAGTGCCGATATTACTATGAAAACTGAGACAAAGTTTGATGCATAATTAGTCTTGAAATCAGGTTCAATTTCAAAATACGAACCCTCTTTCAGTACAAAATTTAATAAAATACAACTCTTGATCAAATTCACCACCCATAATAAAAACAATGGTATCGATGAATTGAACAATTAGGAGGACTTCCCCATCACGTAGGTTACATAATCTCGGAGTTTTTCCACTTCGACCACATGAGCAGGTACCAATCCTGTTTCTTCCGCATATGAGATTTATCAAGCGTGCGGAAATTTCCACTCTTGCCCAAAAGTTCTGCTTGGCATCCAATAAAAATAAAGGGGAATTCCGTTAAACATTCATTTTTCCTCCTCCTTTCGAATAGATTGGTACCAACAATGTTTAAGGAAATTTGAAACCTTTTATTGGATCGAATTTTATTTTTTTATTTTCATCGCCCCGAAAACACCTTTTGCATCGGAGGAAATAACATGAGACAACGACTATCACACACAACCATTCCCTGGGTAGGGGCAACCTGCCCAGGCGGGACTCGAACCCGCGACCTTCAGTTTGGCAGGCGAAGACTTAACCCCGTCGGCACCGAGGCCGGATAAAAGGATATATTGTATTGAAATACTGATCCTGTCAAAATTGTTAATTTTATGTTTCTGCCAACACAAATATATCTCTACACTAACAACACGTACAAATGCGCCCAATAATAATAAAGTTGTTAACTGGCTGGTTGGGGTGGACTTAGTTTACCGGGACAGCTGCAGCGCGACAGATATTCTTGTGATGGAGTGCGTTCATCCCTTCAATCAATAGGCCTCGCATCAAGACAGGCGGAGTGGAGGGCGGTTTTGTCACAGCACGTAAGTACCGTTGATCGCGCGTCGCCACATGCGTGTTTTCACGTCCCAACACATTTTAAAGGCGTGACGGAGTTTTAACTCGGGAAACGTATTCGCCATTTCTGCCCCGACAGCCGGGCGTGCGATATCTCTTAACCGTTACTTCCAAAGAACACGCTTTCTGCGATAGATAGATAGTTTGGGAGTACCAACATGCCCCGAGGAACGTGCATCGCCGAGAATGCGAACACGTAAAACAAATATCCCCACAGTCTTTTTTTAGCTCGTGGCATATTAAGGAGTGATTTTGGGCGTTTACCACTATTTCACCACTTTGCCGTCCTCGGTGTCGGCGGGATAAAGTCCTCGCCTGCCAAACAAGAGGTCGCGGGTTCGAGTCCCGCCTGGGTAGGTTTTCGCAATCCAGTGCATGGTTGTTCGTTAACGTGCATGTGTAAAAACTTGTTGAAAAGCCCCTATGTAAAGGCCAATACGAGCTGTTTTCGGTGGTATGAAAATAAATAAAAAATAAATAAATACTTCCTGTGTAAGCACAACGTTTCATTAGCCATGCCAACTATTTCTGGATGAGAGAATTGCTCTTTGCGATTGACATATTATTTTACTTGAGGCGGTATTTTACGTTATGCGAATGACTATTATACTTTAATTTAAGAATTTCTTTGAAAATTAGTTATAATGCAATTCTATGAGTATTAGAGCATTTGCCCAGCTCACATAAAAAATCGGCATTATCACGGATTCACATTGTATGAATACAAGCATCAGACTTTGACTTTAGCTCAACAAAATCGCAGTGCTCTTCTAATTTCCCTGATAGATATTTTAATGGTAGGAAAGAAAACGCTTTAGTATTCACATTCTGGATTTTGCACGCGCAGAAAAACTGTGCTAGACTTCGAGATTGGGACCGAAGGTGAACTCAGTAAAGAGTTTTTGTCGTTCTTTAATGAATTCCTTAATTTATTCCATTGAGTTGATGTACGAGGCATAATATTAAAGAGAAAAATACCTAGGAATTTATAATATTTGCTTTTTTATTCATTAGGAATGGCTGCTGGAGAAACTCAATTTAACGCCATATTCGATGGACGACTTTAAGAAAATTTACGAACTACTTTCAGCGGATGAGACTCATTCATCGCCGAGTTAAAAATAAAAAAAAATAACGTCAAATATCCAATATTTCCCGCAAAAAGTTAATCTCTGCCTTAGTAAGGTCACACTCATTCAGCAGAACAATAGAATAAAAATAATATTCATACTACTGGAAATGAAAAAGGGTACTAACTGGAAAATGATTATGTTAGGCTATCACGGGACATATCTTGTACGATGTTAGTCACGATATGGTGGAAGTTCTTAATAAAAGTAAAATTGGACGACGCAATATTTCCACTGAGTTTTATTTTGACACAAGGGCGTACCCACGATGAAAACTCGGGGTGGGGGGGTTAAGCTATGGTTGTTCAAGTTGTAGGTAAGATTTTAGCGTGGAAAAGGTGAATGAAATCAACATTTTAAGGAAACTGTAACAGCTCTTTATTACTTTTTAAAATTATTTGCTTAAAAAAATTTTATTTTCCTTGAAGACATTTGCGATTTTTGCTTCTATGAGGGGGGCGGCTGCCCCCTCCTGCCCCTCACTGGGTACGACCATGTTTTGAAACTACGCGTTTCGTAGCTACGAACAACCTTAAAAAATACGATAGATGAAATAACTCCTACGTGACTTCGCGAAATTTCTTCACGTTGGGTGAAGAAAAATTCACTGATTTCACATCATATTTTATAAAAATTTGATTTCTCAATCTAAGTAAGGGATTCTCTTCCCTCTCGAGGGTCGTCATGATTCCTTCGACATGAAAATCGAGGGAGACACCAGGAGGGAGTGGAGATGATTGGACCGTGAATTACACGCTCATCTTGTGCCGCAGGAATGAGATGAGATGAAGAAGACGTGGTGACGCAGACAGACCGCGCTCCAATGCACGTGATTGGGATCGAGTGAGAACATCGCAGAAATCGCCCGTCATCAGCATCACCGGTCGTCTGGCCATAAGACAACCACTGCCGCGATGTCCAAGGACCTTCCCTCCCAAGACTAGGTATGCAAACAGTCCACGAGAAAAATGATAGAGATTATTTAACCCTTTCCTTGCTGTTCAATCTCCTCACATGCGGCGAAAAGGTTAAAATGCGTTTCGTTGGGCCACGGAGCAGGTACTTCCAGGATTGGCGTGGTACACCGTTGGCGTGGTAGTTTCCTCGACGAGCTCACCCTCGCTGGCCCCTCTCTTCGACCCTCCGAGTGGGGGGCCTCCCTCCCCAAAAGTGACCGCTCTGACTGCAGTTTGAAAATCAACCAATCAATCCGTTCATCAAAAAATGATTGTTTGTATCGTACTTCTGCCAATCAAGCAATCTAAGTACGTCTTTGAACCGTGTTTCTGCGATGAAAAATAACAACTTTATTAACATTGCAAAAAAAAGTGGCTGCGGACCACCGGAAAATGGCCATTTTAGCCAAGTTAACAAAATCGTTATTTCTCATCGCAGAAACACGGTTCAAAGACGTACTTGATTGCCTGATTGGTAGGAGTGCGATGCAAACAATCATTTTTTGATGATCGCATTGATTGATAGATTGTCAAAATGCAGTCAGAGGGGTCACTTTTGGGGAAGAAGGCTCGAAGGGTCAAAGGGAGGGGCCAGCGAGGGTGAGCTCGTCGAGGAAAAGGGCATTTGTCTCTCTAATATTATGCCTCGTACATCAGCTTAATAGAAGAAATTAAGGAATCCATTGAAGAACGACAAAACCTCTTTGCTGAGTTCACCTCCGTGCATCTACTTAAAGTCAACGGCCATTCTATATCTGTACGAGAGAACTTAACTCCGCTTACTAATCACATTGGAAAGGAAGTGAGCCAGGAATATTCGCAGAGGTTGAAGGAATTTTGCCAACGAATGTGTGTGGCTATAAAAGAGCACTTTCTTTCGATATTTGCTCTTTTTACGCAGCGAATACAGAAATATGCTCCTTTTCCAAATTGTGCAAAATATGGTGAAATAATCACTTTCATTTAGTAGCATTAAAGAGTCAATCCTTACCTTAGTAAGGTCACACTCATTCAATAGAACAATAGACTAAAATACTATTCATACTGTTTGGAAAGAAAAAGCGTACTAACTGGCAAATGATTACGTTAGGCTGTGACGGGACTCTTAAAAAATACCTATGGTACAGGATGAAATTACTCCTACGTGACTTAGCGAAATTTCTTCATGGTGGGTGAAGAAAAATTCACTGATTTCACATCAAATAAATATTCAAATGCCCTATTCCATTCTTTGTCCGACTGAAATAACATTGTGTAATTAGTTACGATTGTATATAAAAACACAAAGTTTTTATTCAACCATTTAACAGTAAAAGAAAAACCACCGTTAATTATTACTGGAGTAGAAGAGATATTTTATCATTTTACTTTTTCGTGAACTTATTGTAAAAAATCAGCACTTACAGAAGCCATGGAAGGTGGGGAGAGGGAATAACTACGGAAGTGACGTCTTTTTATTCGGCAGAGGAACCACAAAAAATAAGAGACTTCCAAAAATTTTGCCGCACAGTGGGCACAAAGGAACACAGGAGTAGCGTGAATGAAACACCCCATTCCATTTCCAACCGGAGAGAGTCGCCACGATGACGTCACGATACGGTTACCTTCTCCATTGTTACGTGAGCGGCCAACCGATTAGAATACAAAAGGAATTTTAAAAAAAGAGAGAGAGAAGCTTTGGGCTTTGACAACGCCAAAACTTCCCCTGCCTCGTCCGCATTCATTTTTTTAAATTTATTTATTCCTCCCGCTTACCGTAAAAACGTCCGCATTCTCTTCTCGATTCGACTTTTCAGCAGCGGACGTCACCGTCAGAATCTCGGGTTTCCAAGCAACGCACAACGACGAAGGGGGAAAAAAGAAAATGCACGGAGAGTTAGTGGGTGAGTGAGTGATTTTCATTAAGCCAGGAGCACGGTGACCGTGCATCGCTCATTACGCGCGCTCCATCGCTGCGCAGATGATGCTGTACCGCACGCAGGACGGGACGTTGTTGAGAAAGTTCAATAAACCCCCGCACGCGCTTTGATTGAGCTGAAAGAGGAAGAGAGGCTTGCGGGATACCGTGGGAAACGTTATCGCTCATTTATGAGGCGAACATGAGCTATCAGCATCCGAAAAAAATTTCAACAAAAGTTTTCGAAACATTGCGCCTCAATTGGGATTATGAGGAATTACATGAATATTTAATTTACATTTATCGATAAATATCTTACCTTCCTAACGTCATTTTCAAGCTCGTTTATTTCTAAGGTCATTCTACACGACGAGAGATAATAATGACAACATTGAGAATTTTTGGGATAAAAAACGAAGAATGTACTGGAAAAATCTAATATTAAGCTGTCGTTTCCGATTTAGGCACAGAATCAGTTTATACGATTAGCTTTGATCTTTAACTGGCGTATAATCACACATTAGCAGGTATATTAACGTAGAAAGTCTTATTAGTCCATGAAACTATTCGAAACTTGACTAGCAAACATATATGATGCATTTTTGCATCGCAATAAGAAAATGTTATGAGTGGATGATGGACATAACCGCTCCTAACATTCAATTCAAGGCTTTATTATGGATGAAGTATTCTGCTGACGGTTAACAACTCTTAAACAGTTAATCATTACCATGAAAATATGGCAATGTGTTCAGAACATTTTTTTTAACTTACAAAATATGATAAATTAAGATAGAGATACCTCGCAAATAAAAACGAAAATGTATTATTTTATCTATATTTAAGGAGAGTACCTCTGTCATAGTAAAAATATTAAATTTTCACAGTAATTTTACTTTTAAGAACAAGGATTTCAGAAACTCTCAGCGAGTATCATTATTAAGGCGAATTTAAAAAACTGTGTATGAAGTGATTCTCCATTGATACCTTCATAGTGATATTCAAAGTCTGAAACCTAGATGTGCATGGAAAAACTTCGGCGGAAATTATTAAAAAAATATGTACATATATTTCTGTGTTACTGAAATATTTCCACAATTTATATCCGAATTATAAAAAAAGAGTGTTTCACACTTTTCTGCATTGAAAAAAATATTTTGAACTAAAAAAACTTGACATATAATTTCCGTTTCTTCATTAACATTTAAGTATAGGTTGCAGTTCCTCATTAACAGGTTCAAACTTTAAAACCTTGACCCTCCCGACAAGTTACGAACTTGTGCAATAGGATGAACTCAAAGGTGAAATATAAGAACATTGGTAATACTAGAAAAATGAGTTGAGGTCTATTTGACGGTAGAAAAGTAATGCAAACTTTCACAGCTTCCGCGAGTGTACTGGATTTCAATCTCCCCGCAATCCACCACTCACATATGTATCTGGACCATATCTGGGGCGAACAATACTTCAAACGTCATTAGGTTCACGAAAGTATATCACAACAAAACCGCTAGAAAGCATGGAGAGCAACCCACATCCATTAAAAATATCTCACGCGATGGAAAGATAGAGAGAGCCACAAGAACCACCACGTCACAATCGCCCAACGGTGTGACGGAGTCAACAGCATTGAGGAAACGCCCACCACCGACCGCCACGAAAACAAAAGAAAGAAACGTCACCCAGTTTCCCACACGTGGGAACGCAAACTTAATCGGCCTCCTCGAGGTACCTGCCCTCTTGAGGACAAATTACGAAGCACCGTTCGCAGGGCGGTCGCAAGAGCAATGGCAAGGGACTGATACGAAGACGCTTGGGGAAAGGAGAGACGAGGAAGATGCATCTAATCGGGCGACCCATCTTCCCGCCTAACATCATGTACCAACACGTCTTGCAAAAAAAGAATGGCAAATTCGAATAATTAAAAATAAAATAAAAAAATAGATGATAATCGCGTGGCACGTTTTTTTATATTTTTTGTAAGCACGATTTCGATACCATCTCGGGTCGAAATAATATTTTTTCTGAGGTGAACGGAAAAAAAGTAAAATAAATGAAAAACGGAACCCGAAGCTAAAAGGACCACGAGGTCACCCGGCCCCCCGAAAGAGGTTGGTTGTAGGATACGAAGCAACAGGTTTCCGGGAATGATGGCTCGATTCTACAGAAGCTTCATCTTATCTTTTATATTCTCCTATTTGGTGTTTCAATTACATTAATTACATCAGCGAAAGCCCCTGTTTTAATTACATTGCTAAGTACACAGGAGGTGAGAAATAAATACCAAGTGGTTACCTACGCATGACTTTACTTCATTCATTTAGTGTTTTGTCGGGAATCATATATTTTAAGTATTCTCCACGCACAAAAGAGTAAACTACATGAACACCTTAGTAGGTTTTATGTAAATGATTCTGGTTACACCTTCCTGTTGTTAGGATTTAAACTCCAGTACGAAGCATATAAGGACAAGGGAATAAGAAACTGCCGGATCACCATAGTAACTCCTCACCTGCTAAGACTATAAGTATCTAGCATATCCATCAATAAAAACTTTCGCTTCTTCTACAATGTTCATATTCCATTCACACAACCCTTATATTTCACATCTTAATAATAATAATAGTTATAATAGAAATGATAGATCCCTTTATTCGGGCGAGGTTGAGACTAAAAAGTCCCCTCTTACACATCTACACTCCCCTCGTTTGCGTCAATGCAAACATATTGAAAAACGGTAAATAAACGTTTATAATACAAAAAATAGACAAAATACACTATTAGTGAAATGTCATCTTGAGCCAAAATCAAGGAGGATGCCACCAAACTTTGAGAAAACTATCTATAAAAATATGCGAGGATATAGAAAGTACTAGTATTTACTTTATTCAGAAAACAACCAAATCTGCAAAATAAAAAATCTAAATACAAGTCGAATTTGTGCAGAGCCTACATTCTCTTTTCTGTAATGGAATTTCACAAGTATGCCGCCAAAATTAAGAGCACGATATAGCCTACCTTGTTAAGCAAACAGTACGAAATTGACGTTTCACGATAAGAGGTGGTAGTTAACATTGCCACTGGCTGACCACGTTTACTGACATTTGATTAAGTTTCGAAATGCAATAACATCTATATATATTCACAAGGGGACGACAAAAAATAGTTCGACGGCGTAAAGGTATATGAGATTTTTTTATGCATCGAAAGAAGGTAAATACTCCCTCGGACACGTGATAAAAAGCGAGGCAGTTTGCTCTTTTCAAATTGGATCACCGTTTCGCTTCACTGACCACGCCACTGACCAACCCAGACGCGGTACACTTTTGAAGCGGAGCACAGGAAACTCAACTAACTCACGGAGGATGATGAGGACGAGAGAAACTTGGACTTATAGTAGTTTGGACCGTATCCCCACAAGCGTACGGAGAAGCTCCGGATAAATAGAAACGATTGCGCTGCAAGTGCCTAATTGATATCTGAGGGCAATCTTGAAACCAGGTAAGCTATAAATCATCATCGTAAGTCAACAATCCAAATATTGTTTTCTAGCAGCTCTCCATTCTTATATCCTATCCGCCAGCGTTTTTATAGTTACGTATTTCTTTTCTTTTACATCCTTTAAAACCTATCCTGTGTAACTCATTCGGGGCCGTCACTTCCCCTTCTTCCCTCCAATTGTCCTTCTACGACTGTTTTCATCAGGGCAAAATGTCCTATAATGTGACCAACTAAGTTGTCCTGTCTTCTCCTTAAGATTTCCATAAGACATCTCTCATCTCCTACTCTCCTTAATACTCCCTCATTACTAACTCTATCTATCCATTTTATCATCATCATTCTTCGGATGTATCACATTTCTAATGCTTCCACTCTCGACTTCTCCGCTGCCGCTACCGTCCAAATCTCGCTCCCATACAGAAGCGTGTTCCAAATGAGAGCTATTATTAGTATAGATATTACCATGGAAACGAAAAACAGTTCGCAAATTTGCAGATTCGATTCAAACTCTGCCTGAGTCTCTCCTCCACTTCTTTGTTAGTTCTAATACATCATCATCATCAAAAGTCATCAATTAGGAGATACGTTTGAATCAGCTTTCTAATTAATTTTATCAGTTCTCTTAACATCTCTATTCTACTTCTGTTTTACACCCTGAATAACTAGCTATAGGTATCTAATTCAATGGAAAATAATTTTTCACTAGTAAATTAACAAAGTCAAACTCAATTAACATAAAATCTTTTGTAATATTACTATATCTTACTTTGAAACAAATCTACACTGTTGATAATATCCTGGAGAGGCTTCAAAACGTCGAGTTGATGAAATTTAACTGCGGAATAGAACAAAGGGTTTCAGTTTATCCTTTTCTAAGTTCCGATAAGGAAACTTTCCGACGATTGATTTCGTATTTACACATATTACTACAAAATAAAATAATTTCATCAACGGTATGAAGTAATCAACAATCTCCTCAGCCACGAAAACGTCAAGAGAGAGATACTTATAGTTCATTTAAGTTTTATTTATCTTTCTGAGAAGGAATGAATTTTTAACTTCTCCGTAATAACTTCTATGACACGGATTGTGAGCTCATCGTCTAATTA
Source organism: Ischnura elegans (assembly GCF_921293095.1). Taxonomy (NCBI): domain Eukaryota; kingdom Metazoa; phylum Arthropoda; class Insecta; order Odonata; family Coenagrionidae; genus Ischnura; species Ischnura elegans. Next base: position 49,234,214 of record NC_060249.1, read on the forward strand.
ACCGCAATACATGAGGTGTAAAAAAATTCTTTGAAAGTATGCGTTAATTATTTCACTCTTAAGCATATTTAGAAAATTACTTCTTCCCTACTCCCAATGGAAGTCTCTGGAGAATAACAAACTATGGAATGAAAGATCCCTCCTAATCTTGCAATGAGGTAAGGAAACGAAAACGGACGAACAGGCAAAAACAGAGAATTAATCAATAAATGAGTGGGGAAACGGAAAATGGATATCACGCACTGGCATACATAGATAAGGCCACCCTATTTCTCTAACGTGCGAGTAACAAGGTGTCTTGCAAAAAAATCGACATCTTCGGGTATTAGGCGGTAGAAAGAAATGCTGCTGTGCGCAAATACCTCTGGAAATGTGTTTTCTGCAGAGCTCAAGTGTTTTTTCCACTCTTCAGCATCATCAGTGCTCACTGTAAGCGGAAACTACAAACTCAGCAAAACAAAACCCCGTCGAATTTATGCAAATCATGTTTTCTTTCCGGAAAACGGAAATTCACACGTACTTATCCGCCTTCAAATTGAACAGTACGATAAACTCAACCTCGCTAAAGAAACAATTCAAAGCAATGAAACGCGCTGACGGTGAAATATGATTCATCTTCAAGACGCAATAAATAATTCGTAAAATTATTTTACGACATTAATATTTTATTGCATTTTCATTTGGAAAACTGTGCAATTTCCGCCGTTGAAAACCGATAGCAACTTTCCTAGCAACCGGATTAAAGAATTCCGATGGCTACTTAATAGCGTTTCATTAGAATCCTATTTTACCAAGGATTAAACCAAGAATTGTGTGGTTAAATGGATTTAAAAAAGTCGCCACTTGCGTCGCTAACAGGGAAAGCGATCCGAGTTTGACGGGGAAATGAACAACTACAATTTGAGCCGTTAAACGGATTTTAAAGTCTACATTTACATAATACCCCTCAAGCCGCCTAAAAGGCGTGTGGCAGGAGGCGATAGGACACCAGCCGTTTACACATAAGAAGGAAGTGCTCTAAGGGAATTACGACTAGCATTTATTAATGTGCTTCATGGTTCGGGGGAAAAACGAAATCCCATATCTATCCGTTCGGCAAAATATTTCTCTTAATTTATCGCTTCTGTCGGACCTGGAAACATAGTGGGGCTCTATTAGTCGCGATGATGCTATTAATATAATTTTTAACTTTTCTATGCCATTCCTCGAGGATGTACATATTAAACAAACGGTGGAGACAAATTGTTTCACGAAATTTTAATCCTTGATTCCTTGATAGATGATGCTACAAATGTTGTTCAGGTCGAAAACTCACCATTTTCAAACAACAGAAACTTTGAGCCAAGCGCTCCGACCAGCAGCGAGTTTACCCCGTTCACGAATTCTCTGAAAAACTCATGACTTTGAATGCTTTGCCTGATGAAAATCGTGATGTATCCATGGCATCCGGCAACAGGACAGGCTCGCGGCCAATCGGAGCGCTTAGCTCAAAGATTCTGTAGTTTAAAAATGGCTCGTTTTCGACCCAATCAATAATATCAATTATGGTTCCTACTGGCATCAACAATCTTCCAACGATTTGATCTTCGGATTTTCTCTTTTATAGAAAAATCTTCCAAAATCGTTGGCAAAATAAATAATGGTTTAGCTAGTAGTGGGCTCTGGTCGCTGTCATAGCGGCATTTTCCTGTCCCACCACTCCTATTCCTACCCTAGAGGCGTCGTCGGGCTCTTTATCGCGGCGGCGCCTCTATACTTATTCCTTCCCCTCCACTCCCCACCCCGGAACCGTTGGCGTATCAATTGTAGTACTGGGCCCTAGCCCCGGTCCTTGTAACCTTCTAGGGAGAGCCCTTGGGTCCTCATCGGTGGCTCAACAATATGTACGCGAAGTTTCAACTTCCTAGCTAAAAAAAATCGATTTTGAGGTTTTGGCCAGCTTTTTTCGATTCTAGTCCACTGTGCGGAGGGACCACGTGCTTCACCTTCGAACGGTTTGGTTTCGACCCACACACCGAGTACGAAGTATTGTTGAATGAAGTACAGGTTCGGCCTACCGCCATTAGATGCATGGGGCACTCGTATTTCTACCAATAACAGCAGAACGGTGAACTCAAACTGGTCATTCGATTTTTAACCTCAATGTTTTAACCTCTCTACATTCTGTAATGAAACGGGTCGAAACTATTCCCTCCTATCTCCCTCTACTCAACTTCTGGGATCGAAACTTTACTTTGAGCAGCGGAGTTTCAATTAATTTAGTTTCGTTCCCGGGAGTAAAGTTTCCACAAAGAGAAGAAACACGGTGCACGTAAACTGGCCATTCGATTTTCAACCTCAATGTTTTAACCTCTCTATATTCTATTATGAAATGGGTCGAAACTATTCCCTCTTGTCCCCCTCCACTCAACTTTTGGAATCGAAACTTAACTATGAGCAGCAGAATTTATATTAATTTAGTTTCGTTCCCGGGAGTAAAGTTTCGTCCCGGGTCGAAACTAAACTTCTTCATCATCATCATCACTGGTCAACAATCCTAGGATTGGTTTGACGCAGCTCTCCACTCAGTTCTCCTATCAGCTAATCTTTTCACACCTACGTATTTCTTCTATTTCACATCTCTCTTTACTTGTTCCATATATTTTGTTCGAGGTCTTCCTTTTCCATTCTTGCCTTCCACGTGTCCTTCGACGATTGTCTTCATCAGGCCATCATGTCTCAAGATGTGGCCTATAAGGTTATTCCGTCTTCTTATTAAGGTTTTCATGAGGCTTCTCTTCTCTCCTACCCTTCTTAGGACTTCCTCGTTACTAACTCGGTCAATCCATTCGATTTTCATCATTCTTCTGTAGCACCACATTTCAAAGGCCTCTATCCTTGCTTTCTCCGCTGCGGTCATTGTCCATGCCTCACTTCCGTATAGGAGCATACTCCAGATGTAGGTTCTTATGAATTGTTTCTTTACTTCCATATTTAAGTTTCCCGCTGTAAGCAGGTCTCTCTTTTGGTGGAATGCTCTCTTCGCCTGGGCTATTCTGCTGATAATTTCTTTCTTGCTTCTCCCGTCACTAGTTATCTTGCTTCCCAAATAACAGAATCCATCCACCTCTATCAGTTTTTGCCTCCCTATTTTAATGTTGGTCTTGACTTCTTCTCTTCTGCTGCATACTAAGATCTTGGTTTTCACTAAACTTCTAGGTGATTTTAATTTCGTGCAGAAACGAAACTAAACCTAGGCCTCGTACTTTCGTTTCACACCGGGTCGAAAGGAAACATTTTCTTTTCGTTCCACTTGCCATCCCTGGTCCCCATCACATGCGTGAATCATAACCACCACTCTTAAGGCTTCCCACAATGCGAGACCCCTCCGACCTCAGACCCGATGAGAAGCCGGGCGAATGGAGTTCATCAGCGCACGGCATGCAAATATCAAACCGACATTCTGGATGGAAATACGGACGCGTGACTGCATGTTCCAACGTCGATTATCTAACGCAATGAGAAGGCCTTTCCTCGGTCTATCCCTATCGGAAAATTTGCTCCGGGCATGGGAGGTGTATCTCGTTTTCATAACACGGGAGGCCGCGCAAGGAATTCTTGAGCACAGGCTTGGACAGCGTCATAAATATTTCTTGGACTGATATTGAATTTTATGAATCTGGCGAGAACGTACGAACAAGTGATTCTGAATCCAAATCCATCCTGGGAGTTGAAAAGTAACATTATCTCCACTACGCAATTTTTTTACGTTGATTGAACTTACCACCAATTTATTAGTATTTTCAAGGGGTTATTCGCGTCTTGACATGAAAATAACCGGCGTATATTCTCTTCAGAGCTGATCAGCCTTGTCTCCGGCAAGAAAGTTGAAGCATGGGCTATCTAACATCGAGACGCGGTAACTGCAATAAACATTATCGATAAATACCGATTTCACCGATACCGGCACTCTAATAAACGTTGATTTTTCAAGTTAATAAACGAGGTATAGGGAATCCTTTGGGCATATAAAAGTGGAAATGAAAGGAGTCTAAAATGGAAGTATGAATGTAGAGTTAAAAAGTAACTGGGTAATTATTAAAGCAAAAGTCATTGTAAAGGTTAAACACATAGTTCTAGCCACGGAAAGTAAAACATAATAATAAATGAGATGAATTGCACTATGGTCAAGTATTTATTTGATAAAGATTCAAACCCCGATATTCCGAGTGAAGTTCGGGTTTGCTGACTTTATAACAGTTTGTATTTCGCGATGTTTATCTAAGTTTTCGCCAAAAATACGAATCGAGTTTTTTAAACTTCTATGTTATCGGAAGGGACTTACTTACCTTACAGCCTAAAATAAATCAGCCGATCCTCATTGATTGCAGAAACTGATATAAACATTTCTAATCATATGATCAAAAACGAGCTGCGTGAATAGCAAGCGGCACAGCCAAAATACATGCACTATCTCGAAGTGGAAATTACATTTCGATTCTAACTCCACTCAAGTTCACCTACGCCAAAGCAGCAATCGACGAAGCTATCTGCCTACTGCTTATGAGGCGTAGATCCGTTACTATTTTGGAAACTAGGGCGCAGAGGTGTCTAAGAATAAGATGGTGAAATGAGCTATGCTAAACATAACGTTCGCGCGATATTGAATAGGAGGCACTATGAGTCGGTATGTGTGCAAGACATTAAGCGTTAAAGCCCGAATTCTTCGAAAAAGTTTGCAGCAACACAATTTCCCGAAGCGAATGAATCCAAATATACCTATTCGACTTCAATATTCGTGATCACGTGAAGACAGTTTCCTTTCCGGGATAAACAGCGTGATATCCTATCCAAATAGCGGTGGTTTAGTGCGAATTTCAACAATACCCCGCAAGCCGCCTCAATAGTCATGTGGCGGGGGTTGCTAGGACACCAGCCATCAACAAACAAAAGAAAAACAAAGAAAGGCAGATGCGCGTACTTACTACTTAGTCCAACCTAGCATGTATTATAGTCTTTAATTGCACGAGAGTAAAATCGAATCCATAAACCAAATCCGTTCGGCAATATATCTCTCGTAATTTATTCTTTCTGTCGCACCAAAAAATAGTGAGGTTCTGAGATGATGTTTACCGTATCGCTCTGAGAGACAAGCTTTCTTAATTGCTCAAACAAACAATCCTACCACGTAGCCACTGAATTTTTCGTGGTTCCAAGCCTAATTCGGGTAAAAGCTCTGAAGGGCTATTTGTTTGCCACCAGCAGTTAAGTCGAATCAACGGATTCGAAGCAGAAATAAGTCTCTAATACATCTCTATTTAACAGAATTTTAATGCTACAAAGAGAGAGTATTATTTTGTAACAATAATTCGTACCTCGAGGATCGGCTATGACAATGCGATTCAAAACAAGGGCTAAAATTCTCAAATGGATTGTTTTTAACTAAAGCTCTCACGGATGTTATCATTGACCTTTTAAAATGTGAAATTTGGATGCATAGCGTGGAGTACAGAAGTCGACTGATGCCCGTAAAAACAACATTTTAAGCCTTCTAGCGCAGAAGATAGCACCATTTTACTAACAAATTTAGTCAGAAAATACACAGGTCAATATTTAACAGCTCAAAAAGGATTGCAGCGAAGTGTCCACGTGGATTTTACATGATGACTCTTCATTTATATCACACACTCTATCACTATTTGTCAAGAATTTATTCAAATTCAAAATATCATTTAATTATTTCCTCATACAAGGACGTACTTCCTTAAGACCCAAAAAAGACACATTTGGGGAGTTTTAAACGATCCTTCCAAATTAGATATGACGTAAATAGCATTACTTTCCTCAACGTGAATAGAGATATCATTTGACGATAGGGTATCATTAGAAGTTAGAACAAACATTCAACCATACTCGGCGAATTCAAGTTGAAATTTAAAAAAGCAACCCATTCACACAACCACGTAATCAATGACAAGGCAAGAATATTCTATTTCTCTATAAAATTATAATATTTCAAGAAAATCTTTTGCCACAAAAAAATTAAAAATTTCAGTCAATTTGTATAACATGAAAATTTATGTTACGACACGGCAGGAAAAATTCAAATTTTCTCAGGCAGAAGAATTAAAATATTCAATGTCCTCCGGGAAAATAAGATATCTATAATAGATTGCGATGGGATGCAGTAAACAATGATACAGAGTAGGATATTGGGTAAACGTGGGAGAGGAAGGAAGGTATAAGATTATCAGATAAAATCAAGAGGAGTAGGGTTTGTTGTGAATGAAAAAGATTTGAAGTCAATAAAGGGAGGGGAGATTTCCAGACTAGTTTTGAAGACTTTAGGCAAACCTACCTTACCCAGAAGAAAACTTACATGAATAATTCTCAAGCTGTCCCCAGGCAATAGCCTACTAATAGCATAATATAATAAATGAATAATAATTATACTGAGCTGCCGAAGGAGTTTGCAATCTCTATCCGCTACGCACGAGACCAGAGGGACCACGGCTTAACGTCCCATCTAACGGACGGAGTGTTGCGCTCGAAATATCCTCCACATAAAATTCAAGCGGGGATCGGACAGTCTCTGAAAATTCTCCGCCATCGCCGGGTTTTGAATCCGAGTCCATGGGGTGGGAAACCAACACTCTCGCCACCAACACCAACCCTTTTGGGTAAACGAGGGAGAAGGAAGGAAGGGATGAGGATTTTTGCATTGAATGAAAGGGAATAGGCCTTATTGTGAATTGTGGAGAGAAGTCCATGTAAGAAGGAAAGACTCCCAGTCCTTCACCCTTTCTAACACAAAGCTACTTTTGGGATAATTCAAATTATAAAGATTTTTCGTTATGAAAACTTGAAAATGTTTCAATCAATCATAATTATCGTGGCAGCTGAATATTCCGTCATTACAATTGTCATCAAAAAATAATGCGTAGTTAAGATATTTCCTAAACAGAGCATATAATGCATACATTTTAAATGTTGCTGGGAGGCAACATTGGGTTATAATGGGTTAAATACTCCATGGAAACCTACCTTAAACGGTAGAATACTTAAATGAATAATAATAACAAAGCTGCCAAAGAAGTTCGAAATCTCTCACCGCTACGCACTAAAGGATATGCGAAGCAATAAACCTTGGGCAACTGGGAACCGGCAAGCAAACGGAACGGAAAACGAAGGGTTAGGAACACGAATTTTTTTACGACTCAAACCGTTGAAGAGAGAAGAAAAAAAACTATCGAAAGCGGCAACCACGCATGGCGATACACTTTCGCTGAATCTCAATCGAAAGGAAGAACGGGAGAAAACGATTTATAGGCGGAAATCGCCTTCGGAAAGAAGCACGGACGTCATATTTTTTTTTCTTAACAGGCAAATCATAATCTGCGGATATAAGCACGTAATTACGAGGTCCCTGGCCGATGGCTGGGGCATTTTTGAGTGGGCATTTTGATCTTGAATGGCTGGGGCAAAAAGACATGATCAAAATTTCGTGGAAATTTCACGAATAGGCCGTTGAACACACTCTTGATTTATTCCACGATTCAGGACAAGTTTATAGCGAGGCATGAAAAAAAAGACACGAAAAATAGCAAATTCGTAGCTTTCTCACGAGAGAGTCGTCAATCCTTTTCTCGCTGTCCTGAATTTTTTCGGTTGGGTGGATCATAAAATTTGGTTGCCAATTCCGATGTGAATGAAGATGGAATAAATCGTATTTCTGGGGCAATTGAAGAGGTTACTATGGAAATGAGGCTTTCTGCGAAGACCGAAACGTCAAAGTTCCATTGTGGCAATCTCTTATTCCAATACGGCCAAAACACTTCAAAACAGAAGGTGATATTACACATATGAAACTAGGGAGTCTATCGCAAACCCGTCACATTGCGGAAATTGGAAATAATAATGGTAAGGAAAATATTAATGAAAATAGGGATCGACCTAATTGAATGATGAAGACCTATGAAGAGTAAGAGAGAAGAGAAGCCTCATAAAAACCTTGATTAGACGGACAATCTAATAGGCCACATCTTGAGACATGATGGCCTGATGAAGACAATCGTTGAGGGACAAGTGGATGGTGAGAACGGAAAACGAAGACCTCGAACAAAATTTACGGAACCGGTAAAGAAAAATTTGAAATTGAAGAAATACTAAGGTGTGAAAATATTAGCTGATATGAGAATTGAGTGGAGATCTGCGTCAAACCAGTCTTAGGACTGTACACCAGTGATGTTAATGAAAGGGATACTACGAGCATAAAAATCCTTTGTATAAAAATGAGATGCATAAAGAACTTGTAGGTATATCAATCCTTTGTATAAAAATGAGATGCATAAAGAACTTGTAGGTATATCAACTTAAGGCTAGATGGCGATACTTGGTGGAACTTGGTGACAGGAAACATAATGAAAGATAGGCTGTCGTATGTTCCGCAGAAGGTTACTTAGCCGACCCAGTTTTCGACATTACACTATGTCCGTTTGAAAATGACATAGCGTGTTGTCGAAACCTGGGTCGGTTAAGTAAGTAAATCTGTGGAACATACAACAGTGTATCTTTTATCATGTTTCTTGGAGATACATTCTCAAGTTCCCAATAGCTTCACACCATGATTAAAAAGGATTCTATTCGGAAAAGGATTAGTTAAAAAAATCATTTCACCACCCAAACGAACAAGCCTGAGAAAAGTGCTGAAATAAGTATCCTCTTTGCTATAAAAATGCATGAGTACCCGTGAACGCAATCACAGACGCGATGGGATACGATAACTGCCGAGAATGCCAACCGCATTTGATCATTCCGCCTACCTGTAAATCATTGATTGGAGGAAAACTCAGTCTAATACAAAACTTCTGAATGCCCTTCACCTGAGGAACATTTATGAGAAAATCTAGAGAACTACAATGGCCATGGTCATACTTGGGCACAATAAATTGACTTCAAAGTAAAGAGCTAAAATTACTCCTCGTGAAATATTTTTGCCCCAAAATAAAAATAGAAAGCTAAAGTTTTATTGCAATCAATGACCATGGCAATTAATCAATTTTATCTGATACAATACGCGTTTCAATTACCATTGAAAAACTAAAAATCTGAAATTTATAATACCACAAAACTTCTGGAAAAGAACGTTTACAAATTCATGGTATCAACAATATCGAGATAAAACATGCAAAATATGTTTTTGGACGTATTATCTGTATAAATAAATAAAAAACATCATGTGAACGCTATACTTCAATGCCTCAAGTTTTTCGCAATTAACTTTCACGGCGGTTAATCAATTTTATCGATTACAATACGCATTAAAATCACTATGGGAAATTTAAAAATCGCAAAAGTATCTCATGTACCAATGATTAATTACCATTTAAAAAATTGAACGTATTAAAAATTACTCTACATTAGACGAAATGAATTAAAGGAACTGTACTCAGGGACAAAACTTTTTCCTCTCACAGTCAAAGAACGTAAATCACTGATTTCCTTGGCCATTATCGATGTCTTCTTTTAAATTTTCAAATTAACTACAGAAAAATTAAATAAGTAATTAAAAAAACTCACCCTATATATATTTGGCATCCAGGAATGACACAGCAGCGGAGACGTGTGAGGGCTCTTTAGTATTTCCGTCCGACTACATCATACCCACCCCGGTCGGCAAAAAAAAAAGAAATTGACAAAAAACGACCGGCAGGTGAAGGCATCAAAGAATGATGAGCAGAATCCACTTCGGAAAAATTTTTCCCTTTCACTGAGGAAACACAAAAACCACAAGCGCACAAGTGAGGACAATCCACTTGTTGAGGGGTGGAACACTGACTCTCTTTCGCGCAGATTTACGGGGGGTGGATAGGACTACCACATGCAAAAACAAAACACACACGAGAGACACACGTCAAACAGTAAACCTTCGTTTTAAAATAAAAGGCTTGTTGGGGTCTCTGCAGGAAAACTTTGGGCAGAGACCGTCAAGCCAAAACTCGACGGGAGACTTCAACTGCAGGGTCGGGAATTCTTCAACGGGACGAAGAACTGAGCAAGCCCCCTTCTTCTAAGGAGGAAAAATGTTTAAACAAAAGCACGAGGAAGCTGCAAAAAGAGGAGAGAGAAGGGTTTTTGATCGAGTGGTCCAGCGAGGAAGGAAGATTTTTTTCGAAATATTTTTCCGGGGAGGCGGACGGAATCCTCCCTCGGGAACGGAGGCAGGAGAGGCCGGCGGAGCTAACAGAACCGGGTCGGACGTACAACACTCACACGGGGACCGACAGCTAGAAGCCTCGGCGGTGGACTGAAAGTTGGTGTGGCAGGGGGAGAGAAGGGGCAGGAACAACATCTCCTCCTCCTCCTCCAGCAGAACCACTCCCCCATCCCCTCCTCAACTCCCGCCCCTCATGCTCTGCCAGTTTTAAGCCGCGGCGAGTTGTGTCATCATCATTCGAAGCAAGGACGGGAGCCCGCGAGAGCGTTCTCTTCGCGACGTTGCCATTCGGTCGCATAATACGAGAGCGCGGTGTCGAGAGAGCTCGAGTAAAAACAGCAACAATAACAATACCGTGCATTTGAAGCTTTTAGGTACTCGGATAAAAAAGCGTGCGTGGGTGCTGATTTGGTATATTAGATGTGATTGTAGAAGATGTAGATGATAGGTAAGTATTGTACGCAATATTAATATCTAAACCATCAGCACCCTAGCCTTATTATCCGAGCCATGATAAGCTTAAATATTTTTTAAAAGCATTTTAACTATTTGTGAGAAATTTTAATTTTATATACATCGTTTTTACTTTCTACTTTTTAATGGTTAATCAAGTAATCAATTAAACCAGAGGTGTAAAAAATTCACTGCCAAAGAAATCATAATTAACGTCAACCTATGGGAAAATTTGAAACTATTTTTCCTTAAAGAAAGTTAGTTGATTAATGAGAGCACAATATAACACATTTTCAAATATCTGATCACCGATTCTATTGTCATCGGAAGCAAGGAAAGGTGCAAAACTTCAAGTCGGCAATGGCAATGCAAAAATCAATTGCAACATTCCATTGACGAAACAGACGAAGCAAATTAAGAAAAAGAGAGTAGAACTATCGACTAGAGTGCCCAATGTGACTGAGCAAGAGCTGAAAGCTGAGTTAAACATTTAAACCCCTAACTTCAGTATTATTTGGAGATTTACAAAACGTTAGCAAAACATTATATGGCAGTGTCATCTCAAGATTTTTGTGTCAGGGTAAATATGAACAAGGGCCGTCACAATCTCTCCGAAGTAACCAAAAGCTGAGGCTTCAGTATTATTGCGGAAATTAGAAAAATTCAGTAAACGAAACACTACTAAATTAATTTCATTTTAATCCTTGCATTTCTCTGTTCTTAAATATTAATTTTTAAATATTAAACTTGTTTAGTTTTTTTTAATTAAATAATTTTCTCTAGGTATGATTCCCAGAACATTACACAAATACATAGTCTATTCTAAACAAATGATTGAAAGCATGATATAGTCATATTGTTATAAAAAGCGTGAAATATAGTCACCAAAAATTCAAATACAGTACATTCCAGCTAATTGGGATGCATGGAACATTAAAGGGCTACATGAATCATCACAGGAATGGCGCATTTTACTTCAATCGAGCCACTACCCCATATATCCGCGGATTTCAGTAAATATGCAGAAATGTTTGTTGAAATGTAACAAAGAAGATTATTTTAGTATAAAAACGCATCACTTTTCTTTTACCTAATTGTGAAACTACAGTGATGAATAAATCAAGAATTGCACAAATTCTTATGAATTTATGAGAGCAATAAAAAATTATGCATAGGAGATATTTCTAATAGCCTCAAAGCATTGTAGCTGTATTGTATTTATACTAACTTAAGTTGCGGTAGGAGAGTCCATAAAAGAGGATAGGTGCTCAGTATTGGTTAATTGGAGAGAGAGAACGTACAAAATAAGTTTTTTATGTTTACAAAATCGCATGTGTTCACGAAAGTCTTTGGCAAAAACAACCAATGCCTTACCTTTTTACACCTAACCTAACCGCTCCACCGGTATTTTCATTCGTGACTTGATAACTCGCTAAAAACTTAATTATATCCTGATTTTTTATAGCATGTAAAATAAACCTATTTAGGCAATGTTCTGTAACTCTAAATTTAAAACTTAACCAAAGTATATTCTCCAATGCAATATTTTATTGAATATTTGAAAAATAGGAAAATGCTGAAAAGATCTTACCTACATTTTCTGATAATTTCATGATGATAGCAGAAATTTTTAATAAGTAATACAGGACTAAAAAAAAAAGATTAAATACTTCTGGTTGTACATGAGACACGCGTTGAGTTTTGAGGAAAAATTCCTCAAATTGGTTCTGTTCTCGGAGTTTTACCTCAAATCAACGGATGTTCCAAACACATTACGGCGATACAACAGAAATCTTATTTACTAACCTTCATGACAGGGGAGGCTTTAATTCCACTCTTGATAACAAAATAATCCACAAGAGGAATAAATCCTAGCTTCACTCTGAAAGTAACGATTCAAGCACCGTCATTCCATTTATCTGAGGTATTATCCAATTGTTCGTTCGATCACTACAGTTTTGCTTGTCCCAAAAGACAGGGTTTTCAAGCATTACAAACGGGAAAGCACGAGAGGCGGATCCTAAGAGAGCACACACGAATTGATGCACTGACTTTCCATTGACTAATGGCAAGGGAGACTAACATCTCCGAGCAGACGGAAGATAAGCGAATTCCTGGGAAACAGCTGACGGACCGATTACAAAATCGTACGCGTGCAGGAGATAAACCGCAGTAGTAAGAGGGAGAAAAAAATTCCGTATTTTTAAACGCATTTAAAGTGATCCAGATCAATATATCTTGACTTCCGAAACCAGAATCAGGAAAACTAGGGATTTCAAGAGCAAGAAATCAAAAAAGTTAATTAATCTAGAGAGGAAGATCTTCAGGTCAAGTGGAACCGGATATATGATACAGGGTGCGTTCCGAAAATAATGCAATTCAATTTCCTGCGCCGCTCCTATTGGTCCGAGTGGGATCAAATTACTTGAAATAGGTGGGGACAACCGATTACAATTCTCTCCGAGCAGTGGAAGCAGCAGGCCGTCCGTTATTGTAAACCTCTGCGCGCCGACCGTGTCACGAATAAAATGGAATAGACAATCGAGAAAAGTTTAAGTTTTGTGCTAAACTGAAAAAAATTTCTTGAGGATCAATGATGATGATTCGTGAGGCTTACTGTGACTCTTCTCTATCCTACCTAAAACCTTTGAGGTGTTTTAAGGCCTTTCCTAAGACCCGGAAAGAGGTAAATCCCCAAAATGGCAAAAATGAGCAAATTAAAAGTTAAATCAGTGCTCAATCTTTTTAGACATCAATGGAGTGCTATATTAAGAAATTTTTCTCGAAAACAGACAGTTTACGCTGCCTATACATGAATAAAAAAACTCCGATAAAGGGTTATCAGGACGAGAAAAATCATCTCCGCTACCTGGAAAATTCACTTTTAAAATGAGCCTTGCCACAACGCACAACGAGTCCGCGAGTTGCTGGCAAAACTCGAGGTTCAAACGCTACCCTATCTCCCTATAGTCCTGAAGTAATCTCAGGATACTTCTTTTTGTTAACTCAGATTAAGGCAGTCCTGAAATAAACCCATTGCTCGTCCTTAGCATTGAGACAAATTGTTGTGACGAGGACCTTGCGAGAAGTACTCAAGAAGCCTTCCTGGGCACGTACCGGTCATGGCAGATTCGCTGCAAAAAATAAGTAGAACCCGAAAAGAAGTACTTTGCAGAATTTAAAGCGTTTCTACAAATATATTCAGTTAATATCTTTTCAAAAAAATAATTGCATTACTTTCGGAACACCCCTGTATATAAGTGAATAGTACATAGAAAACTTTTACGAAAGTTTCAGGCGAGCCAAAGAAGGTATTATTTTTTGTATTAACTTGAAATTGCACAGCTATAAGCGTGCTTCATGCATCACAAATATGGTTTCTGATGATAATACTCCGCACCGTGTGATTTATGAGGAGTCAAGGCGTAATAAGTATGCGTCCTCTTTACGGAGTTGCCATTGATCGGCTGTCGGCGTGATAAACATGAAGACATGCTTATCTCTGGTATTTACCGTTTGTCTGGGATAAGGAGTCCCGTATTCCTTATCTCTTCCTCCTTTGCAAGTGATCAATTCAGAAATATATGACAACGGCAGAATCAGGAATTGGCGGCCAAACAAACCGATCAAAGTCAGCAACTGATACTTGAAGTGATCACCGCACAAGGACTTAACAGTATTAGTCACACCTCATATCTTTAGAGAATCTGAGGCGAGTTTAAATGCATTTAAATTTAAATGTAAAATGTTTTCTGTATAAAGAGGAAATTTAAAACCAACATTGTGACATAAACAAACGATCAAACAAAATTAAAGATTGAATTGATGCATTGATCGTTTACAATTTGTTTGAATTTTTAATATTTTTCAACCAAATTGGTATTTTCATTTCGTATTAAAAAAAATAAATTCGCAGCTGCGAATTTAATAAGTCTTTGTCCTTATTTTTTAACTTCTCTTTCTTAATTTGACAGTTGAAACGTTTAAATTGCTTAATTCCTACCCTATGATTAGAAGGAATTTTAGATATTCGAAAGATACCAGATATAGAAGAGTAACTTGTTGAGACCAGGAACGAACACAGAAAAAACTCAAGATATTTTGAGCTACCTATACTTTTATCGTAAAGAAAAATAATCAAGTTTCATGCAAAATTTAAGATTATTTAGACTGATTATATCGTAAATACAAGACAATGCTATCTAATGATATAATAAAGATACAATTGTGTTTCTGCAATGTTCGGCAATGTGGGCAGCCCCGCGAGATGGGCGCGCGCGCCCCCTGAACCCCTGTATGTATCCGCCGCTAGTTGAGGCTTCGTATATGTTGTTGGAATACTTTGTCACGACAGAAACTAGTCCAATAGATTTCGCAGTGGTTGATCAATTGTGCGGTGATCAACTCGTGTATTTTCCCGGCCACCTTTCTCGTTTGAGGAAACGCATTGGAATGGGAGAGAGGATCGTTAACTCGTCATCAAACACGCGGTGCGTTGCGCTGATGTGAACGACGCTAATTGGCGGACGTGGAGTCGACTCAAAGCGAACATGTGACTCGCATAAACCATGCCGGAGCTTCCTTGGCTCATCACCCACGGAGAGTGATTTGGGAGAAGTGGGGGGAGATCAATAAGACACTTCTTCACCCAACTACACTACCGCCTCACGTTCCGAGGAGCGGAAGTTGTGACAATGATCGCCGACACTCGTCACAATTGACAATTGTCTCCATGGGGAAGAAGTCGAGAGGGAATCGACAATTAGATCCAACGCAACGCCTCCGTTTAAATGTGGCCAAATGTGGATTTTTCTTGTTGAGTTTGAAGCAGCGTAGCCAGTAAACGACTCAGTCGGCAGTTGCGGATTACAAAGTGGGCATCACTCCAGCTCAATTGGTCGCCTCGCACCATGAAGTAGAATCGCCACGGGAAACAGGAATAGCGCAAATGCAAAATTGTTCGATCACCAGTCTACGGAATTTTTTCCCCAATCGATTAATGCTAATTTCATCGCCACTCACGCAGTAGGGTAAAATATATCAAATCTTCCATATGATTTGCCAAGAGAAAAAAATTCCCCTGGACCGGGAATCGAACTACGGACCTTCGGACCAATATTTAATAATAATTTCACTGCCATTCACGCGGCAGGATTGAAATATTACAAATGCAAAATCGTTTAATATAGAGATAAAAATTACAACCATTCTGTAATTTTTTCAGAGAAAATAATCAGAAATCCATCCAAATTAAGGCAGAAAGTTAGGTATACCCATATCAGGAAACAATATTTACGTTTAAATTTGCGAAAATAAAATTTAAACCTAAAAAAGTTACGTTAATGTGGTAAAGCTTTCTTCCGGAAGAGCACGACCTCAACCTCAGTAGCATATTGTAGGCAATAACGGCATCCAAGCCATTAAATTGTACATGACGATCAAACATTTGAGCCACAAGAGGAAAACCAAACCTAACTGCTTGCAGAAAATTGGTTAGCCTGGTCCTCCCTCCACCAAATAACTTTCTGGATAACATTCATTCACACTCCAATCAGAGCGCCACCCCAAGCGGCGTGACCCACTAGTGTCTCACACTTTCGGTCGCACTAAATAGGCTGAAATGTACAGTATAACTTTAATTAATGAAAGACTAAATCCGCAAAATGGCGACATCCGCAAAATGGCGACATCCGCAAAATGGCGACGACCGCAAAATGCCATTCTCGTACATGTATATTCGATGTCAATTTTTTAATCCCAGAATTGGAGAATATCTATTCGGTTTTCCACTAACTTTCATTTGAAGGAAAAGGTTCGTGAGTGTTAACCCTAAATATCACGGCCAAGAGTGACGCGTGACGGCAAAATATCTATTTTTGCATCCGAGTCACTTTTTCAAAAAAGAAAAAATACGAAACGTGCATAAGGCGCGGAGGTGTTCACTTTCTAGAGCCTTCGCTCCTCATAAATCACACGGAGTGGAGTATTATCGTCAGAAAACCACGAACACGGGACGCCTAGACCACATACGTGGCGAACAGTCGTTACTCCAAGGGTTTCTGTCACGAGTTTAAACTCCGGCGCAAGCATTGAGGAGTGTCTGAATTAATTTCTGGAGTCTACGATTACATTTCCGTGTCTTGATTCGACCGAGGCGGGAGGCTTCATTTCCCTCATACACGCGATCTCAGAAAAGGGAAGGGAGGGTGGGGAGGACCGCAAACAGGTTGAGCAACCATCTATGCCACCATTTCAACCAACGCATACGAATCCTCTCAATTTTTAGCACTAAGGAAGCCTGAATCACACGAACATTTTTTCACGTGCAAGTCGAGTGATCATTACTTCTCAGGAATGGCAAGTGAAACGGAACAAAAATGTTTCGTCTCGACCCGGAGCGAAACGAAAATACGAGGCCTAGCTTTAGTTTCGTTCCCGCACGAAATGAAAATCACCTAGGGGTTCAGTTTCGCCCCGGGACGAAACTTTACCCCCGGGAACGAAACTAAATTAATCGAAACTCCCCTGCTCACAGTTAAGTTTCGATACAAAAACTTGAGTGGAGAGGGATAAGAGAGCATAGTTTCGATCCATTACGTTAGACATACGTGTAGAGAGGTTAAAAAGCATTGAGCTTAAAAATCGAATGGCCAGTTTGCGTTTACCGTTCTGCTGTTATTGGTGAAATTACGAGTACCCCATTCATCTAATGCCGGTATGCCAAACCTCTACTTCATTCAACCATACTTCGTACTCGGTGTGTGGGTCGAAACTAGCCGTTCGAAGGTGAAGCACGTGGTCCCTCCGGTGCGAAACATATCTGCATTTCGTTTCGTCCCAGGATTTTAGTTTGGTTTCGACCCGAAGTAGTTTTGACTCCGATTTCGTTTCGACCCCAAGTTTAGATCCCCGGGTTTAAATCCATCCTCTAAAATACGAGGACTGGGTTTGGTTTCGTTCCCGCACGATATTTAAATCACCAACGAGTTTAGTTTCGACCCGCGACGAAATCGTACAAATCCTCTCACTTTCGATCATTACTGAAGCGCAGTGGAACAAATAATTGGTAAATTTGGCAACCCCGGAACATAGGAATTGACGCAATAATATAGTGACGGCAAAAAAAGCTGGTATGAATGATTTGGTTCTGTAAACTTCTCGACTGAAGATACAGAGAAATTACATGTTGTCAACAACTAAGCGTGTAGGAATCCTTACACTTTATATCATAATAATTGAGGCGCATTGGATCAAATAATTGGTAAATTCGGCAACGCAGAATTTATAGAGATGAAACTAAGAATAGGTGTGATTAGGATGCACGATATTCAAGAGCAGGTAAGAGATAACGGACGCTTTGGTTTCTCCATGCGCTTAATATTGAATCTATTACGTTGAGCTAGATTTGGAGATCCCAAGACAATACCGATACGCCTAGCCTAAATATCGCTGATTACATAAGACCCAAATAATATAAATACGGCAAAATAAATGTTTATTCATATCTCTAGCTCAGAAACGCTATCATTATGAGATCGCACCAAGTTCCATTCCAACATCCAACTTTCGAATAAATATCTTTAGGCCGCCCACTAACGACCAGTTTCGTAACCTAAAGCATTCATCAGATGAAGATAATACAACCAACGAAACATCTTTTCTCATTTCTAACAGAGAGTTAATATTGCTACCGACAAAATACAATGGATCACATATATATGATTGTTACACACTGTTGAGATATCACCACATTATAAATAACAAGGAATGTTAATACAGGAAATCCACGAAGAGGTGCCAACCATGATTTCCATAATAAAAATTACGCCCTATTTTGTATATATTTCTTTAAAATCCTCATGGGTCCTTCTCTATTGTAGTCTCCTTGCTGACAACAACATACGGAACTCAGTAGAGTAGACGCAGTTCAACTTTTCTCTGTATTTCAAATACAAAAAAATTACACGGGATAAAATAGTCAAAAAAGGTAAAATTTTCAAATTCTAGAAAGAGGAAAATGGGTTCGACCACCAAAAACCCTTCACCAAAAAAAAGCACCATGGAGCGAGAGGCATGCGACCTCTTAAAAATATATGCAGGATGGAAGTCATAAAAAAAACTCACGGGTCAGTATCATTAGAAGCTAGCCTGAAAAAATACGTTAGGACAGCTCGAAGTAAGGACAATCCACTCCGAGGTTGCTTAGCAACAAGATGTTTGAGAGGAGACATATGTTAGGTAAATAAGGCAAGAGGGTCCTGTATAATTTTTTTGTATTCTATTTTTGGCATTTGTTAATACACTTACGAGTTTCATTGAACTTTTTGAAGGAAATTTTTCAATATAATATGATATTTTGGACAATATTTTTCGAAAATAATGCTTCAAAATGCATTTGAATGTTCAATTAAACGTTAAGTTATATCTAATTCAGATTCAATTCAAGTGAGTCAGTATACAAAAAATTTCATTCGGATTGAATTCCGCTTGAGCTGAAGCATCCCTCCTACAGAGTCTCACCCCGATAGTTGGTAGAGATGGCCAAATGCATGGATGTGATTTGCAATTTAAAATATTTTGGAGTGAAAAGTTTTTGATCGAAATTTGCTCGTTTACTGTTAATAATCAACAAATGCTGTGCACCTTTGCAAACCTACTACAACGCATCAAGGTTCCGTCAATTTCCCTTGTATTTTTGGCGAATTTTCCCCATTTTTTCCCAAATTCCATTCCACTCCAGATAAACACCATTTCTTGTTTCGAGTCTAGTTGCCTATTAAATGGAAGTTATTGTATTTTTTCAAATTTCGTTATTATTTCTTATCGTTCTCTAATTTTAACAACAAGCAAAAAAATGTATTCCTCTCAACTCTTTACGAACTTATGGGTCTACGTCAATAAAAGTTTATCATTCTAATTATTCTATTCTGAAATACTATACAGTCATAAATATGAAGAGATTTATTTACTGGGCAACTATACCGGACTTACCTTATCGCGGTAAAGAAAAAAGTTCGCCTCCACGAGCACATACATGCAATACTGCGCAGTGCACGTGTTTTTTTTCTATAGATGCATTATGCGGATGCGACTACGGTAACAATGTCTAGGGGTCACTGAGGGTCGTGTTCCGCATGAAAAGTGACCCCAAACACCTCGGGGTCGTTGGCACGCCGCTCCATTTCGGAGTTTAACGCCTGCGAAACGGACGGGGTCAACATTATTCCATTATTTATCGATGACGGCTTCGGGGGCGAGGAGAGCAGACATGAATGCGAATTCTAAGTTCATTCCATTTTCCATCTATTCGTTTTAAACACTCATATATCCGCCCGAAATAAAAACCTCAGTGGCGATTTAAAAAAAATTAGATTCTGCACGGACGAAGAAAAATCTATGCATGAAAAATCGACGCATGAAATCGTACGATGCAGATCTAACTTTGTGGAATCTTTCCATATTATAATACGAACGTAACTTTTGTGTTTTCCATTTCTTTATTATAATATTCCACCACCTGTTTATATGTAAGACCTGGTGATGGTGTAGCAGTCGAAGCTAAATTATACTGTTCATATTTTAATACGGTAAATAGCTTTGTTTATATTTCAATACGGATCGACCTGCGGTCTGGACAAGCTGCTACCAAATGAGTCACACGCGGTAAGATATTTGGCCCTTTGACGGAGGATTTTCCACATAAAATAACGTCTGTGGAACTGCTTTTTTCACGCACTGGCAAATTTGCACGTCACCAAGTTCAATTCAAAATACTTCATTCACTCAGGGATTCCTACCGAAGGTGGGTGTATTTGACATTTTAAATCTCTCTGATTCCCTGCCTATTTCCTTCATTTTCTTCTCGTGAAAACGCCTACCACGGTGCGGCGGTAAACGACGGATATGTTTTACGTCTGAAATCAACTGATTTTGGCGTGACTTTGTGGAACAATGAGATATTCACGGAAAAACAAAAACGCAGTACTGTTCCGCAAACTTTTCGGTACCTCCACTGCAAAGACGCTCAATAACCGCCCACCGAGTCAAATACGCTCATCTAGTAGCCCAACAATACGTATCCGCTCAGCTGGTAATAGCCAGAGCATAAACGCTCACCTCCGAAGCTTGGAGAATAGGAGGTGAGCGGTTATGCTCCGGCTTCTGCCAGCTAAGCGGATTCATATTGTTGGACTACTAGATGAGCGGATTTGATTCGGTGGGCGATTGTTGAGCATTTTTGCAGTGGAGGTATAGTTTTACTTGCTACTGACATGTTTCGACGGCTAAGTATAGCTAACTAGACTATAGCTAGGTATCATGACTAAAAGATATACCTAAGATAAAGACGCTATAGCCGTCGACACTAGTCGATAGCAAATAAAAGTTTGCGGAAGAGTAAAAGTTTTTGTTTCACCATGAATGTTTCACGTCGCCTGTGAAAAAAATCTTCCCAAAATTTACTAAGTATACATTTTAGCATATTACTAGGCTCTACGCTCCTGTAAAGAAGCTGTGTAGTTAATCTCTATGCAGTCCCCTCGCTCACTAAAGCACACGCTACTTGAGTACGGACCTATAATATTTAGTAGCGAAATTCATGAACGGAGCCAAACTGCGACTGTTGAAATTTATCGATTCCGTCGCCAGGGGGATACGGACCTTGCCTGACCACCCCCTATCCGTTGAAGATAAGGCGACCTACCCTTTCTCCCATTCTCCCCTAAAACCCTCGCCCGCCCTCCTTTTTTAATATTAAGGGGTTCACGACCCTTTCCTTCCCTGGAGGTCGCCAGCGCACAACGCCGCTCAGACAAACTCCCTCTCACTTTCTCGAGGGCCCAATTGCCTTTCCCACTTTATCCACCTCAACTTTTCGCCAGTGGTGGTGCAGCTTTCACCAATGCAAAGAACCTTTGTCACTGACCTCACGCATTAAGCTCGAGGCTGATCGTAAGCCCTCGCTTCAAGGAGACGGAGTCGCCAACTATAATCCGGTAGTTATGAGATCACCACATCGTTTGGTATTTGAATGATCATGAAACGGAGCTTTTTGGATCCGAATCACGGTCAATAACTGTTACCGTTTTTATTTCGTTGGTAGTTTTTTCAATGATCACTTACACTTAAAAAATCAAATGAACACAAAATACAAACAGAATTGTACAGGGTTATTACTCAAGAAGAAAAATTGGGAGCGACGATGCGGAAGACCGAACGCCACTATTTTCATTACATGACTCCCTTTTTGTTCATTTTCGCGTCGTCTACAAGAATTTCTGTCCATTATTATTTGACTCCCATTGTTCCCGTAAAAATATCTAGGTGTTAGACTCAATAATGATCTATCGTGGAATAAACATATTCGAGAAATAACCGGGCAAGCTAATCGTAAAATGGGTTTTCTTAAAAGAATATTAGGAAAGTGCGACGACAAAGTGAGAGAAATTAGCTACTTTTCCCTCGTTAGACCATATTTGGAATACGCTGCCAGTGTTTGGGACCCTCACGAAAAAGGCAACAAGGCGAACAGAGTTAGAACGCGTGCAAAGAAGAGCTGCCAGGTATGTGAAAGGTCGTTACGATAGTCTTGTTAGTGTAACTGACCTCTTACATAAACTCGGATGGGAATCTCTGTCGGACCGTAGATTGAAAAATAGACTAAACCTTTTAGATAAATTCAAGAGCAGTGTCTTTTCTGACGAAGTTAACCATATCTTACGGACGCCAACATACTACGGAAGATCAGATCACATAAATAAAATAAGAGAGATAGATTGTAGAACAGACAGATTCCGAATGTCATTTTTTCCACGATCAATAAGAGATTATAACGGCAGCAATAGAACTCGTAAATAGATTGCATGACTTGTAGTGTAGCCTACTAACCTATGTAAAAATTAATGCATGTTTCTTAATTCCATTATTATTTCTAACAGCATATAGTAGTATAGTTTGTTAGTATACGGGACGTTTTTTGGACGGTGTGGTGTGCATGTGGGAGTCCAAATGCATGCTGCATGCTGGTGATTGATCACCCCCTGCCAAACACCCTAGAGGTGGCTCGCAGGGTATTATGTAGATGTAGATGTTTTCTCCCGATGTCAAGGAGAATTTTATAAACCGCTACAACTTCAAGTGTGCTTCTTAAATTTAAGGCCCGCATTCTTAGTCTATAGTTCGATAATGGAACGCCTAAGGCGTGCGAAAAACGGGTCTTGAAACGTATCATCTTGAAAACAACTTCTAATCACTTAAGGTATCCCTGGCTTAGTACACACTCCAGTTCTATCTTACTCCAGTTGGGGTATAGTATGGTATTTGGAGGAGGCGACCGACAGCTGAGGTCATTTGCGCCATTAGGGAAGGGTAGGTAAGGAAGGGTGGAGAGAAACCTGGCGTCGTCATTAACCTGCTTTTAACGGAAGGCGCCAAGGGGACCACGGCTTAACGTCCCATCCGACGGACGGAGTGTTGCGCTTGAAATGTCCCCCACACAACATTCAAGCAGGGATCGGGCAGTCTCTGAAAATTCTCTGCCGCTGCCGGGATTTGAACCCGGGCCCACCGGGTGGGAAGCCAACACTCTAGCAACCACACCAACCCGATCCCCTTACTCCAGTTCCCCCAATATCGACCACAATACATCTCCCTACACTTGCATTGTGGGTTACGGGGATACATAATTCAGATCGTTCCTTAGGAGCATAAAAGGAGTAGCGAGACCAGTCTTTTCTTTACATACCTGCCCACTTCCTTTGACCGAGTTCGTCACCTTCGCGTTCTGGAAATAGCTTCGGTCGTCCATTGAAATCTAGAAGCCGTCGCTTCATCCGCTTGCTTGGTTCGCGAGGAAATTTCAAAGAAAGTCGCGACGAGGAGGAAGAGAGACGAGAGGAAAAAAAGTGACGAACGCACGACGCAACTTCAGTCTGAACGACCGGCAGCGTGGACGGAGATGACCCCGTCTAAATCGATAACTGTGCCACTCACAACACGGAGAGATGAGATGTGAGGCTGGTTTAACACTTCGAGGTAGACTGCCATAGAAGTGCCTCAAAAACGATATCTAGTCACCATAATCAACACAGACGTGTACCAGGAGAGCCAATAAAACGCTTCTTAATGGCATAGATACAAAACATATGAACAATCGGTTGCGAATGATAAAAAAATTCATCTCCTCTTACTAACGAGAAATATTGTTCACTACTGCGTCACTGTAAATTGGCAGAGCTGCTGTATGTTAGAAATTACTTAAATAAATAAAATTTAATAGTAGTTTTATTCCCCGACAATCACGAATAAGTAATGAATTGAAAAATAAATCCATATGCATTCATATTCTTTGCCTGCGTAGTTAAATATCATTTGACCGAAGAGCATAGTATGGACTCCCACTTCGTTTCAAGATGAAATGCTTTAACTTCGCAAATAGATCGAATCAGGACCTCAATCTAAGGCTATGCGGTTCAGTAAATCCTGAATCCTAATTGGATAGGTATTTCTCCTGAACTGTTTTGAATACCATTCAGACCAGTAGGCAGATACAATAATTACATTAGCTCACTCTTACATCTCCAGACGTCTTACGGATATCTACTGAAGTAGTATGAGTCGTATTACTTATTACAAGTGCTTATAGATCCACCGAAAAGTCATATCTCGAAAAAAATACCGATAGGTGGCGGGCAAGCATGCAAAATGCATTCGGGCAAACAATTCCAGAATAACAGAGAGTCGTAGTTATGGTTATCAAAACGCTTTATTGGACGGAATGAGACGGTACCCATCAAAAAACAATTTGTCGTCAAAAATAAAAATAAAATAATTCTAAGCTTAAGCAATTATTTATCCGGCTGGGTGAATTTATCTGACATTTCTAATACACCAGAAAGTTTCAATGTGTTCAATGCCTAAACGCCTTTAAGACACCACGTTTATCTCCAAGCATTTAACATTTTTAACCCGGTTATCCTTTATAAAGCTGGGGCTAAGTCATTATTCATTCCCGAAATCAATTTCAGTCAAAACGGCAACTTCGGCCCTTAAAATAGGAACATGTTCGCGATTTTATAAATCAATAAAATTTAATAGAGACCTAAAGACAGGAGTCCGAGAGAACACGATTGAAATGTGGGGCGCAGCACTATAACGCAGACAGTGCACGAAAAGTAGCTCGCGGCCAGAAGCTTTACAAGAATCGTCCCCAATACCGCAGCACCAGTAAAAAAAAAGGGGGTGAAGGAACCCAGCGCATGCATCTTCATTGGGAAAAATGAAAACGAGAAAAAAAAACAACTGGTTTCCGTGAGCGACCATGTGATATTTAACAAAAAAAAAACTCGCGAAGCAGGTTCAATTTCGCCATGGACTTTTCGAAGATGCATGAAAACGTCTCACAGGCGTTGGAGCACGCCGCGAAATCCAAGGATTTAGGAGAAGGAAGCAATTTGAAGATGAGTTCTGTCGTCCAACAGAATACGGTGGTCCTGCTCACACCGTAATCACTCTTACAGATGCGACACTTTCTCCAGTACATAAAATCTCCACCCCCATCAGAGTATATTTCTGCAGGGTAATGTTGATGCTGATGGCCGCCTTCTGAGGAGTTATTTTTCAGGAGACGATAAAACTTGAACGCAACGGTTCCAAATAATAACAGCTGAGGGGATTACGAGATCATGATAAATGAAAATAGAACGATCACATTTCAAAGAATGCTTCTTGAACCATTAGAGATAATAGACATCGCAATATACGTATAATACATTGCTGCCAGGTCAATTTAACGCATAGTATCTTTAATTAGGACGCCTTAACTTTACAAATAGGAATTAAACCTATCAATTGCGGCCTTTTATTGCACATACCTGTCACAACAATTGAAACTACCCTTCTCTCTCCATGCTAGGTCACCATACGTCAACTCTCTATTATATGGCTGCGAATATCCGGTAAATGGATTATTTGGGTTATTTTTCATCGGTAAAACGTCCACGTTCCGGTCGAATTCATTATACTCTCGATCACCCGTGCTTTTCCATTATCCGAGCGCCGTATTCCATTCGTTGGCACGGATAATAGAGAATTGACTGTACTAAATCTACACCCCAAGCAGCCCAACTCCTCCTCCCCCTATAGTCAAAACACATTGATCTTTCAACAGAACTAAGAAAAGCGCCTTCTTAGAGAACGGACCTCAATATTGACCGTTCAAACGTCTGCCTATTCTGAGCAGACGGTCATCGCTCTCGATTACTTTCGAATCAAGGTCTGCACAACAACCTCTGCGTGACAGAGAAAAAGAAACTTGGAGAGGAAAATCCGGGAGAATAAATCGATCCGGGAAAGGGGTTACGTGAAATCTGCCAAATTATCTCTAAGCCTAGTCTTAATTAAACCTACTCGACATAGGTCGTCCGCGGGCAGCGGAAATTCAAAGGTGGGACGAATTGAAGACATGGATGGAATAGAGCGTTAAGAATACTGGCGAAAAAATTAAAATGCACAGAGAAAAATCCTAAAATTTTCAATTCAACTAGCAATGTCTTATACAATTCCAGGGATTTCTTATTTGAACATTTGAATAATGAAAAAAGTTAACGAAAACTGATGAGTGCCCCTGAAAATAAGAAATTCAACAAGAAAGAGTCGATTGGTTGAGGTAACGGAGGAATTAATTAGGAAATACTTCTAATACCTGAATCACACGATCACTCATCATGCATAAGTTGACGGATGGCGGCAATGACAGCTCCAATGATGACTCTCGGGCGCCGTAATTATCAGGGATGGTAGAAATCATAGGGATCATTACCATCATTTGCTGTCATCGAGTTTTCCATTACTGGACACCTACGTGAAATACAGCATCAGCCAATCAGCGTATGAGATCAAACGCAAATTGTTGCAACGACATTGGGTGTCATGACAAGGAATACCTATAATAAACATCAAGGACTGCTCAAATGATTGCGTGAAAAAGGAAACGATGGCGTGAAATAGGAAATGATGGCTTAAGTTATCATTTTCCCTTTCATTTAAAAGTATAGCTTAAATGTTAACTGGACTTCCACGTGAAAATTTCTCGTGTGATTCAGGCTTAAGAGTCTAACTGGAAGAAATATATATTTAGACGTACGCCAATGAATGAATACGATGATTACCCTTTCACGGTGGTGGTCTTTCTGAAAGCACTGCATCCATTGAAGACTAACAATAAGTTTTTTCTAATGTAACCTAATCCACTCCATCTGACTTAACTGGATAGGTTAAACATCAGTTTTAAGATAGTAATATTTGCTTATTAACCCATTTTACGGTTCTCATATTTCTCTCCGCTTGACATTCAGATTTCATAGAAAAAAAGGTTTTCTTAGATCATGAACTCAATTGAGACTATTTGGAAAAATCAATTTATCATCAGTTCAAAAAGTCATGATAATGAAATATAATTTCCATCTTATACTAATGGCCGCAGAAAAATTAAGATTTTAATTACAACAATCCTATGTGAAAATTTTCGTGGAAGTAGCCGTGAATGGATATGATATTATCATTAACGTAGAAAATAAAAGTGAAAAATACATTTGCAGTACATAAATATGGACATATTTTCGCAATGATCAAGTAAATTAACCTTAAAAGTAAATAATTCAGACTTGACTTTTTGGAAGATGTCGATCTTTATTATTAAAATATCTTGGTTTAAGATAGCTAAAGTTTTATGAAATGTGCAATAATAAGTGTTTGCAATGAATTTTTGGTGCTTAAAACCAAGTAATTATAATTATAAATGTCACATTACTTATTTAGTACAGTAATGTATGAATAATGCCACACTTATTTAATTTATGTACAAAAATACTTTAGGAAAAAAAACGGAAAAAGATGAGCCCGCTGAATATTTGTTTTTATCAGATTGACTTGGCTCAAGGTCAGGAACACGACAAGGAGATAACGCTGAAAGGCTATAAATTTCCATAATTCGAACGGTTATTAATTTTCACCCAACTAAGCGGGGAAAAAGAGTTCCACCCCACCTGGGAATTGGGCATATTATGAGAAAACATTTCGCATAGCGATCTCACGAGCACGAGAATCAATGTTCGAACGGGTTTATCATTTCTCTCCTTCTCCTTGAAGAAATGTTTCAAAGTAGAAGGCTTCAAGCGGACGGGGACTCATTCAAATTTAATTACTCCTCTACACATATCCACACGCGCCAAGCATTTAAGAGAAACCAAGAGCAGACTATCACAATTTGAGACGAGCCACTATTTCGAAAGGTGCTAAAAAATAGCAAGAAGAGCCCAAAGGCTGGAAAAATAAAAAAAAAATTAAACAAAAAAATTTTTTTTTTACTTCAGGAATCTCAAAAAATTTTATGAACGGAAAAACACCACGCTCCGCTCCAGCTATCTTTTCGAAAGAGAGGTATAAAAAAAATATTTGCCAACACTGATTGATACCGGTGCCCACTCCAAGGTGGTGTTTAACTCCTCATTTCTTTTTTTTTACAGAAAGGCTATTATTTATCTTTTCACTGCCACAAGTTTTTTTTACAAAAAAGCCTAAAAACTAAATTTTCAAAATGGTGAATGAGTAGTGAAATTAAAAAAAAAACTTTTAAAAAATCTGACACGAAGAATTCCGCAACTTTTTCCCACGCTGAGAATCGCTTATCACGTTCCAGGACGTTTTGCTCTGCGTCATTAACCCCAAAAAAGCATTCAACACAGTTAAATCACAGTTGGTGCATGAAACCGAAGTCGCGACGAGGTGAAACCGTAAAATTTTCAGGAATGTTGAGAATATAATGCATGAATTACCTTTCACATAATAGGTGATATTAATTTGCGGTAAAAAAATTCGAGGACCACCCGTAATATGATGGTGGTCTAAACATCGGGACTAAGTTCGAAATTCAGCCATCATTATAATTGGGAATACACTTCCAGACATAATGATTTCTGTACGATGCATCCTCGATAAAAATTTTGTTTGAATATACGTTTAAGTAATTTGTAACCTCCAGTTCACCTTTCACTTAATCGCAAAAAATAGATATCGTCATTTATAAATCTAAAAGCGTGAAATACGTACTTCAGGAGTAATAATCTTTCGATTTAGGCAATTAAAAAAATAGGAAACAACCCTATTCACCGCTGTCTAATCCATAATGCCGCTTCTTGTGTTCAAAACTTTTGTTTTTTATGTATTGTATTTTCTTTTAGCTGTTATTTATTACTGGAAAACAATCAATGTAAAAGCCTTTGTGCCGTTTTTGGTGGTGAAATAAATAAATACAAAAAAATTGGACCCACGATAAACTGGAAAAACAAAAGAATGAAGAGGTGAAAGAGTTTTGCTACTTAGGGAACCGAGTTACCAGCGTTGGACAATGCAAGAAAGATATAATCGGTAGAATATCGCAAGCGAAGATCGCCTTCTACAAAAAGAAGAATCTCCTTACAGCCGAAAATATGAACATTGACTTGAGGAAACAATTTATCAGATCCTACATATGGAGCAAGCTTCTTAAAGGTTGAGAGGAATGGGCTACAACAGTGGCAGAAAAGTCCAGAGTGGAAAATTTTCATCTCCATGTGACAATAAATTATAAATCCTCACGATGGAAGTTACTATTTTAAGTATCCCTGTATTCTACCAGTTGAGGTAGGTTTTCATGGAGATGAACGGCGTGTAACCCTTCCTATTCCCCTTCTCGAATTGCATCTCCCTCTTCAATTCATAGTGGCGAATACACTTGGTCATTTTATCTATAAATTCTATTCTCTTCCCCTCTCCCGCTTACCAAATATTCTTCCTTTAGGCCGGTTTTTTTTTACATCCTCTTCCCCATCAGTAAACATCCTCACGATGAGGCTCCCTCGTGAAATATACGTTAATTACCAAATTTTATTTCGTAAATAGTGATTATAAGTGATGCATGATCTTAGATTTTCCCCGCATATCAGCTGCAGAAAAGTTTCTCTGGTTTTCCACCGGTTGATGTTTTCCATGTCTCCTGACGACTGAAAATGAACAGCAAGTCGCTACTCGAAACGTCGGGAGAATTGAAAACATCAACCGGTGGAAAACCCGAGAAATTTTTCTGCAGTGACTATAAGTATCCTAGATTTATCATCTAATTTTAGGTATTTATCAATAAACAGCGGGCCACCCGGCGTTGCTCGGGAAGGATAGTGAGCAAAGAAGTAGGAAAAAATTGAATTAAAACGTCAGGCGGATGACGCTGAACAGTAAACAATGGAAAAAACGATTTCCATATGGCGCGCACGGGATCAGATAATACCCCGTTCCACAACATTTATTGTTACGTGTGCGTACGTGCGTGGACCAGAAACGTCGTGTGAACACGCATATCCAAATAAAATGGTTTGCACCGAGAAGATTAATAGGCGAGTGTAGCATTCTTAATGTTTTCCCCTAAAGAGTGTCAAGAGGTGTGCCTAGCCGGCAGGATGTCCAACCGCAGAAGTTCTATGACATGACGTAACAAATGGTAATGAGAAAACGACGCAAAGGACGCGTCGAACGTAACGGTATGTATTACAACGGGCTTTGGGAGCATGAGATGCACCCATGTACGAATATTGGTCGCGATCCGTGCAGCTTTATAGAAACGCATTGCGGACATACAAACAGACATGCTCTTTTATAAATCGATACCTCCACCGCACAAACGCTCAACAATCGCCCATCGAATCAAATACGCTCATCTAGTAGCCCTAGTAGTACTAGGTGAGCGGATTTGATTCGGTGGGCGATTATTGAGCGATTGTGTAGTGGAGGTATCGATACGTAGGCTATTCTCTATAAAAAATACTATTCTCTTCCTCCAGTCTTCCTCGCATAACTAGCACTTTTACTTCAAGCACGGAGTTAAGCATCCCATCCCCAATAAGTACTCGCTCTAACGAAACCCTCTGTCTTTGTCATATCTCATCTTCGTTCCTCAACCACCATATTTAGCAGCACTTCGTTGTTCCTCTTCCATTCCATCCGCTTCGATTCTTCCATTCTCCTCCATTACAACATCTCGAACTCTTCCAATGAGTGAAATTCAGTAATAGATGGGAGAAATGCTGGGAAGATTAGTAAAATGTTCCATGTAAACCATATTTGACCAATAGACCAATGATAGTAACTTAATAAATTGAGCACGCCTTTTAAAAAAACGTGAGAAGCACGAGAAATTAGAATTTTGTAGCATATCAATTTTATTGCCCAATATAACACCGTTAGACGTCAACATCTTGTCGGTAAAGTCAGTGCGAGAGGAAGGAGATGGCTTTTTGATATAGCTGGTAGCAAACCTGATCCAGGTTCGAATCCCGGCTAGGCCAAATGATTTTTTTCCTCGCGAATTTCAAACTTGGTTACACATCTATGCACCCGTGAGCGTGACTGCGTGCCAAGTTACTTGTTTCGTGTAATGCTTCGGATAAGGTGTTATTTTCCGGTCGACGAATGCGTATACTAGAAAATAGAGATGATATCGCCGTAAGACAACTATTCCCGGGTGGACACACACGAGAGCCACCGGTCTAAATGGAGCAGATAAGCAGGGAGGATGATTCACAACTCTCAAAACTTGAATTTCACTCCCCTTTCATGCTTAAGCGGAACTTTCCCCTGCCCGGTATACAGAAAACCACGGGACCGAGGAGGAGGCGATGGTGGCGCGAATCAAGATATTCTGGCACCAAGGCAGGATACCCACGTGTCCCTCAGGGACGCCATCTCGACCCCGTGTTTTTATAATAGGCGTTCCGCCTCTGAACCTCACGAAACAGAACCCGAGAACTGTTATTAAAAATATTATTTTTTTGTGCGTCGGTCTGTGGGCCCAAGGAGGTCGTTAACCCCCTGGACAGGACTTTCTGGCAAAAAAAACTAGTTTCAGACCCAGCAATCACAATACCAGAATAGTCACAGCGGGTGATTTTGAAATTCCTTTATATATCCCTGACATTTGGAGGTCTTAGAAACATATTAGTGGAAGTAAAAAAACAAAGTTTTTCAATTACGAAATAATAATAGGCAAAGAAGTTGGAACTGTACGGAGGGCTCCCAGTATGTGCCGCTACCTGGTGGTCCCTAGTGTAACAATGACTTGCACCATAGTATTTCCAGGTAGATTGACTATTTTAGAGTCGGTTGCCATGGATATCTCAAAATCAACAAAAATCGACTTACACCAATGTGTTTCTCAACCTTCCATTTATACTGAGTTCTCCATGAAACGTCGACCAAGTGTAATCGCCAATCAACAAAGCTCACCTCTTTTAATTAGAGCAACGGAATAAATTTCCAAAAGTGTATCTTCCATCTTCTTTAAACAATCCCCTCGTCCGATTCTTAACAAAACATTAGCGACACAACACACTCTGGAAGCATGTCTTCTAACTATGGCTGTGCGAGACTCGACAACCCGAGAGTCTCGGCGGTCGAGACGAGACTTTCAATTCTCGGAACGGCCGGGAGGGGACTCTTCAACTCTCGACTCGGTCTCGCTTGGGTCGGAGGTCTTTACGGAACTCTCGCCCCTTCGAGACTTCTCGACGACCGTTGAAACTCTCTGGTCCTCACGAAAAATAAAATAATTTCTATTTTAGCCCTCTATTTTAAATACAGAAATAATATAACAAAAATATTATTTGAATAAATTATATATATTTCCAAAACCAAAAAATAGTTTTAATAAAAGATTAGACATATACAATTTAAGAAAAATTTACTGTTATTAATCAATCAAAATTGACAGGTAACTATGAATTGTATAACCTTAGTAAACATCAATAAGCAATGCTAAAACGTACGTTAAAATTCTATTCTCTTCTTTTTCGTCAATTAATAACTGAATTTTTCCTTTTTCCATTATATTGTTATGAAAAAAACATTGTCGTAATTCTTTATTTTATTTATGTATCACAATTATATAAATGGTATTTTTCATTCCATGGCCTGATCAAATAACAGAATAGTGATTCTCATTTGTCTTTTATTGTTACCACATACTGTATATTCTTAAATTCAATAACGTGTTTGAGATGCAGATCACAAGCCTTTTGGAACCCACTTCATCATGAAACGAATTCGCTTTCTGCAATGGCAAACAGTGTAATAGACATTACTATTAGTGTCATCAATTAAACTATTATCTCATACCCATGAAAGTTGATAAAACGTTCCCCGATTAAAAACGGTCAAATGATGAAAATCTTTAATACTCACTCCAGTGAAATATTAAGTAGGCAGCCCACATGCACGAAACTTACCTGGAAAAAAATACAAAAATATTATTAATCAAAATACAAACGCCGAACGCTGATAACGAGCAGGAATTCAACAGCACTAAAAAAAGCAACACAGCAATAAAATATACATTTTTACAATAACTGACTAACAGGTACAACTCTATTCAATAGTAAATAACTGGAGTAACCCTATTCAATAATAATACAGTTTTAGAATTCACAACAACATTGTAATAGCCCCCAAGAACATACTTCTGCAAATTAGCAACCACGAAAGAGAAATGACTGTACCTGGCCCTCCCCCAAAAAATAGGATTAATTGTGAGAAGACAACACATAAAATATGACAATATGGAGAGATAACAAATACAAGATATGTTATTTTTTACTAGTGATAGGTAGAAATTGAACGTTGAATTGAAAATTTAATTATTTTTTCCCTTAAGAAGACATGTTCTCTTTCAAAATTTACTTGTGGACACCTACAGACTGCGGTCTGAGTTAAAAGTGTACTTAAATGAAAACTCCACACTTGACTATAAATATAACTGGGATAAAAAACTTTGACTGAATTTTCAACTGAAAATGTTAGTTTCGACTATAACACTTTAACTCAACGACATAATAGGGTAGTTTCCTTCAACAAAGAAAAAGCGAAAGCCATTGATTGCGATTCGTTACCAGCATCAGTGAATTCATAATATAGAAGTTATTTGGCTTTAGAAATCCCAGTCTAGACGAATATTAATGGCCAATTTTAAACTCATTTGGAAAAGGCCTGATAGGCGCCGATTCGATGCCACTAATACTTATCATTGCATATTGCATGTTATTGCTTATCGAAAATAATTTCACAAGAAAACCTGGGAATATGATTTATCACAAGCAATACAGAACTCTCTGAGTGCAACGAAGCATATTGCAACAACTTGCATAAAGAGAGGAAAAAACGAAATCCATTATCAATTCAGCAAAATATCTCTCTTACTATCGTTTCTATCGTAACAGTAAATATAATGAGGTTCAGAAATAATTTCCTTCATACATGGAGTGTATTAAGACGTAAGCTTTGAGACTTCATAACTCCCTTCCACCCAACACACTTACAGAAATATTATGAGATTACCTAGCTCATCATAAACACTTAAAAAGCTATAGATATCCAAAAGGAATATTAATTCGGTGAAACCGAATTCTTTTTTATTTATAGAAAATTATAATGAAAAAGCAATGCAAGAAATAACAATAAAAACAGTATTTGATTTAAAAATTATTATGGTTTTACTTTTTACAATGTTAACTGTGTTATTGTTCATGCAGATGGCCATCAGCTACAGCTGGAAATCTAAACAATGTTATTAAAAATTGTTGATATCAACAAGAGAAAATTACAAATTAAAAGAAAAAATGTAAAATTATTAAAAAATATACAAACTATGAAAATAAACAAAAATTTAAAAAATTCTTAAAACGCAAAAAAGTGATGACACCAGAAATGTCAACGAAATAAGTGAAAATCGAATGATCTAATTGTCCAATTAGACCATTCCCGTTGTCATTTGTCGGTTAGGTTTAGTTCTTCCTAGTTTGAGTGTACATCGAACGCGCTCACTAGTGGTCTACTTTTCACCTTCTCCTGCACTTACACTGGATAAACATTGGTCCTCCACACTTGGATGTGCTAATTGTCGCCTTAAGTGCGTCTCAAACGCAGAATCATTCACGCCGAAAACGTGGCATATCAACACTATGGGAACCTTAGACATGTGCCCGGAATAGCCCTTAGCGAAAAAACTGTTGAAATTTCAACAATTAATTGGGACCACAGTTAAATCCAACAGTAACTGCTGAATCCATCAATAACTGTTGGATTTGTTAGTTACTGTTAGAGTTAAAAGTTATTGTTAGTTTTAACAGTTACTTTTAATTTTAACAGTGGTCCCAATTTACTGTTGAATTCAACAGTTACTGTTGGATTCAACAGTAGTCGCAATTAACTGTCGAAATGTCAACAGTTTTTTCGCTAAGGGATATACCGGAAAAAAGTTGCGGATCGTCGTCGCCGTATAAAAGATATATATGTTCTTTAGAGCGTACGAAATGTGAGCGTAGCACGTAGCCTCCGAGCCTCCAGCACCTCCCAGCATAATTCATACAAAAGATGTGCCACGCTCCCTATTCACTTCCATCAGTTTTCCACATATCACGCGGATTTAGATTGTATTTCATTAACCTCACGGATTTTTCTGGGCAGGATCGCAAATATTTTCCGTGTATTCGAAGAGCGGGTAAGTAGCAACTCCCTTTCGCTTATTCGTCCGAGAACTATCCCGCATCATACTTGATGACACCTAGCTTCCCCGGTTCCATTATATATTCTCCACGATAGTTTTGAACATTGACCTATCAGTTGGCGCCAAGATGATTGTGTTACATTCCTTTGCCTGCCATTGGATGGAGCGAACTCTTCGTTCATGCTCCGTTTCGTTTGCCTTTCGTTGGTGGTGACCAGGGAGTTCAGATTGTTACCAAAGATCATGTGCATTTGTCGATTCAACTTTCGCATTTAAATTGCATCTACAACACAGTCCAATGATGTCCTTTGAATTATAATTAGGGATGATCGGATCGGATACCTCGGATCCAAATATCCCCGGATATTGAACTTCATCGGATACATCGGATCCAAAGTCGCGGAAGACATCGGATCTGGATCCGAAATTTTAAATAATAGCTTCAGTGAATGCAACGCCCCATACACTATATCCCCATAAGGGCGGAAAGAGTTCCGATTCTATCTTCGAATGCGCCGTCGCATGCGATTCTTGTCCTAATCATGAACCGTTTTGTTTAAAAGCTCTCGCAGAGGTTACTTAGGAGAATTTCAGCCGTGGAAATAAAAAAAGGCAAAATACGACTGGCATATAGTGTGACTCTTCCCAAGAGATTGAACAATCATCGGGGGAATCTCAGCGCCGGGAATTTGAGAATGCATTTGGATCCGAAAATATCCGATCCGAAAGATCCGGCTCCGAAAATCAAGGATCCGATCAGAATCCGGATCCGAGAAAAATCCTGGATCCGTCCATCCCTAATTATAATTTTATTATTTTTTACCCACTACTTAAGCGCGAAAAACTTAACTAGAAGACACTCGACTTCATGCAACTACGTTATATGCACCGCACAGTTGCCAGCGTTCAGCGAGACAATAACAATGCCGCAACAATGGAGCACGTGGGAGAAGGAGCGATGTAGTTCATGGCGGCGGAGTAGCGGCCCGAAAGAAATGAAAAATGATTAAGGCACAAGGACAGTTTAGATCTTAATCTCAATGGTAAGAAAACACAGCAAGGGGACCGTAGGTGAACTGGGTTACTGGCGCATAAATACCCACTCGTATATGCATGTCTACCAGTCCATTCAGCCGCCTCGGGGAGGATTTTACCGGCGCGCGCGTACGCCATTCTCGATCACGGGCAAAGAAACAAATGACTGACTCGCTGCGATGCCGACACCGCGTGATGCAACACCATCGGTGTTCGTTCGGAGCCAAGGTCGCCCGTGCGGGTGAAGGTAATCTCTTGTGGAAATGGCAACGTGATTATGCGCATTCATCCTGGTTAAAATGGGGACTATTATCTACCGATAGATGTTCTAATAATAACCAGGACCGTTTACTCTTCATTTTCAGGGTGCTTCCCACTGTCTACAAGGTGTGCTCCGAAAATAACGGGAGATTTTAAATGTCACAGATTTGAAGACTCCGATCGTCAATTTTTCTCACAAATTTGGCATGCAAGTCCCTGAAGCATGAAAAAATATTCAGCTGTGTCCATTCGCTACATTGCCATTGGCCAGTGATGGTAAGTGAAACGAATAGAAAATGCTCTATTTCGACCCGGAGGGAAACGAAAATATGACGCCTGGGTTTAGTTTCGTTCCCGCACGAAATTAAAATCACCGAGGAGTTTAGTTTCGACCCTAAACGAAACTTTTCTCCCAGGAAGGAAACTAAATTAATCGAAACTCCGCCGATCATAGTTACGATTCCATACCAACATTTTAATAGTTTTGACTCATATTTCGTTTCGGAAGTTTTAAGAGTTAAGCTCCTCGGGTTTAATTCTTTCTCGTTTCGTTTCTGCGTTTCGATCCCGAGAACGAAACTATTGAAATTTTACTGGTTTTGACTTTCGTTACGTTATGACTGCCATCTCTGCCTGTGACTGCCGCTTAGGCTATGACGTGTTTCATGCGTTCGGCGATTTTCGTTTGTTAAAAGAAATGGATCACAGATTGATTGAAAGGCAAAAAATTATTAGCGAATAAAATGTAAAAAAGAGTATGAAATTATAAAAAAAGGCTGATGGTGGGTCTGCTAATAGTAAAACAAGAATTGCAAGAAGACAAACGCCCCAGCACATCAACAACCCATGGAGACGTAGAGAAAGTGAAAGAAGTGGTTATGAAATCTCTAAATTCTAGTTTCATCTCTTATCATCTGATTTAATGAATATCAAATGGGAACTATTTGAAGGCGACAATATCAATTTAGAGGAATATTTTTTTTTAATCTAAAATTCCCGTTTTCTTCTGAACACACCTCGCATAATGAATTTAATTCTAGCCATTTGGGATATTGTGGGGGGCAATGGGTGGCAGTTCCACCCTAAAATGGTCCATCCTTACTTATTTCTTCTCTAAGCTTTTTTATCTAGGAATTAACGCGAATTTTCTGTGGTGAGCAGGAAAAAAATTCTGTTTTGCAAGACTTCGTATCTACCAGTATAACCTCAATGGCCAGGAAATGCTAGCCGATTTTGTAAGGCTTTCCCTCCTTATATTACGAGTCCATCCTGTAAACCTCATAGTAAATCATTTTAAGAACGTGCATGATGGCTACGAGTATAACGAGGGCGAGTCCAACATTGAAACCCCAACGACAGTTTTATAATGGGAAATGGGAAAAAAATGGCGACTGTAAATGAAAAATTAAATTTCATTACCATCATGATTCTTCCCTTTTTCGTCAGTATTAAATAAAGGGAAACAAATATTTTTAAAAAACACGCTGAAAATTTCAAGGAGAGCCATTTGGTGATTTCGGATTTTTAACACGCTCCGTACAGAGAATTTTCATATTTTTTAAAATCAAAATATGGGTAAAATTTAGCTTTAAAAAGCCATTTGTAATGCGAAGAAGTCGTTATCTCTATAAAAAAAGCAATGAAATACACCAATTCAATATTATTCCCGGGACGAGATGAAGAAGACGACCGTTCGGCCGTTCTCACACTTTTTCGCGTGTTGTTCTTCACTCTTTCGACCATAGAAGCTAAACGCTCACTTTTAAAAATGTTTAATGATTCACTGTTGTAGTCGAATAAACAATGAGTAAAACGATATCTGACGCGACTTTACGGAGCTTCGGCAGAATTTTATACGAATGCTTAAAGTTCAGCGTTCTACCTTTTTTGCGCCGATAGTAAGCTATTTGAACAAATTAAATAGCAATGATTTCATAAAATTCAATGATTTAACTGTTGACTTATGAAGGTAAAATATTTCCAGCCTAAATTTTATTTCAGATAAAACGATTGACATTTTTATGGAAATGCCCAAGATCAATATGAACGGAATGAGAAAAAAGACGAAAAATATTCCAGAACTTTGAGGTAGGTTTTTTATGGTACAGACACGTAGCCAGTACGTTTTTTTGGAAAGTAGGAGGGATAAAACTGGCCCCATACATACATCACAAGGCATTTGAGCTAAATCACTGCATGGATATATCATCGCGGACGATAAATCCCTATAATAGGACGTGGTGATGGGAGAACAACCCTACCTTCCTCTCGACTCGACCACAACGCCACCTCTCCGCGAGGGGGGCCAACTAAAACTTCTCCCGCATAGCGCGAAGCTGCACTTATTTAAACCAACTTTCCCGAGTAGAGAAGCCTATTTCATGAGGAGAGGCAGTTTCTTTTCGCCCGCCACCCCGCAATTGCAGGAGTTTAAGTTTTTGGTGCAATTACGGAAAAATCTATTTTCTCCACGTGTATTTTCGACAAAAGATTTAACGTATGCAAATTTAATACGCCAACTTTTCCTGTCCGTTTCATCACGAATTGCTTCCATATTCCGTTTCACCGACGGTGGTTCATTTGACATTAGACAGCGTTACCTAGGTATTAAGCGAATTAGGCTGGGGGCCGCTGGAGACTCGGAGGCTGCGCGCTAGGCTTAGATTTCTTGAACAATAGAGAAACGATATCTATGTTGGGAGCGAAACGGTAAACATATTATTAGAGCCACACTGCATTTCCATGTCCTACAGAAGCGATGAATTAAGAGAGATGTTTTGCCGAACGGACAGATATGGGAATTCGTTTTTCCCCCGAACCATTAAGGACTTAAATGAATGCTAGTCATAATTTCGTTAGAGTATTTCCTTTTTATGCGTAAATGGCTGGTGTCCT
The DNA here is from genome assembly GCF_921293095.1 of Ischnura elegans. Taxonomy (NCBI): domain Eukaryota; kingdom Metazoa; phylum Arthropoda; class Insecta; order Odonata; family Coenagrionidae; genus Ischnura; species Ischnura elegans. Next base: position 49,273,633 of record NC_060249.1, read on the forward strand.
AACACCCCCTGCCACACGCATTTTAGGCGGCTTGGGGGATAGCATGTAGATGTAGATGAATATTTCCAATTTTAAGAGCGCATTATTCATCGCCTGTTTTTCATTGGAGACCGCTGCCACACAACCTATACTTTGAAGCAATTCCATTCACAATCAAGTGTAGAAAATGACCGGGAATAGGTGGGCAGGAACACCGATGCAAGGTCAAATGGAACGGGCAAGGTCAAGTTCAATGCGGCAAAAGCGACTCATTTATCTGTTTGAGGTCACCGCCCTGCACTCTGAACCCTAAAAAAAAGCAAAAACTCATGTCATAAGACTCAACGCCCCCGCGAAGAAGAAGATAACAAATCACGTCACACATGGCCACAATTCAACGATCGATACATATACACTATAAAAGGATAAAGATTGATTTGAGACCCCATTTCATTACGGTTTCCATTCAACTGACAATTAATAATGACTTCGCCGCATTCAACAATGGAATGAACCAGGCATTTTACGAATATATATCGCCAATTGTAAGGGGTCGGTGAACTTTTGGCAACACGCGAAAACCTCGTCATAAATCGCTTAAAGTGTCGCCACCCTCGCAGAACAATTGAAGAGACCACTATGGACTTTCGAAAGAATAATACATGAAGTGATTAACAGATAAGCTCGTACACAAGACTTCAATTAAAACGATCGTTGGATATGGGAACACAGGCGCCAACAAGACGAGAGGTAAGAGTCACTGATAATTTAAGTTTTCAATAAAGACAAGATATGATTTTTTTAAAGCTGTAAATTATTTATCATGGAGATGGGATATTAATATAAACATTTTCATTGAAAACTTGTGGCGTGAACGTACTTACATAAAACGTCGAGTCTCATAGTAAATAAGGATGCGATTTTTAAATCGGGTTTCAATTAAATTTGGATTCCATGAGCGATATGACTGAAATGGCATAAGACATCTTTAATGTGAAATTAGACAACAGTCATTCAACTTAATATCTAGTACTCTCGCAATGCTTACCTAAATTGTTTTTGAGTTTTGGCGCCGACATTAATTTCTTTCAGGCTAAAAACGGCTCCGGGTGGTGTGCTAGACAGTGATCGAATATATTCCGAACGGTTTTCCTTTCGAGTGGTTTATTCGGAATGGTTAGCAACTCAATCGGAATTTGTTATGATTGCAATAATTATCACTTCGACGATAATGCGAACCCTCATAGTGACTATTATGTCTTCGAAATGAAAATTTCAAGCACGACTAATTCCGATGGCGTTGCCAACCACTCGGAATGGACTCCTCGTAATGAAAACTGATCGGAATAATTTCTACCAGTTTCGAGCACAACTACAGTCCGAACGCCTACCGCCTCACGCCTATTTAGGCGGCTTGCGTGGTAGTACGTAGATGGGGTTGATACGCTTCCTGTTATCATGAACGTCACATATATGTCCATAAAGTGGCGATTCCAGAGAGGGTTTAAGGGCAGTGGCGTAAATGACCAGGAGTTGGGGGGGGATTTCCGGGTTACAACCCCCCTTTGAACCCTTTACAAGAGTCGCCAAAAACGAGTAAAATGGCCTAAAAAATAACTTTCAGAAAAAACTCGTACAAAATCACTGTTTTTGAGTCCTAAAAATCACGTTTTCAACATCAAAAATTCCAAAATTTTTCGGAGGAGCACCCCCTTTTTCCCTAGGGTGTTTTCCATGCACCTCGGATGGGCCCCGAAATCTTCGGTAAACCCCCCCCCCCCCCCCCATATCAAAATCCTGGCTACGCCAATGGTTAACGGGGGTATAGCCCATCCACTTGGGTATACAACTTACACTAGATGAAATGGTAATATGGTTCGGACTACCACTATTGCTGTGGGAGTTTACCCCCAACTAAACACCCTTGTCCCTATCCTGGATCCGACGCTGTGTACATAGGTGCCATTCACCATAGTGATATTGGTCCCAGAAAATACTTCGTATGAAAATGTATATTTCTGTTCATACCGTAAGTTTAGTAATATGGTAACAATGGCACATTTTTACTTCACCCAGAAATTTTCCAAAATGCAATACTTGACCTGCGAAATGTGTTTCAATTTTCACCACTGTCGCAATAGGAGAGTACTAAGACAAAAATTCTCTTTGATCCAATAAAATTTAACCAACGGACCAACATATTTACCATACACAAAATGAAAAAATGCGCCTTCATCACGTCAGGGATACGGCCGAATTCATCCAGTATTAGGACCTCCCTTCATGGGCTTTTCTAGCTTCGGATAATTGGTGCACACTTCTGCCCAAGTATCGACCAGTAATTTCTTGGCCATGGCTTACGTCAAAGCACCACTCCGTTTTTCTGGGGCATTTTTCCCCCGTGAGACTTTTCTGACAATAGAGCCTACCACCAATCGCGCAGGTTCAACGCAACAGTGATCACCATGGTGACGGGATTGCACGCGCGGGCAAACAAACCCGAAAACAACGCTCTTCATTGAAGCCATCCATCGATCTCGTGAAATTAAAAAGAAAAGCGTTAAAGAAAACATTAAGTCGGCGTGGACAGTCTGCGGTCGATGGATGGGGAGGTATCGTAGGACGCTTTCTAGGATCTTTGCGTGACGACAAAAATAATAAAAAGTTATCTATTTGATTGCAAATATTGCCCAGAAATGCCTCTAGTATTGGCTGGGAAGAAGAAGAATATATTGAAAAATTAAAGCAATCAAACAAATAAGCAGTATCGGCACCAAATATGACATAAGGATAGAGAGGAATGTAATCAAAATGTAATTGAAAAACGGCAGAAAACTAAAAATCGGCATTTTCACTTGAAAATGACGTAGAACGCTTCGAAAACGGTTGCAAAATATTATAAATAATCGTGATAAGTATTAAGTGCCTACATTTTATTTTATCATGCATAACTTCCACAAAGTTAATCCACCAACCATCAACTTCACTCAACCAGAGGAATTACCTTGCACTTGGCTCCATAACAATTAAAGATAAACGGTAGGCTTTGGAATCGGATAAAGACATTCCTTCCGAAGAAAACCTGAAATAAAGACTACGCAACGCCTGCGACCAAAATCTCAACCTCTAAAGTACATTTGAATACTGCGGTAACTCTTATCTGCCGAAATGAAACCCTTATTTTTTCGTGAGCGACTTTTTTTTTCATTCGAGATAACGATTTGATGCCAAAAGAGAAAATAATAAGGCCTCCCATATTTCTCTCATAAAAACTGCCCGGTACTTGTATCAGTCCCATCAGAGACGGATCTATGGGGGGGGGGGGGCGACTCAAGGGGCTATGCCCCCCCATTGGATATCCAATTCACACTAGATAGAATAGTAATTTAGTTCGGACCCCCACTACTACTGGTACACTACCCCCTACTTAGCCCCCCCTTATCCCTATCCGGGATCCGCCACTGAGTCCCATTCCTAATAGGTATTCACGAGATCCAGACGAAAAATTTGCTCTTTTCATGGAATTCAAAGAGCCACCGAGTGGTTTCTTATGGTACCTGCGACTTCGATCATGGAAGGGGGGTTTACTTAGAGATCAAAGCCATAACTTACGTACTCCACATTACTTGAAACATTTTAAGCATAATTGAAGACCTAACGATCAAATTATTTATAATTTTTAAAATATTCTCTTCAATTTTCTTTCTCCATGACCTCAGATTAGCTTCGGGTTTAAATTACTACCTAGATGTTTCAATATTATTTTGCCACTCACCCCTCGGTATTCCCTTTCTTCAAAAAAATGTGAAATTTGGAATGGAACAGCCAATTATACTGACAGTCGTAAATATCCAAATTGGCGTTTTCGGCAATGAAGAATAATATACTATTTATCATTCCATTCGATTTTACTTTTTCTCCAAAACGCTAACCAGTGCTTTCAGATTCAATGAAAGCGGTTCTTTTATTTAAAAAAAAAGCTATTTCAAATTAAAAAGACGAATTTATGGCAAGCATTTCTGTCACCACTGACATTTTTTCATACTTGTAGCTAAGAATACGCACCACTCCTTCTCGATCTATCGTATTTCGCCTTTTAATGTGTCGTAACATTTATCACGTGATATCTAAAACTTAAAACATCACTATAAATTATTCAGGGTGCATAGATGTATTACACTTTCATTGCCATTTTCCCACCACTCATAAATAACAATTTTACATCAGGGAAAGGACTGAGGGAGGACTCTACATCAACAGTCCAGAGTAAATACCAATTCGCGCCTATTACTAAAAGAATAAAGATTACATCTACATATTACCCCGCAAACCGCCTCAATAGGCGAGTGGCAGGGGGTGTTCGGACACCAGCCCTTAAAAAACAAAAACGGGAACGTTCTACGGAAATTACGCCTAGCATTTATTAAAGTCCTTTATGGTTCGGGGGAAAAACGAATTCCCATACTTATCGACTAAATATCTATCTTAATTTATCGTTTCAGTCGGACCTGGAAATATAATGGGGTTCTCATATGCTGCCCTCCGTGTCGCTGTTAGATTCTGTAATGATGAAATAGCAAATACCACACGAAGGAATAAAATAATAGGTAAATATAGACAGCAAGTACTCACTCCTATGGTAACTCAAGGTAAACACCCGACATGTATGACACTCACCTGAAACGATAGAGAAAATACGATTAATGATGTTTTAAACATTAAAAAACAACAAAAGCAGGAATGTAACAACATAGTCAAATACTAATCATAAAATTATTGAGTATCAACAAAGCACAACAATCACGGATCAACTGAGGTTCGTCCTTCGTTCAAAATCAACAACCACATATGACATGGGAATTAATTTTACAAAGACTTTCGCAGCACTAAATTTATCGGCGACCGTAAGATTGGAATGACAAGTGCACCTTGACACTTGAGAATTCACGCACACCAGGCATAAATCACGCATCACAAGAATTTGAATCGATTGAATTCCGGGGATTCACAAATGAAATTCCTCCCTATCACAAAATCACAAGTACGAGCCGAGAATTGCATAATGTAAAGTGATCATCCACTAGATAATTAATCAGTGTCCCGGTCTATACCCGATAAAAGTAATCAAATCGGAAGGAATAACTTGAAATTGTATTCTTATCGTGAAAGAGATAAGGGTGAATAGCGGTCGAGAACTCATCGTGCCATCAACTGAAATTCGCACCTGCGATAAGACACTTAAGCGTAAACAATGACAAATTCTCAATCATCCCAATAGGCTGTGATGCACTGCACATGCAGCTTACCAGCTTGGGTACTGAAGTGGGGCTGGACGACGCGGAAAAGATTGTCAAAATTCACTCCATATTCAATAGCCCAAATAGGTATGCAAGGTAATATTTTAGATTGCAACAAATAAATAAGCGCTTGAGAATTAAATAGGCATGCCACATCCTCTGGACTTAGGTTCTGCGAAGACCAGAATAATGTCTACATTGTGCATGCAGCGTCAAATCATCTGTCACAAATCTTTGATCCGTAGGGCCGTAGCGTGATACTTTACCCACTACTTCATCAGAACGTTTATGCTCTTACGCAGTTTCAATTTACATTATATGTCGGCTGTGTTCACAGATATCTTAACCATGAGAGGAATCTCCATTTCATGTGATATTTGGGCAAAGCATACTTCGGAGAATATTGGGAGGAATTCGTAGTTCGGTCTTCTACGCACTGTCATACTGCGACGGATATGATTAACATCCACAGTGCAAGGTGTTTGTGGCATGAAAATTCCCGATCGTATGTAAAAATTACGAGGACAAAACTTTGGGTGACGGACGTCTTAAAATAGCTTTCAGACGTGTATGAGCTTTGCGTTACGCTAAGTTTTTTCCGCCACTAAACCCTCAGTTGGGTATAAGGCAAAGACACGTGTTCGATATAAACACCAGTGTTAAAGACGTGACCCTATGCGCAAGGGAGAAAGAAATTCCACCAAATATCGATTCCTTTCTTCGTCCTTCGACGTGTTCCGAGAAAGAAAGTAGGGGTCATCCCACACGGCCCACGTGCTCGACGCAGGGAATAAAACATCAATACGGACTCGTTTGATCCGCGAAGGACAATCAATATGTGATCGATTCTCCACGACCAATTCCAATCGATTCATCGAAGAAATACCTCAAGTCTACGGATGTTTACGGGAATATAAAATAACAGAAATTTTCTATGGAAATGATTTTTAAAAACTCTAAAAATATTTCGCGAAAATAGCAAAATGTTTACATTTATTAAATATAGTTCTAAGTAGGCTATTTCCTGATGGCGGCATTAGATGCAATGCATGGATGTTAAGTCTACCTATCTAAGAACAAAGTAAATAAACTGAAAATACACCTAAAGTATAAAAAATACTTTTATTCTAATATCATACAACTAACAAACGAAGACTGACCCAAACAACCCAATTTCCAACTCTCCATAATTAACCACGATGACATCAACCAAGAATCGATGAACACTTATTCTTGAAAATTTTAACTTACTAATTTTAGCTCAGTAGGGGAGAGTGGGGCAAAACCGACCAGGTGGGTCAAACCGACCCCTTTAATATTTACTAGTAGGTGATTATTTACAGCGGCAAAACTATGAACTAGTTGAAGAGGCCGCCATTTCGAGCAGATTGAGCTAGGTTTCGTTGGCATGCTTGACGATGTAGGGGTTATGTAGAGTTCTGAAGTTTTAACCAGTTTATTTTACAACTTTAATGGCATATTTATTTTGATTTGAGAAGTTTAACCACAATCTGGTTTACCGAAGGTGAGTTCATGTGTTTATTTACTGTGTTTACTTATATTTCAACGTACGAGTAGCTTAGCTAATGATTTTGGATAACCTCAAATTGCCATATTTGTTTTACTGTGTACCTAGGGGCAAAACCGTCAACAGAAAGTGGGGCAGAACCGACCGGGGTCGGTTTTGCCCCACAATATTTCAACTTATCATCTGCGCTTCACTATACCTAATAAAATAATATAACCCAATTTATTAAGTACTAGCTGTACCCGTTGCGGCTTTGCCCGCATTAAATTGAGTTTTTAAACTGCGATATTAAATTTCACCCAAACTACTCATGCCAGCTCCACAAAAAAAGGAAAGAGTTAAAAAGAAAGGAGGAAGAAAACCTGGAAAGACAGCCATACTTATATCGTCACCTTAAAAAGTAGAACTGGAGGAAGACGAGAAAAAAAGGAGGAAAAGAATATTAAAAAAGAAAGAATGATAGCTAAAAACAAAGGAACAGTGGCGAAGAATGATAAAAATAAAAATCCTAAAAGAAAGCTTGCTTTCCAAGCTACAGCCCTCCAAATATACAAAGTGAAGTCGAAGAAAATGAAAACCAACCAGTGTTTGAACTGTAAAGGATGGGCTCATGAGGCGTGCGCTAATTGTGAAGAAGAAGATGACAATTTCATATGTGACTTTTGTTCCTAAAATGTAAATCTAAACTCACACAGTGTTATTTTCTTATTTTTCATTAATAAATATTGCTGTACATTGTAAAAACAGTGAGTTTTGTGATATAAATTCTCAAAAATAGCATTATAAACTTTTTTTAATGTAAAACATATGGGTGTCGGTTTTGCCCCACAAGAGGGGCAAAACCGTCATTTTGTCAATATTGGAAAAAAAATTCATATAAATTTAACATGTATCAGTAAAGAATAATGCATCAGTATTTTATTTTTTTAAATAGTAAACATTGCAATTACGCTAATTTGAGTAAATATTTGTACCAGAAAGCCAAATTTCTCATGAAAAAGCTTAGCAGGTCGGTTTTGCCCCACTCTCCCCTAATGCCTATCATGCTGCGTTCCAACAACAGTCTTTCAAAAGTGACTTTCCTGGCTACATTATTTATGGTAAATGGCTTGGAGGAAATCCATTTTATGCGCGTGAAACCCAAACCCGTGAGCACCGAACCACTGCAATCATCAAACAGAATATTTGGGATTGAACTTCAGCGATGTCTGTTAGTAAAATTGCAATCCCCCCGAGGTCTAGTGCCGGATCTCATTTGTTTAGACAAGACGAAAACCGCATCAATGATTTTGTTTTATTTCTCCGTAATATGCCATCTCATAATTCCCCGACTAGTGCAATGCAGAGTACCGTTTAGAGCTGGTTTTATAACATCTGGTTAAAGTTTTTCAGAGAAAAAAATCTTCTTATAGTAAAATGTATAATTATTCTTCTATTTTCCAACGAGTTCAACCGATTGTTCTTCTGGACAAGTACTTTTCTAAAGGTTAACGTTCAACTATTCTGAAGTTAAGGTTACGGCTGATTCACGTTTCGGTTAACATTAACTAGACGTTACAAAACCGGCACTACATTCCTCAAAAAATATGTACCTTAAATTCTAAATTACAACGCACATTTATATATAACGTGCACGCCAACCGTTAGATTTTATTAGCATATTACACATGCTTAATGGAGAACTTACCTAGTAACTAGTCATAGTAAACACGTGAGTGTTAGGAGAAATAGGCTATTCGATTGGTAGTATAGCTTATTAACTTAAGTATTCCTTCATGCATGTTTAGCGTGTCCTAGCTTGATAGAGAGACTGCCTTCATAAGTAGGATATAGTAGCTTATGTGCTATATGATAGTGGAAGAAAACTTTAATCCTCTTAAGTATGTTGTTGATGGTTCACTCCTGTAGGTCGATTGAAGGATAATGAGTGAATGCAATTCTTATGCATAACACACATCAAGTGACCTTGAAAACTTTACAAAAAACATGTGTAAGGCGCGCGTTATACCCGAGACTTTAGATTAATATTAGGGGCACTTCAAAACTAATGCACACAAATTTCCGGACACCACAAATTTTATCCTAGGCTCTTCCAATTGATAGAGTGCATAGAAGCATCCTTCCCGCTTCCATTTAAATTTATTTTAACGCAATACCGATGGTGGCGTGATAGCAGCAGTTCTCTGAAATGGTGGATGCACTTGATGCCCGTCAAAAGCAACGCGCTGTACTTGAGTTTCTTTGTTGTGACAACGAGACGGTCTGAAACAATCACGAAAGACTGAAGGGAGTGTATAGAGATGACGACGTCGATCGTAGTACAGTTAGCCACCAATGAGAATTCAAGGGGGGTTCTTAGAAGGTTACAACCACCGGTGCCGGGACCCAGTACTATAAATGATACGCCCACGCTCCCGGGGAGGGGAGTGGAAGTGAAGGAAAAAGGATAGAGGCGCCGCCACAGTGGGCTGAAATAGAAAAAAGCTGGACAAAACCTCAAAAACGATTTTTTTTAGTGCACAATTTGAAACTCTGCACAGTTGTCAATGCATAGTGCATTTTTTGTAGATTACTTTTTCAAACAAATTACTTGGCCTCGAAGTTGAACAAATTTCGCAAAAATTGCCCGCGTTGAATTTTTTCGAAATTCAGCATGCTAAAACTAATACCACACCTTCTGTAGTATTTCAATAGAGACAAAAATTTACAGCATTATTATGCGGTTTATTATTGTTAACTCTTGACAACTTTCACGACTCAGTTGTATTATTTATGGGCGATACGACACAAAAAGGCGGACCCTGTTTTTCGTCGTAATTTTGTGCTCATGTAGGATTTAAAAAAAGGATCACCGAGTTACCTCGGCATATTAACACCACATATACAACAAAACCTATAGAGTGTGATACCTAAAGGAGAATTGCGCCGCCGCGATAGGAGCTCAACGACGCCCCCGGGATAGGGATGGAAGGGAGGTATAGGGAATACCCTCGCCGCTATGAGAGCGACCATGGCCCACTACTAGCGAAACCATGATTTAATGTTTCTACAGAAAGGAAAAAAATTCCTATGAGGAAGGAAATTTCTACGAGTTTCCGTAGATAGTACAGCTAGCCAGTGGGCACAGCGAGTATCTGGTGAGAACGGGCACGCCAATATTGAAGATTGTGGACTCAATGGTAGACCCCATACTGTACAAACATCTCTCATTGTTCAGTACGCCGAGTTTTACAAAACAGGAATACACGCCTTAGTTCCAAGGTGGCATAAGGCTATGGAAAAGAACGGAGATAATGAAATGAAAATACACAACCTTGGTAACTGAGGTTCATGGTGATCCTAAAGGATGTGTAAATACACTGTAAAAATTGGAAGTGCCTAGTATAAATTGTGGTGTGAGGACATTTGGGTGGACATGAGGACATGAGGGCATTAGTTATGGAGTGACCCTCGTAATAACAAGATGACACGCACTAAACCCAAGTGCGTTCATCGGAACGAGAATCTTTGCCCATCTTTCTGCACCAGAACGTCCTGCGACTCGAAAAAGAAGACGAATAATAGAATAAAACGCAGGGAAGCATTGAAAATAGGCGAATCCTCATGCGTGGAACCTTGTTCGCTTATCTCCAGTCACACACCAAACCTTAGATCACGCACTTCCTTCCGTTTGCACGCACCTGAAATCGGGCTGTCTCGAAAAGAACAGTTCGAAGCAAGAATACGAATCGCTAACTGCAGTAAGGCATCATTTCCAAGTTGGACGATTCGTCTGTTTTTATTTAATTTGTTGCTAGGTGCAAGACTCAACGTTTCCTACTAAAAGGAAACATGTTATGGAAACACATGGTCGGTGTTATTAGCATTAAATGTTTCATTTTAGTAGGAAATATTTAGTTTTGCACCAGGTAACAAGTTAAATAAAAACAGATAAATCGTCCAACTTGGAAATGATGCCTTTCTGCGGTTAGCAATTCATATGGGGGCCATATTTTTGAAGCCATTTAGAGGCTGGTGCCAAAACATTCCGCTCATATACCAAAGTGACGTACTAGCACACGAAAGCGATCTAAATTCCGCCAGTATGGCAATAAATTATTTCCGTTCTGGATAATTACTTATTAGATAATTATCACCCTGGTTTTTAATTGCACTAGTTGCCATGCGTAAGTGAACGTCAACTGCGGCGACCGTCGTGATTTCTTCAAGTTGACTACCGTAGCTTAAAACCGCCAATAAGCAGATAAAAATGACTACCAACTCATGAAGAAATGTTGTCTACTTAAATTCTTTCGCAATTTCTTTCGAGGTTAACTTGCACTAGAACTGACCAGACCTGACTTGATTTTGAAGGAAAAAATATAGTTTTATATATTTTTATTTATTTCCCCAAAACCCCGAAAACATATCGCAATGCCCTTTTCAAAGAAGATCCCAAAAATTATCAACTGGACAAGCACGACACTCCTTGCCCTGGATATAGGTATCTTGCTCATCCGGGACTCGAACCCACAACCTTCAGATTAGCAGGCAAGGACTATATCCCACTGCCACCGAAATCGGTTTCTGAGTTCTCTTTCTGATAAAGACGAAATTTAAAAGTGACTCTGACATTTTTACCTAAATTTAATAAAATACAATATTTTTTAAATAAAAATTCAACGTCTTGATTAGAGAGTCCTTGGGATATCATTTAATTGTCATTGAGATCCATAAGTTTGCTGAAAATGCGTGTCCAATATATTGGACCCCGGGTCTGAAAAGATCAAGGAACAAAATAAAAATTATTCTTATTTACACTGATCGTTACCTTATCATTTCCAACTATTGAACAATGCTTTTTCAACAAAACCTTGAAGAAACGTAAGTCACACCATAAATTATAAATGATACATAAAACCACAACGAGTCAGAAGTCCACACCTGATTCTACAATACATTGAATGGTGAGAGGAGCTTGGAGAGAATATGGTGAAAAATACCGGAGGGTGTAAGATGCGTGAAGGTAGCAAACACGTAGCGCTATTTTCCATACACGACCTCCTAAATTAATATTCGTGTTTTGTATCTTAGGCACAGAAGAGTAATTCACATTTAAGCCACTATGAAGAACTTCTCAATGAGTTATTATGGCAGCATCATTTTAAAGGCTGCGGTGATTTCAATTCCGGTTAGTGATGTTTTAAAATGGCTGCCGCGTTTCCATAGCAACCATCTTCCGCGACCGGGTTAACCTCAAAGCGTCACGCAATGCGTAACCTAAAAAAACTGAAATCTTTCACGGAATCACATCACGCCGCTCTGAGACGAAGCAATGGAGATACAACTCGCACCCTTAATCTTCAGACGCACTCTGTCGTGCGTCCACTCAAGTTTTTAAGTGGATCACGAATCACTCGGAGTGTGACCATCTTTTTCACGACCGCGAACTTACACGAAGAAACCGTCCCGATTTCAGACGATGATAAGGGTTCCCTCCAAGAATATCACCATTCATCCCACTTCTCCAACTCGCTAAACACACTTCATCACAACATAAGTCCACATCTGATTCGCATTTTCATTGTTATTTTTATTTATTTGAGTATTTTACCGATTAAGGTAGGTTTCCATGGAGTATTAAAGAAGTATTCCGGCAGTATCCCTCCTTTCATGAACCTTGAAGGACCATAAGTCAAACATAAAACCATAAAGAGTCCTAAGTCCACATCCGATTCTACAAAACCTTGAATGGTGAGAGGACCTTGGAGAGAATATGGTGAAAAATACCGGAGGGTGTAAGATGCGTGAAGGTAGCAAACACGTAGCGCTAGTTTCCACATATGGTCTCCTAAATAAATATTCGTGTTTTGTACCTCAGAGCACAGAAGTGTCTTTAATTCGCAATAAGGCATGCTCCATTTCATTCTATCCGAAAAAATCCTATTTTTTTCCCTACTCACCCTCGTTTGCCCAATATACTAACCTCTGACACTGGTTTCAACATCCCCTCCCGGCTCAGTACTCACTCCATCCATACCCTCTGCCTCCCCCGCATTACTCTTCATGGAGTACGCATCGATCCCTCTGTACCAGCCGCATGTAGTCCGGTCGTACCGGTCTTAGTAGAATATAGTTGACATATTTTATTATAAGTATTCTACCAATTAAGGCAGCTTTGCATGGAGTACTTAAGAAGATTTCTGGGAGCCTCCATTTCCATTAAGTACTTCCCTCTTCAATTCACAATAAGGCTTTTACTCTACATGGAGTACGCATCGATCTGGACCGGCTGCATGTAGTCCGGTGGTACCGCTTTTATTGTTAGTATAGAATATAGTTGCCGTAAAGTATTCTACCTATTACGGTAGGTTTCCATGGAGTACTTAAGAAGAATTCCGGGAGCCTCCCTTTCCATCATGCACTTCCTTTTTCAATTCACTATAAGGCCTACACCCTTTCAATCTATTTAAAAATCCTATTCTCTTCCTTCCCCTCCCTCGTTTACCTAACATTCTACCCTCTTACACTGTTTTCAACATACCCTCCCCGCTAAGTACTCCCACCATCCATACCCTCTGTCTCCTTCGTATCTCATATGGAAGCTCCCTCTCCTCACCAAACATGCCCACCATGTCCAGCACTTCGTCGTTCCTCCTTCTCTCCGTCCACTTCACCATCCGCATCCTTCTCCAGACCCACATCTCGAACACCTTCAATCTTCTGATTCGAATTAATAGATAACAAATTAATTTCCTCTGGATTGGGTATCAAAACACGGATCCTTGATTTTCAGAGCTACTGCGCGGACCACAACGCTTCACAGGTTTCTCAATATCCACGACAATCCGTGGTTCGATTTTTCTCGTGTTCTTGGGAAATTTTTCCTTATTCAATTATTGTGAACTCCAACGACGTCCACGCAGTCAGCTTGAATTATATCCAAATTCTGACTCCCGTGGAAACTAATAGTACCCCAGTCACTTCATCATTATTATTATTACAGTATTCTACCGATTGGGGTAGGTTTCATATTCATCATATTCTACTAAAAACAGTGGAGCACAGAATTGTCAATATTTTCCCTCTGCTAAAGCCATTTTTTACTTTATTTCTTTTACCTCATAGCTATCTTTTATGCACCACGTTACGCTTTTGAAATATATTTTCATATGGGTTGAAAAAAGCATGCGAAAATTTTTCCTACAAATAAAATGCATAAATTCATTGGCTTTTAATGACAGCTATGACAAAAACTAACAGTTTTCATTTATATAACTCATTGTTTGTGATTATAGTCCTCATAGTTGAGCAATATTGCGAAGTATTAATTTTAGAAAGCAATAATTTCTCTTTACGTCGGTGCGTACCTTATTTTCACGCAGTTTTCCGGTGTCTCACATCGGATAAGGTCCTACATATCTCCTTCCGACGTTTCGCCCCCAAGGATTCAGGAATACAATGTATCCAGTGATCAAGTACTATATCAACGTGTTTCTTTCGCTTCGCGAGCTGGTTCCACGCACTTTTGTCACCCGAAGTAGGTAATGTCCGCAAGCTTTACCGCCATCTTCACCCGATTGCTAATGCAAAACTTTGCGGAATATTCAAAAGAAAGAACGACAAGAGGAAAAGGACATACGAATTCAATTAGTGCTCAAGGTTTATCCGTACGCGAAAACATGTTCAACACACGAGTACGCAATGGAGCGATCCCTTAGTATTTCAAGCGCGACGAGCATAAATTGTGGAAGCTCATTCCATTTTTCTCCGAGATTAAAAAAATGCATTTTTCACGCGATGAAATGGAATATTCATGAGAGCATCCCGGAGAATTAATTTAAGCACGCCGGAACGCAGGATATTAAGGCGAATTAGCAACGAGACTCGGGCGCTTAAAATAATTATCCTTCTCATTAAGCAGGATACCAATCAAAATCGTAATTACTCCGTGCAAAAATAACCTCCTGCAGATGATCACTGAAGGTCTTTATGCCATAACTAATTCACAACGTTTCATACTATCCAGAATCCGCTTGTTTAATAAAAACGCCTAGGTTTCACAAAACCATGAATGTTTAAACACATTTTCTGGCACTGTCGTATGGGATCACTTAGGTAAGTATCCGCACAATTATTAGTTACTTATTGACAAATTTAGATATAATCCAGAAAGGACAATATGGATTATTTCGCAAACGATATCCGTAGTCAGTAGTTCATTGAAGCGTCGCAAAAAACACAGGGTGCCCATTAAAATGATATTCCTCCCATTTAAAATGAACACAATCAAATTCGTAATTACTTCAAACGAAATTATCTCCTGTAGATATTCTCTAACGGCTTCCATGCCAGAACTATTCCATTATTTAATACTCGTAGTCCGCTCGTTTTACTGAGCGTCTGGTATTCAGAACATTACGAGTATTTCGATATATTTTTGGCACTACACTAAGGGTGAATAATGCACACTGATTTTTGGCAAATTAAAGATATAATTCAGTCAAAAAGTCGAGCGATTGACATGCCAACACAATGGAATGCCCGGTGTTAACTACAGGGCAGAAAAAATGCATATTTGCGTCTGCAAAACATAAATAGAAGGCCTTGAGCCAGGGTAACAAATGCTCACCACGGCCATACGAGAAGGTTTGCGAAAACCATGCGTCGATAAATAATACGCATGTAAACGAACGGAGACAGGAAAAAAGATTTACTACTCGCGATGATTTTCGTCTCGACTCCCTTCAACGTTTTAGGCAATAACAAAACTTGCGTGATGATCGTCATTTTTTTTCTCGAACTTCTCCGGTGCTCATAACATTTTTCCAAATGAGAAGTGTATCCGAAAGCTCTACCCTACCGACTCGAGTCTAAGTTGGTACATTAGTTTCCTCTCGAAGCCATCTTTCACATTTTTCGGACGGAGGCGAAAGAGAAGTCGACTTGAGGTGGGCGGGTTTTTCACGACGAGACGCAGAGTGCACGCGATGACGGGCGAAAAAAAAACAGATGAGAAACGAGAGTCGTAACGGGATGATGACTCGCGGCGTTTATTGCGAAGCGCGAGCGTGTGCCCTTGACTTTGGCGAAAGGGACAGGAGAAAGGGAAGGGAAAGGCATTGCCACTCTGCCCCCCGAGGTCACGTGGTCTCCCCCACACACTCCCCCCTCCTCTGCACCACAAGACGACCTGCGTAAGGAATGGTGAAAGGGGAAATAAATTCAACCGCAGATACTGCGGGATATCACACTCATTGTTAAAAGCATAATCCTTAGATCATATAACATAAAGGCCGTTAACTTAAAGGTGACAGATGAAGCGAAGTACCTGGGACTTACGATTACTTCGAACGTATCGCGGGGAGTACATATAAGGGGGTGAGAAGCCAAGGGGTACAAGTGATTTTTTCCTCAACAGAGTTTGGCAAAGTAAATTGTTAGAAAAAATACACAAAAACTTGGTTGCCAAGGGATACGAGTGAGTCTCCGTTCTGTGCTTACATAGATTTGAAAATCAAATGCACTACTAAGTATCTAATTCAACTCGTTTGTTTTCTTTACGTAATTTCTGCACATGACTCTGTATAAAATAAGAAATCACTTGTACCCCTTCGCTTCTCACACACTCACATCTATCTGCATAAATATAAAAGAGGATGTCTGTTTGTCTTTCCGCTATGCATTTCCATACGGCTGCTTGGATTGCAACCTAAGTTACTCCGTAAGTGCATCTCATGCTTCTGAAGCCCGCAATGCTACACTTATGGCTGTGTCCGACGCATCCTTTCCGGTGTTTCCTCATTACAGTCTTTAACGTGACGTCATACAACGACTGTATTTGGGCATCCTGTCGGGTAGGCACATCAATGGACACTGTCTTCCTCAAAACTCAAAAGGACTCTGCTCTTAACTATATATATACTACGGGTACGGAAATAACGATCGAGTTCCCGGTCGTGGGCGGCAAGGGTGGATCCAGGATTTTTTTCTGAGGTGGGCTCCAGGGTCAGGCAGGCAAACGCGGTCTCCTCATAGTTGAGATTAAAAATAGTATTCAACAATTACCGTATGAAAAATTCTCTTTATTTTAATACGAAAGTTATAAATATGAAATTAAATGACTTAGGCTCAGAAATACACAAAACAAAAAGTAATCATAACCGTATTAAAAATCACGTATATTTTTAAGCGCCTGGGGAGGCACGTGCCCCCCCTAAAACCGCCTATGGTGGGCGGTATATGGAAATTATTTTTTACATTTTTTGCTTTTACATATGTATTCCATCACCATTATGTAACCATCATCATACCTGCTTTGTTCCATTACCTAAAAATGCTGCCATATGACCATGGACTCCAAGTTTTCCTCTTCTCTGGATACTATTCTTCCCGAGCAACGGCGGGCGGTCTGCTAGTATGAAATATTTGTGGCAGAGCCATCAAGAAGTTAGGATTCGTCAAGCGTGTCGTGGGAAGATTTTCTGATGACAACTTAATAGACAGTTGCTATTTCGCACTCGTCCAGCCTAGCCTTGAATTTGCAGCGAGCATGTGGGATCCGGCAGAGAAAGACATAATCCGTTTAACTTAATAAAATACAAGGGAAAGCTGACCGATTCGTCAAAAACTACTACGGGCGTGAAGAAAACGTTAAACGGATGTTAAACGAATCGAGTTGGGAGCCGCTAGAGACTCGGAGGCTGCGCGCTAGGCTTAGATAGCTTGCGCAATTGGGAATGGATATCTTTAACATCGACACGGAGAACATAATATTAAAGCCCCACTATATTTCCTGGTCCGACAGAAGCGATAAATTAAGTGTGATATTTGTCGGGGGAAGATATTTGCTGTTGTCGTAAAACATCCCCTGCCAAACACCTATTGAGGCGGCTTGCGGGGTAGTACGTCGATGTAGAGATACTATTTTACTGTTTAACCTAAACAAACTGTTTTCATCTCTTGTTGTGCCGATTACTAGTTTAGAATCATGGATGCCACGGCAAAGGGCGAACTTGTAAGGCATTAAGAATAGAAAATTAACATTAATAAATTAAAAATACTAAAGCGGACCGAATTCAAACTCTGACACTGACATCTTAAGATATTGACAAACTATTTTCTAGTTTTAAGGGCAGCAGGTCTTTTGGGCAGCGTTTTCACCGTCTCTGATGTCGATCTACTTGCACGAGTCCCATATAATCTCAGTCGATGAAAATAATTTTATAAATTGTCCATTTTTTTCCATCCCCTTTGAAACCATCAGTTTTGAGCCAAAGTCTATGATAAATCTCGACCTGCTTCAAAAGAGACCAGCTCCAAAT
The DNA here is from genome assembly GCF_921293095.1 of Ischnura elegans. Lineage (NCBI taxonomy): Eukaryota > Metazoa > Arthropoda > Insecta > Odonata > Coenagrionidae > Ischnura > Ischnura elegans. The sequence continues at coordinate 49,291,740 of NC_060249.1, forward strand.
AAATATGCAAATCGGAGAAAGTTGGATCGAGGGCAAAATGAAACGTAACGCGAGACATTAAAAAAAAATAAGGGAAAGGGGTTCGGTGAACTACGACCTCACGAAATAATAAAGGCTCGGCCGACGCCTAGACGTATGATCTTCAGCCGCAGTGTTCTCTTTCGCGAATATATCCAACCTTATTGGCTGGGCAGGCAAACTTTTTTTTTCCTTCACGGCCAACTGGTAGGGATTTGGTCCACGTCCAAGCGGTCCAGGGTTTTGCTTTTCATATTTTTACGTAAAATTCCAGCAATTGAAATACTACCACCGCCCATCCGTCCATTTCCCACGACGCAGGCCAATTCTATTCCGCTCACAGAGAACATACTTATTGAGAGGCAAAAGATAGTTAACTTTGATCCTTACTGAAATAACTCTTTGGAGAAAAAAATTCAGAAAACAGCTTTCAGTAAAGACTCTTATACCGAGAAAATTCCTTGCAATGATATGACCAAGAAAAACCCTAATCCCGGCCACGCTGTAACTCTCATTATCAACCGAGCGAAAACGTGCGACAAACATTTTGAAAACGTAATGGTTGACATTGTGAAACCTTTTCATCATGGAAAATATAATTATAGTGCATATTAAGATGTAAGAACGAAAGTTATCAAGTGAATCTCACAAAGTTTCATTCTAATATTCTCCATGCGACGAACAAATCATTGAGTTCCACCATAACCGATCAATTGATCCAACGCCATCATTCTACTACTCGGAGTTCAGAAGAAGCATAAATCTCAATTTAATTTCTAACTTAGTCCTTCTGGAAAAATAACACTTGTTTCATAGTCCGACGTCTAGACGTATGATCTTCTGCCGCAGTGTTCTCTTTCGCGAATATATCCTAATTAATTGGCTGGGAAGGCAAAGTTCTTTTTTCCCGCACGGTCAACTGGTAGGGAGTTGGTCCACGTCCAAACGGTCCAGGGTTTTCCCTTTCATTTTTTTAGGTGAAATTCCGGTGACTGAAATACTACTGCCACACATCCATCTATTCCTACGACGCTGGTTAATGCTATTTCACTACCAGAGCATATACTTATTGAGAGGCAGATTGTAGTTGGCTTTCAGCCTTTCTCGAATAAATACTTAGAGAAAAAAATTCAGAAAATAGTTTTCAGTATAGAGTTCAGTACCGGGAAAATTCCTGACAATGACACGACCAAGGAGAGCCCTTAGGCAGGTCACACTCTCATACTGAACATAGTAAGCAGTAAGAACGAAGGTTTACGAGTGAATCTTACTAAGTTACTCTCATTTCTTCCATGCGACAAACAAATCATTGAGTTCCATAGCAACCGATCAATTGATGCAACGCCATCATGCTATACTTGGGAGTCCAGAAAAAGAATGGGGAATATGCACAATTTTTTGAAAGTACTAGGATAAAAAGCTCCCTGCCTCAAATGTACTCGCCGAAAATTTCGCGGATGAATAATGCTTTTTAGCTGAGTTATGAGTCTTTAAAAATTGATCTTCATCGGCTGCTTGAGAACACGACGTCATCAGAGAGTGACGTCACGGCACGGTATCCACTGATGACAGACTGAGGAGGTGGATAGAAAATCGATCTACGAGGGCTCAAATGCAAATTAGGCGAAAATAATTGCTGTTTTAACGTCAAAATACTGACTGTGAATATATTAGGTTGCCAAGGCTTTGTTGAAACAAATAAAGGGGATTGTTTGCGGAGATTTGGAAAGATTAAATGAAAATAAATTGGTTGCAGATTGTGATCTACGTTGGACACCCATATCATTTGGTTAGTGGAATAAGTGTATTACAGCATGGATATTCAATAGACAAACGTTTGAAAACCATATATATCGTGTTTAGTGTCCCGCCGCTCAAGTACCTCTATTTTCTCGCCGGAGAAGATTTTTGCTTGTGCCCCAAAGGACAAAAATAAGAGAAGAAAGTGGTCAATGACCTACGGAATGGAGCTAAATAGTTTATTTACATTGTCAACGGGATTTTTCTCAACGTAAGTACACTCTTGAATCAGGGTTACCGTAGGGTTTTATCAAATCGCCAGTATTTCTCGGATGGCCACCAAATTTAGGATGTATTCACTCATTTCACCTTGTAAACAACCCTAGAAATGTACTAATGTAGAAAGGTACCTAATAGTCCACGGATTGTAGGATTATATATATATACGGGAAGGTGGCTAATCATGAGAATAAATACTGATTACGATTAAACCACGGGTAAAATAAGGAGTATACGAGAAATATATGGCTTTTGGTAAGGTAAATTAAGTATTTGCTGCTGTGATGCCCATAAAGTTCGTTGCATGTCAACGCAAATTCAAAAATTTCGTCTCGTTTCTGCAGTGGGTTTATGTTCAACAACAGGAAATTGAGTACAGAGTAAATAGTATTTGAAACTTATTTCTGTGTCTATCAAACACTTTTTTTACCTTTTCACGATCATCTCCGGCCGATTAGGGAAGACTATCTAAGTTCCGCATGGTAGGTAACTAGGTAAATATATAAGATAGATTTTCAGCTAGCAATGGAAATATTAAACCTTAATGGACAATAAATAAATAATTACAAACGTTCGTAAAATAAATAATAAATTTTCATTAATCGCATAATTATTTACCTGCCTTATTTTACTCCAGCATCGGCTAGTGACGAAGCAATCACTGTTAGCTTCCTTATGGAGGCTGAAAATCAGCCTCCCTAAGGAAGTCTACCAAAAGTAAACTGAGGTGTTGTGCTTTCTTAAATCCCTCTTAAATCAATTTGTCAAAAGGAACTACTACGAAGCTCGACGAAGATTTTTACTTCGGTATCTTGCATTGAAGGCTCTACCACTCTTCTCTCTTAGCGAAGTGAATGGTGTTCCGTGCGATGACGTCAGAAGGCGTTTCAGGTCACGTGATTTCAAGCGATATTCGAGCACTTTTAATTAGCATTTACTGACGTTTGTGGAGTACTAGGAGAGTTTTGCCTTATATATTTGGAATCGTGAGAAAATTTTCTGTACAATGAGACTAACTAGCATGATGAACAAATTTCATGCATGTTCCCCATTATTCGCGATTTAATTTTTTAATCTACCATTTCGGAAAAAATAACACCGGTTTCATAGTCAGGTACTCTTATTGATTAACGTGAGTAAAACGCACCTCACGCGAGCCAAACTCTCAAAGCCATTAGCAGCGAAACAAAAGTTAATCACTCAAGGATATAAGGGGATAAATAAATGATAGCCCTACCACTGGTTAGCCCTCTCACTCCAACTTAGCAATTCGGGTCACGCCATTCGATTCCCGATAGATCGATGAAATTTTAAGACGCGAAAGGATACAAAAGGGCCGTAGACAGAAAAATAAATTTGCGCCCGTGAAACTTTACTTAATATTTAATTTTCTTGATTCGAAATGAATACCACCATCTTATGCATGAAAACTTGGAAAAATTGGAATATTCGGGTTCAATTTTTCCCACGGAACCCGGATTTAAATGCATTAATTACTATTTATCAATGGCTTTGAAGAATACACTGGATATGGTGTTCAAATAAAACAAATGCTGTCATTGTTTTATCTTTTGGAATTAGTGAGTAATGCAAGTTTATTGATGTTCTGGGTTACTCAAAATAGCAAGTCAAACGCATATAACAATTTGTATTAAAAATAGAACAAAAATTAAAATACATCTGGCACAATTTTCCTGGCGTAAAAAAAAAATATACCTCAGCATGAAGTCCCAAGAAGACAATTGAAACATAAAGAAACGAGCCAGAGAAAAAGAAAGGTAGGCAAAATATTTCCTGATAAACTATTGATGGCACGCCATAAAAATATGTATAATTTATCGACGTGATTAATCACTGATGTGATAATTAAATAGCCTTTCCTTAAAAATGGATAGAGAAGAGGAATCTTTTATAAATGAAGGTAGGGATGCGATGCGTTTTGGAGATTATCTTCGTATATTCATCGCAAACTCGTCACTTTCTTCCGCAAAACAAAAATATGAGACTGACGGTCATCTCTTCGAGTAGCAGCAAGGATTTTAAAAAATTACACAGAGAAGAAAAACCCAACAACTCTACAGCCAAAAAAAACTATCGGGATGGTGTAATCGTCGAAATTGGTAATTACCTTGATGCGTCCAGTCTATTCCAGTCAACCATTAATAGAAATATTCATTGCTTATTCGAACGTAAGCAGGATACCATAAGAATTTATTAGAATAAATAATTTAACGCTGGCGCCATACCATAATATATCAAAATTTTCCCAGTATGAAACAATTTTTGACAAAAAAAATACTTGATTTCTGTCCTCTGTGATGCCTGCATACTATATTATGACTTCGTATAAAGAGACAGGGGTGTATGAGCTTTGAAGTCTATGGTAATGAAGATTTGAGGTCTATGGTAACAAAATCCTTTTAGACCCCATGCTTTTTTAATATTTTTAACTTTCGGAAGGTATGGTCTACAGTGTAGCCATTGCAACAGAACCCTACCCCGAAACGTATTTCGTCCATACATGGATCCTCTCTCCCCTTTCTTTTCAGATTATTTTTCTGAGCACAGCCTAGGAAGATGCAGAACTTCTCTGTTCCTCCCACCTTCTACCAACATCCACACCGACAGAGAGTCGCTGCATCTCCCTCCTATTATCGACCGCTAAACGGGATGGAGTGGAAAGAGGAACACAAAGACGGGAGGAGGAGGAGGGAGGTTTTTTTTTCCTTTCATCAAACCGCAATGTGGCGCGTGCCCAGCCCTCTTCCCTCCCTCAACACACAGCCCCAACACAGACGCCGGCGCGCGGTGCGGATACACAGGGGGGTCACAAGTTCCCACTCTCAAAACACGTGCGCGACAATGCATGAGAATTTTATTATTATAATTTTTTTCTTCAAATCATCACGTGGGAAAGGGAAAAAATATCTCAATTTCCTGAAAAAATATCCACAGAATAAACTCCGTTGCCGTGCTACCTTAGTCGAAAAATAAAAAATAAAAGCATTGTTAAAATTATTTTTTTCTATCCACTAATCTTTGCGGAGTGTATAGCATGGAATGAACTTTTTTGCGCGACGATGCACGAGAATTTTATAATTATTTTTTTCTTCCAATCATCACGAGGAAAAAGGAAAAAAAAACATCTCAATTTCGGGCAAAAAAAATTCCACAGAATAAACTCCGCTGCCGAAATACCTTAGCCGAATAAAAGCGTTGTTAAAATCATTATTTTCATTCCACTAGTCTTCGCGGAGTGTATACCATGGAATGAACTCTTTTGTCGTTTTTCCTTTTCGAAAAATATTAATCAGTAGTTTTCCGTTGTCACGTTCTCTAAGGCGAAAAAAATTAATGCGTTTTTAAAATATTTTTTTATTTCTCTATTCTTTGTGGAGGGTATAAAATAGAATGAACTCTTTTGTCGTTTTTCCTTTTCGATAAACATTAATGTGCGCCTACCCGTAGTCGCGTTCCCTTACTAGGAATGAATTTTTGAATTCATTAAAAATAATTTCATACCTCTGGTCTTTTCGGAGTGTTTTGAATGATGAAAAAAATATTAGTAAAAAAGCATTATTAAAATTAGTCTAAGCGCCCATGGAAGATGAAATCCAAAATAAACATGCTCATATTAACAATATAGCATCTGACGTGAGATTTCCAAGGGGAAGAAGGGATGATGATGAAATTAAATGTAGAGCAGGTAGCAATTTGAAAGAGACAACGGCGCACATATTACAAAATTGTTTCCGGAAACATGGTGGAAGAATTAAAAGTAAAGATGCGGTAGTTAAAACTGTCGCTAGTGTTACAAGCACATGATGAACTGTTTCATTCCACCAGTCTAAGCAGAGTGTATGACACGAAATTATCTCTTTTGTTGTTCTCCCTTTTCCGGCAAAAATTAGTGCACGCCCATATGTTGCCGCGTTCCCTTGGTCGAAATGTTTTTGCATTTTTCAAATAATTTTTCACACATCTGTTCTTTGTGGAGTGCACACCACGGAATGAACTGTTATGCCATTTTTCTCTTTCGAAAAAAAAACAATAATACGTATCCATGGTATGATTTTTTCACCCAACTGGTCTTCGTGGAGTGTGTCGCATCGGTTTCAAATGGAAACCCTCCAATTTTCCCCCCAAAACCTTCCCCCGCGAAGAGACGAAGATGAAAGGGAGGAGGAAAAAATGAGAAACGAAATTCGTGAGACACCCCCTCTACGAGAACTGCCGAAGCGAAATATTTGCCCCAACGGAATGAATTTCGTGTCCAGTTAGAATGTAATTTCCTTCCGTACAATAGGTCGTTCACTGCTTTCGTTCGTTCGTTTTTTATCATCATCGATGCCCAGAATTCGTATCTGGATTCATTCCAGCTCCGTCCTAAACGATATCAAGAAATAAGGCGACAAAAAGGTAAAATTACACTTCAGCCTACAGTACTTGAGCACTTTGCAGCACCGACTAAAGGGTAATAATTTGTTAATGGCATCAGGTGTTCCTAGCGAATACTCCTCGGTTTAAAGTTCTGGTGTTCCCAAACGGATAATACAGTTACGACTTCACGCGTGAAGATTCGATGCCATTCAAATGAAACTTAAAAAACGACACGCAACTACGAATATCAATCGTCAATTTTTTTAAATAGGGCTTTACTTGCTTTGGGATTTTCAAATAATGCCTTTAAAAAATCCGATTTTTTTAAAAGACTCGAACAGCAAAGCGTCAATGCATAGACAAAATAGAATCTAGGTGATTCACTATATTTTACTGAATTTGCAGCTTATTATAGCGAAAATCGAAGAAAAAAAAACGCAATACAGTGGAACTTGGTTATAACGGCATCGGCTGTAACGTCAACTCGGGTTTAACGTCACATTTTATACAGACCAGCCAAAATTGAACATTTTATGTTGTACGAAAACCCGTTTATATCGTCAACAAATATTGTGACGCTAAGGCATAGCGTCAAAAAGTTTGCGATTCTTAGGTTGCAAAAGTGGTAGTGAGATTGTATAATGTCCCAAAGTTCATAGAAACCATGTGTAGAAACATCAAAAGCAAAAACAGGTCACAAGCTGGACGTTGAGCTGGTGACGGGATGCAACTCTTTAGTTTATATTTGCAATATTTAATTGTGAATATCATTTTTTTACTAACGTTTTTTTACTATACATATTCCAATGTACGAGTATATTTCAATAAACAGTGTTGTATATTGCAGAACATTTGCGTTTTTACTTTGTCCTTTCACTCAGATTTAAGGCTGCTTTCTTATAACGTCACTCGGATATAACGTTAAAAATCTTCTGGTCCCTTTGATGACGTAATAACCAAGTTCCACTGTATATATCTCATATATTATCGTAAACGGTAAAAGTATAGGTGTACATATCGATGGCTAAGTTCTAACAACACGTATCTAAAAAATAGCAACCTTTCACGAGAGGAAAAGAAACATTTATATCTTTAATTGAACACTGAATTTAAAAGCCAAAACTTCATAAATCTGAAAAAAGAAGCATACATTAGCAAACAAAGAGTTGTTTTTTTGATTGAATATTATTTTTTTTATGTCATAACATTTCGTTTAAGATACCTGTCTCAAACCGGCCAAATTGTGAGATACGCGTTGCTAGAACTTAGCCATCGATACATATTTTACTCTTGCTCCTTGATCCCCAGCCATGCAGATTAACATCAATCCAGAACACTGACGTTATCTATACATGTTCACATTCTAACACGAGGAACCCATTTTTGGCATGTTATGTAAGATTTTACACTTTCCCGGCGAACAATATGTATAAACTCTTCTCGGGATACCGCGCGGGTAAGATTTATGCATACTATAGTATATTTCTACGATATCGGGCAAAATTTCTAGGGTTTTGAGGAGGCATAACATCGAAACCATCCATCGACCTATGCCAAGTTTAAGAGACCGCCTAGTTTGTGTAAAAGGTCCGATTGGCCTTATGACTCCAGGAGTTAATAAAATCCCTTGTGAGTGTGGTAATGTCTATACGTGGGGGAGACTGAGCGAGCAATATCTACTCGTCTCAAAGAGCATAAAAGGCATATCCGACTTGGTCAACCGAAAAATCAGCCATAGTCGAGCATAGCCTGGATGAGGACCATAAAATAAGGCGGGATGACACCAGAGTTTTATGGCGAGCAAATCAATTTTGGGATCGTTTAACTAAAGAGGCTATTGAAATAAGACTTGAGAATAAAATTTCAACAGACACACCGGATATTCGATCAGCAGCTCTTGGAATAGAACTCTTAAAAGAATTATGATTGCCAGAGCTATGTCTACGCTGGTCCACGGTCCTCCGCGACAACAATCGGGACTCGACCAATCCGGCCCCTCCTAATGCTGAGCTTCAACGGTCACTTCAAATATTCTTTCAGTAGCCGTGAGAATGGGTAACGAGTCGGTACACGAAACGTCGGCGCTCTTACAAAATCTTACCCAAGCGGTATCCCGAGAAGAGTTTATACACATTTTTGGCATGGCTTTCAGCTGATTGGTTCGCGTTGCGCACGCGCAACTTGAGTCAGGAGGGCTGTGACACACATGATGCTGTTAAAACTCCTCATCATCGAGAACATTATTTTTCTCAAAGTTTACAGGACCGAAGCGCTCGTGATTCAATGAAAGTTGCACTGTGGTAGTTCAAACAAATTACGAAAAATACGAACTACACAACTAAAAATAACGAAAAGTGCCTTTACAATATTCAGCATCTACTGATTTTGCTCATTACCGTCGAAGCCTGTCTTTTGTGAAACTAAAATTTAATGTAAACCATAAAAAAGTACTTATTTATATTTGAGAAGTCTCATCAAAGTGTGCTTATAATTTATAAGCAACAAGCCACCTTATAATCTTCTACATATTCTTGGTAGCCTTTGAAAAATTTCGCAAAGTCAAATAATGAGAGGAAACCCTATAAAGAGACCAGGCTTGCTCCGCCCACGAAAAGGATTACATACACGAATGCGAAGGGTCGTCGGGAATTATCTTGCGAAAGCGTTAATCCAATTAAAATCGTTACCCGTCTCCCCTAATTCTATAGAAAGGTGTTACGTTATCTTAATTTATGTAGGGATTTTTAACGATACATGTGAAGAAAAAAAAACAATTGGAAAGACTTGAGTGGAGGAGAAAATTTTGGATAAGGGATACCCATTCTCACGGGCGAAAGGTTACGGATATACCTGAAATGTTAATCAAAATAAAACAAAAAATGATATAAAAAGACATGTTTTCTTCCAAAAACATTAAAAAATGCAAAATATATAAAAAAATAAGCTTTTAATAACTCGATGAATAAAGCGTGCATGCTTTTCACATTTGCTAGAAACTAAAAAGTTATTCCGACTCGAATTTGGTGCATGCATATTCATCCACTGACGCTTTAATAATCTAGTGATGAAAAGCGTATTTTTTTTATTTATAATGCATTTTTTACTCTTTTTGGAAGAAAACGCTATACGCTCTCGGGCACTCATTCACTCATCTACCTATGTAAATAAAAGAAGATATCTGTTTGTATGTCCGCTATGAATTTCCATTAGGCCGTGCGGATTGCAACCAAAGTTCATACCTAGATGCATCTCATGCTTCCATAGCCCGTCGTGCTACTTTTGGTTCCGTTCTACGCGTCCTTTGCATCGTTTTCTCATTGCCATTTGTTACGTCACGTCATTCAAATTCTGTGGTTGGACATCCTGCCGGGTAGGCACACCCTTCGTTACTCCGGAAAGGTAGTATCTACGCAGAGAAGTGGGAAATTTCGTACTTGGAATTCGTGGTAAACAGTAAAAATGCACTATAAATAAAAAATACGATTTCCTTCCCTCGATTACTAAATGCGTGGGTGGATGAATATGCATGATCCAAATCTGAGTCGGAATAACTTGCTTCTTAATTCCAAAACTTATATTTTCAGCTGTAAGAAGAATCCCATTTTTGAGGAATGCCCCCTTCACTTGGGCTACTCCACTGACTCTTTCTTTCTTATTTCGTATATGTATGATATGAATATTTAGTAATATAAACGTCCAAGAAATTTCACAGCACGTAGTAAGTTGAGGTTAGATTGCTGCTGAGCGTTAAAATTGACGAGAGAGTACAGATGATGAATCTCTTCCACACAACCACTAGAACTAGCTAAGCCATGTGAAGATATTCCGTTTAGATAAACGCTAGATTGCAGGTGGATACAGTCGAATCTTTTCCACGTGATAACCGAGATTCTATAGTGAGTTGTACAAATAATAAATAAAAATGTTAGTCGTACTAATTCAAATGCAATCTCTCCAACACTCAATGTTATCGCTAAACACTGTAGGCTTAAGTCGATGACCACAACAAAAAAAATTATCTATCACTTGATAAAACCTCGATATAAGCATTGTGAGACAAGTGAAAAGGCGCCACAAACCAAGACTTTTCCTCGTAAGATAACAACGTCAATAACTCTATCAGCAAATGTATGTATCATTGAAAATTTTGAACATTGTTTGAACACATTAACAAGAGGCAGAAAATTATTTCCTGGTGTTCCACAAATGTATTAAATTAGCAAATAAAACACTTGCATCCGTATTGATCCATACTGTTTTCAATAAGATCACAAACCAAGTTATTGACTGATGATCACCATTATCAGAGACAATAATGCATACATAAAGATAGCAGTTTTTAAACATATTAAACAGTTGCATTTACTACTGCGAATCTACTCGGAAGTGTTGAGGGAATACTGACAAGAGTCCTCCACATTATTTTCTTGTGGGTATTGGTATATTAAATCTTGCTGACAATTTTCCACAAATACTTCGATTAAGACTTTCCAGCTTTTCTATAAGTAATGAAACCGATCTTGGAGAGAAAATTAAAATTTTTGAGGAAAATGTCCAAAATGTTTCAATTAATTAATATATTAGAATACCACCTGTACAAGCAAGAAAAATTCCTCATATTCCACTGGGTAGTTTTACGTCTGTCTTTGGTTTCGAATGAGATCATTGTTAACATAAAGAACTTTTCCCAGCGGGCGACAACTTTCAATACATTTTGTTTTCCAAATGAAGAGTAAGGTTTTAAGCTAATGAATAGTTTTTAGGGGTTAACAGTGTAAAAGGCTTGAAAAAATACAAAAACATCACAAATACATAGACTTCACTGGAATCAATATATGAATTAAATTACGAGCTCGGGTCAGATTCAACGATCCCGTGCATATCGACGATAGCCAATGGGGTAGTTTCCTATTTTTTTTATTGCCTAAATCGAAAGATTATTACTCATGGAGTACGTATTTCACGCTTTTAGATTTTTAAATGACGATATCTATTTTTCGCGATTAATTGAAAGGTGAAAAATTTCAAGCGCGCGAAAACGCGACGGGTAAGTATGAATGCCGGGAAATCTCTCCGTGTGACGTATTTCTCGTTCCCGCTGCCGCTCTGTGAGGTGACCTTGAGCGAGGCTTGAGCGCTGATACGACGCAGGCTGCTAGGGGGTAGCTGAGTACCCCGCTAGCTGGTAGCGCTTGGCTTAAATAAGGATTATTAATACCTTATCAAACGAAGAAAACTTTCCGACCTAAGCCAGTTTTAATGAGTGATTAATAAGACATGTTTCCCTGAGCTCTGCGCCTCATGCATGCATTGGTAATCTCAGACAATGTATAATTCCTATCTACTCGTATAGAAACTAGGTCCCTGTGACGTCACGTGGAGTGGCATCGCGTGGGCGCCAATCTGGCCGTTTTCAAATGAGGATATAAATGGACCATTGCCATTCGTCTAAACCGGTATTTCTAAAACGAAATAATTTGTATATTATGAAAATACACTAATGGTGGGTAACGAATCGCAATCAATGCCTTTCGTTTTCTTTGATGAAGGAAACTACCCTATTACCAGATCCTCAATCTTTTTTTTCATCACTCGCATCCCATCAGCTTTCAATTTAATGAATTGAGTTTTCAAATCCCTGACAGGTAGGATTTCCAGGATTATAAATAGCTGCCGAATCCCATTCACAAGACGAACGAGCCAAACCCAAAAGACCGAATGTTTACTTCAAATTTAAGGAAGACGAGAGGGGTATGAGGTAGACAGGAACGGAATAAAAATAGGCGCATCATTCCACCATTTTGCAGGGGAAAAAAAATGCACGACGCAAACCAAGGGTTATAAATTCGATCGAGCACGCCATTAACTAAATGAAAGGCTAGGTCATTCCAAAAATGGAGGATTCCACTTCTTAGAATTACGACTGGCTGGAGGAAGATAGGACAGTATCGGTCCGAATATGTTCTCCTTTCTTTAAATACTAGCCAGAGTGTTTAACGTCCTCGTTCTTTCACTACGCATACACACTTGCCAAGAAGAAAAAAATGCATGTGCCGCTATCAGAATGTACCACAATATGGCACACTACATACAACTACTACATACTTATGGGAGCATACAATGAAAAAATACGATTTAGAACTATAGCTGCATAGCTATAACCAATGGTAATGATATACGTTTGACGTTCGGTCGATAAAAATGAAGAGACAAAGAACTTCCAGCGCGCGCTTTCTTCTGTGCTATTTTGGCCTGTAAAAGCCTATTCACTTCAATTTGTTCTCTAAATCTATTAGGTACCTACCTATGGGATTTATGTACTACACATATCATATTCTTTTCATTATTTTGATCATTCCCTATGTTATCTCACCATACCTCGTGAAGCACATAAAACGCCAGGTCCTGCTTGAATTTTCATTTTATCTACAATGTATTCGTTTGCATCTTATGAATACCGTTCAGTAGATAGAATTTCGAAGAAAATTCACGCGGTTTATCGTTCTGGACGCCAAAATTCCACAAAGTTAATACGCCTTCCATCAAATTTGTACAAAAAGTTGAGACGTAATATGTCGTTGACTTAGGAGCATCGCAACGATGACTACTTCCACTTCCCGCCAATCAGACTTGCAAAAACACACATACAGTGGGCATTCACGACGCGAGCGGTGCCTTTCGGGATGAAACCGAATTTCCGACGCACTCAATTGTTTGCCCGTCCCGAAATCGGGTTTGCGCCGCAAGGAGGCGCGTGCAAATACAAGGGGGAAGCTCAGTCATTCCGACCCTACTCTTGTTTGCCCGCATGCAAGGCGACAGAGGATTTGCAGACGGAGTAAGGGCGACAAAGGGGGATAGAGGGGCAAGGACCACGCTCAGTCCCTTCAGGGGCATACAAGGTGAAACGCATACACATCCAAGCCAGGGTTTGCACAAGAAATTAAAAAGGGTGCGCTACGACAGCACGGCTCGAAGAGATAAGGGATAACGCGAGAAAGGGACGGTTATGATGGGGGGTACCACAAGGAACAGCGATGGCACACTCCAAATTGTTAAAGAGAGCAGAAATTCAGAAATGGGGGCTGGGGGAAGCTCTTATCCACCACAATCCCCTCTACAGACACCGGCGTATACCTTCTAAAGCGAAATGGTGGAACAGACATGAGACACGAAAGCAAACACACTGATCTACCCCAAAGCGATGCACACGGAATATTTCACCAAATACAACACAATATCACTTAGGACAAGAGCAGAATCCAGTAGACATTTGAGGGAGGCGAGCAACAGATTAGGTCATAACGCCATGGAGATGGGTAGAGAAGGAAGAGTGGAGAAAAACCCGATGTAAATGCTATTATCATTAAGCTTTCTCCCGGTTAAGATACGTATTAATCTTAAATAATCGGAAAGTGTTAAATTTGAGCTTAATAAAACCAGAGCTTGGAGCGAGTATCAACTATACGATTTCCCAACATTAATCTTGTACATTTTGAGATAAATTGCGTCAGTCAAATATAATCGCACATTTCAGTTCAATTACCCAATGTCCTTAAAAATCCTGAGTAATAGATAAAATGTCAAAAAGGCTGGATACCCAAGAATAACCGTTGTCATGGTAACTGCAAAGTGTAAAATAAAAAAAAATGTTTGCGTTGCCATATCTCGGTAACTAAGGAGTTGCGACCCCATGTTTATGGAAAAAGGAGCTTGAATTTTTCTCCCCTACCACCTTCTGAGGCGTTGCAGATTTCCCCCGAAACACTCAGTGAACGGCGGAAGGGAACAGCACAAAGGCGGTCCCAGTCCGTCTCGTAAAAGCGTCCCGGGGCATTAGTCATCTTCAACGTCGTCAAGCGCACCTTGGAAACGATTGTACATTTCGCCAATTCTTGTTTTACTCATAGCAGACTCAGCATAGGTATTTGTTAACATTTCACTAACTTGATTACACTAGTTTAATTTTTTACGCAAAATTTTAACCTAATTCACTGATCGATTTCATTAACAAAAAATGCCGGCCTCGTAGTAACACGTCTAACCTTAACAGCTGCAACAGAAAAAGTGAACAATGAATACAGCTGAACATTTTATCGTACTTCAGTATACCAACATAATAAAAATGACAATCGGACTCACCAAATCCTCGAAATATAAAAAAACCGTTATTTTCTGAACACACGTCGTATCATAATATTCGTGTACTAGCCATTAAAACGGGTGATAACGTAAATCAGCCAAACCACAATGGCTGTCACACATCCCTCCTCCTCCTCGCATAAACATGGAGGCTCAGGCGCGAAATTTATAGCGTTGGCGTCACTGCATTGACTGCCGAGGGGACGCGCGGAGGCGCATATTATCCGGTAACAGTTCAGTCGTCTCAGGGATTAGCACAGACACCCCACCCCCTACATCTCCACCCCACCACACCTTCTGAAAAAAAAGCACGACAATAAACCCCTGGGGTTAGTGACTGGGGGAGTTCGCGTGCAAAAACGTCCATATGTCCAGAACGCGTTCGATAGTTATCAGGTGGGGGGAAAAATGTGTGGCTGCATATTGATCTCATCCTTCTGCGTATGCAATTCACATGCGTCAGTTCAACGGTGATGTCACTCATGACTGGAAATGTGTCGCAGTAACCGTAACCGCTACAAAGGAATAGGTAACTGCTGACTGTAAAAAAAAAGTAAGACAGGCGAGTTTGAGGAGCTCTATGGTATAAACGAAGCAATCAATTTCTATAAAACAAAAAGCATACGAAAGGGAGTTCATTTATACACGGTATTTATATATTTACTTTTTTTTTAATCTTCAGCTCCATAGCATTGCCTGTACTTTCGGTTACTAGGAGTGCTATCGTCTAAACGAAGCAATCAACTTCGATGTAACAAAAACCATACGAAGTATTATTTGTTATTACGTTTTTTCATTTGCTATAAAAACTCGTATCAGTGGACCCTCACATAAACTAAGATTAAATACCCTTAAAAAATAAAATGCGTCAATGATAAATCTAGTAAAACCAGAGTATCCGAAAAAATGAAACCAATTCAGAAGTGATAAAAGTCTTTCATTCCATCATGGTTTTAAAAAAATATGTAAACGTTTCGAATGCACAGCAAGCGCGCTTTTCGAAATTCTTCAGTCAACGGCATCAAAATTCTTTTCACCACGAAATTTATTATGCACCATTTTTCAGCGCGCTTTTGTAGAATTTGATTTTAATAATTTTTCGGAGCAGTGCATGCCTCGAAAATTTGATGTGATTACAAAAACAAAAGGAACGCGGCGTATATTCCATTAACAAAAGAAACAGATGAAGGCCCTCGACCAATACCAGCGCCATTGAGCGAGAAAAGAAATTCCCAGCCGACAAGAGCGAGAAACATTTGGCATTCACGATAAATACGTTCATTTGGCGCAGTAATTATTTGCATATTTTTTGGGCGACATGGAATTCTTTTCATAATCACAATCTTTACGCGCACGACATTCTTTTTACAATAGCATTTCGGACTTGCTTCAACTTCGGGCATAATGGTGGATAACGGACGCATTATTACAAATAAGAGTGAGAGAAGCTACGTGTCAGATGCTACATTTAAAATGTGAATGGTAAAGTTGCGAGATAATTCATTTTAATAAAACACATAAGTACCAGTAATGTGGCTAAGCCCTTGGAGGTGACGGGGAAAATGAACAGTGTCATTTTTATACTACTTCCATAAAAGTCAATTTTTAAGGGAGATGAAAGTATAATACGAGAACAGAATAAATATTCACAATAAATTGGTTCTTCACCCTTTCCCAGTTTATACGACCCGAGAGGTTTTTTTAATGAATAAAAGTCACGTTCAGTTAAATATATTATCAAATTATGTTCCATGTAATCTCATAACGCACTTTTCTCTTTCCTTCCACATAATTTTTGTGTTCGTATACACGCATTATGCATCATAATTTATGTTTTTCACCACCGCGAGTGTTTCCGCACTGAAAAATACCGCTCTACGAATTGTTTGAGAATTGTGCTGAACTGAATTTTATGGAAAAACAAAATAAAATGCTTTAAATAGTTGCAGTTTCTTATTAATAAGACCCAGATTTATTCACAAGCATGTGACCATTGTTACTTTAAATCTTGTGTCAACAAGACCCGAAGTGAAAAGGTAGTTAGGTACCTTTATCTCACACGACTACTTAATGGTTAGTCAATGAGGATGGGGTTGCGAGATTGAAATCACACAGCTAATAAGATTCACCACACCAAAACAAGTAGATATTTTTACTTTGAAAAACAGTTCAACAATTGTTTATTTCCGCGAGTGACAACAAAGATAAAACATAAAACCCTTTCCCGGGGTAACAAAAATATACACTCGCAGAATTGCTTAGGCTAGAGCCTCTTCAGCATTACTTAAGCCTCGCCTTAAGGCCGTTTTACACGGGGCAGGGAATTGCGCAGGCTAGAGCTGCATTAATTTCTAAAATGGCGTGGAATTGGGCGAATGCATGAACGAAATTAAAACAGGGGCTATTTTGCCGTCTCGCATCCACGCATTCTCGCATGTATTCTATCAATTCACCGCTTTACACGACGCAATTTTGATTGCGCCTTCGCTCGTGCGTCAGAATGCGCAATTCCGTGTACCGTGGAAAACGGACTTTACACACTTTAGGTCACCTCCTGGCGAGGAGCCTGCCTATGATTGGACCTTTCCTGACTAATTCTGTTCAGGATCAGTCTCTACGATTGGGTGAGGTGGAATCCAGCGGCCGTATTCATCATCTTCCTCTCCAATTTGATCTCGATTACATCCTTCCCCACTCTGTCCCAGTATCTGTTGGCTCGGCACAATATTCTTGTCTTGTGAAATTGAATGTAGTGGCCGTGAAGGAGGCTCTTATTGGCACGACACTCAGTCACTGAGGACGACAGAACAGTTAGTTGTCGAAACTTCGGAGGAGATAGATCAACTGATCCGAAAGATCTTTATGAGCTGGTGATGTCTTCTCGGATTTTCCACCGGGTTAGTTGATTGTAGGTCGCCGTTTCCATGGCTGCCCTGCCATCGTATTCAGGGCAAAACAATTCGAGAATAGTGCCCTGAAGTCATGGCAGCAATCATGCCCCGAAGACGATGGTTGAAGCAGCCATCGAAACGTCGGCCTACAGAGAGTATGAGGGTTCTGGGCGAACCCTTCGAAGGATACAACACACAGGGGCCGGGAACCAAGCCCGTGGCTTATACGCCCGATCACCCGGGGAGGAGCTGGAGAGAAAGGGAAAAGGAAAGAGGCGCCGCCGCGATAGAAGCCCGTCGACGCCTCTGGGAAGGGATAGGTTCGAAAGGGATGGGACGGGAAAAAACACTTCAACGCTATAGAAGCGAAGGAGGCCCACTAAATAGCGAAGCCAAGGAAAGCTATTAATGTTCTAACGACTTTGGAGGATCATTCTATGAGGAAGAATAATCCAACGATCAAATCGTTAGATCAACCCACCCGGTAGAAAACCCGAGAGGACTTCACCATCACCATACGCCGGGAAAGAGCAAGATCATACCTTTAGGAGCATCTGCCACTTTAACTTCGAAGCAGAAAGACGTTTTGTGATCATGATGAGTATCTTCCGCCCCCCCTCTACCTCTTCATATCTCTCCCAGCCTTATAAATCTCCGCCGCACTTGGAAACAGAGACGCGCGAGAGAAGGGTGGGGATGAGACGGATGAGCCCTTCACAAACCCTGGCGCGAACCCTTTTGGGAAAAAAATAAAATAACCGCGTTCGTACTTTCTAGATGCACCGACGCCGACCAGACCACGCCTTACCTTCTCAATCGATGATTCCTCCGACCGCTTCGCAGAGAAAACGTTAAACTTTTTCGTCTTGCTTGTATACCAATTCTACGGAACGAATCAAATGTGTGTAAATACGTGAATTCGGTTATTATACGCATTGGGTTAACTAGAGCGTTGCTAAGGCACGAGCAAAACCTTCTGTTGTAAGAATTGTCAAGACAAATCGTGCAAACTAAAGTCGATTCCCGAAGTGTCAACGATGTTTTATTCACTGAGAATGAGAAGATACATTACGACGTAATATCCTCATGCCTCAGTAAATTAACCTGCTATATATGACGTGATTTTTATATTGTAAACATCTGCTAATGTTTTGAATATAAAATCGAGTCCAATTTCTGAAACAGTCAAAATCTACCATCGTTAGTTTGACCTTGCCATGGGTATTCATTATAAACTTGCGAAAACCTTAAAAAAGGGCATGTCCTTATTCTCCGTAAATATTGAAGTTGCTTAGTATAACAGAACGTCGAAGCTACGATAGTAAATGAATGTAGGCACAAATACAAATAAGCAATACACCCAAATCACCTTTCCCTGAAGAGGTGAATAAAGTAATATCATTAACCAATGAAACACATACTGAATACAGCGCTATTTCATTGGTCTCCTCCGTATTCTTCTACACATCACATTTTCCGTCAGATCCTTGTATTCAGCCAACCAACAACCCGACCAATAATAACGCTTCCCATCCTAGGTGTTTTTCCTCCATCACGAAATACACCGTTCTAATAAGTAAATAAGCCACTTTTAATCAATAAGTACACGATTTTCAGCGCATATATAACTATATTATTCTTCAACACAATAGGTAGGCATTAGTTTTGTTCCATTGAACGGACAATTCAACTACTACTCCTGGATTACCCGCAGTTTAAGTCGGGATTTTAAATTTTCAATACACTGAAGGGTAACTACAGCATCTTCGTGTCTCTGCATATGTTTGGCTGGCACTGGGCAGCACTTATAAAGGAAGAACGAGGGGCTCAGCAGCGTTTCCGCACAATGTAATTCAAAATAAATTTAACTCTACATCTGCATACTATACCGCAAGCCACCTCAACAGGCGCGTGGCAGGGGGTGTTAGGACGCAAGACGTTTACAAATAAAAAACATATGGTCTAAAAGAAATTAAGTAATACATTAAAATCCTTTATTTTTAAGAGGAAAAAATGAATTCCCAAACCCATCCGTCCGGCAAAATATCTCCCATAATTTATAGTTTCTATCGGAAATATGCATAGTGGGCAGGACTGGCGACTTATAAAAAATATTGGGGTGCCCATACTAGGATCTTGCCTCGGGAAATTTTATAATAGTGAGTTTTTAAGTTTTTAAGCATTTAGAAGTCATATTATCAACATTAGATCTTTGAATACTCGACTCTCGATTCCTCGACACCCCGGGAAAAATTGACAAGCCTGACACATCTTTTTCTCCCCCCAATAACGAATTTTTGGGGGGCCTCGGGCCCCCTCAGGGCCCATGGTGTCGGCGCCATTGACAGTAGGGATTCCTCTCTCTCTCGGCAATAAGTGATCTATGCAATAAGCAGAAGTTTCAAAGAAAAGGAGAGTGATATTTCCATCGATTTGCCCTAAAAACTCCATCCACTTAACGCAGCTGGAGGAGAAGGCATCTCACTAGTCCATTACCTACCGCGGGAAAAAGTAGTAACGAGGAGATGAAACGGAAGAAAAATGAGCAATGAAGTGAAAAAGAATTTTTATTCCTTTTAATATCCTCCTCCGAGTAGGAGATGAGCTTCGCATGGACCTCGCTTTGGAGCATGAAAGAACCGGAAGATTCGCTCGAAGCGAAAAGTGGCTCGCATGCACACAAAGCAGTGCGCTTTCATTATGAGTCCATGGCGAGCGGCTGGGGGACAAAGAGACCACGCGATTTCGCCGACGACGCGGTCTGATGGATAAAACCACGGCAGCACTTACCCGCCGCCGCAGAGCGCATAAAACCTTGATGGGACGAAAACATAACGATCGGAAAATATCATCCGTTCGAAGATTCGGCGCTCTCCGCCGGATCGCCGAACAATGCCGAAGTGAAGTCCCCGTATTCTCCAACACCGTGCGTGGATCGATTTAAAAATCGTCAAACGTGTTTAATGAAGAGCAGTGCCGTCGGCAATTTATGAATACCTTAATCAGCTATACTTTTCCCACGTTTTCTCTCAACTTGCTTTGCCTGTGTGTCTGTTTCACCGATGGAATCTAATAATTGATATTATCCCACTTCCCACGGTCGGATCGGCTGGAAATTTTGCATGCTTCTGACGACAATATAATATTCAATGATGAGGCATTTGAAATTTTGTTTCATTATGCTCTAACTAATGAACTAAATTTACAAATTAATCGTAGAGGGCGTAACTTGGTGGAAATCCATAATAGCACGAATACAAGGATCAAGAACTTTGCTATTTCCACATAATATTTTATTAGCACCGACCATGGTTGAATGACCAGAAGAATTGGAAATTTTAAGCCACAGGGACTCATACCTTGTTAACGACCACCTTTACCCTTCTCGCTCCCCCCTCCTCCACTTTCCCCCTTACTCATCCACCCCTCCACCCACCCCACCTACAGTGACGCCAAACCCAGCTCCAACCCCAACCCTTACCTCCCCCTAACCAACGATTCCTGCTATATATATACTGTCAATTTACCTAAATCTTCACCTTGATAATGTTACTCTGTAACGAAACCATGGTCGGTGCTAATAAAATATTATGTGGAAATAGCAAAGTTCTTGATCCTTGTATTCGTGCTAAATTTACAAATACATATTTTTATAATTTCTCAATAGATGGCGTTAGCCATTACTTTTTTGAGAGAAATTTATTCAACAACTCTGGTTTAATGGATTATATGATTCACCACTATTGAGTAGAAAATAATATAAAAAATATTGAAAGAACGCGTTCTTTTCCAAAAAAAACTGCATAAAATGCACTCATCATCATCATCATCACTGGTCAACAATCCTAGGATTGGTTTGACGCAGCTCGAAACTCAGTCCTATAAGATGACCTTTTCACAACTACATATTTCTTTTCCTTCACATCCTTCTATACTTGTTCCATGTATTTTGTTCGAGGTCCTCCTTTTCCGTTCTTGCCTTTCACTTGTCCCTCGACGATTGTCGACGATGATAAATTTATGCCGCACACCATGCCATTCGTGGAACTCCTGTCGGCTCTATCCTTACATCTTAAAAACAGCCGCGAAACGCCATCGAAAGCAGCCAAAGAGAATATTTTCAAAGAGAAGTTATTAATTTGTTATGATCGACTGAATCTAATCAGCCTCGTAACTTCTCGTAAAATCTCACAAGCCCATTCTCATTGCTGAAGAAACAGTTTATGGTGACTATTCATATTGTTCTCGCATTGTATTTTCATCGCCCTTAAAAATGTAATTTCACGGAGGTGGTGTGGAAGGCAAATGTTGTTCATTTCCTCCGTGACCCCTATTGGTTTAGCCACATTACTGGTACCGTCGTATTATCGTAAAATGAATTCAGCAATAAGATATGATCATCTAAGACAGCGGCTCCCAAACGATGGTACGCACACGCTTTGGGGGTACGCGACGAACAAGTCGGGGGTTCGCCGAAATTAATCGGTATTGGCTGACGCCAGGAGCCATGTATTTCTTAACCAGGAAATATGTATACATATTGTATGGGGTATTTAAAACAACGTTCCTATTTACACAATCATTTATAACTTTTAAAGTTTCGCCTACCTTTAGTGAAATGATGCAATAAAATGCGCACGTTACATTTTTGTGGGTACAATATTTGTTAAATACATATAGAGGGGGTACGGGAGTAAAAAAAATAGGTTGAGAAACGCTGATTGAAGACATGGCTACGGTTCCCGGAACCAGAAAAAAAAGAGATGGATAGGATCGAGTTAATTACACAAAAATTGACACAAACAACGATTTTACGCAACACCATTTCCCAGTATAAGTAAGGTCGGTGCTTACGTCCGCACAGGTCTATTTTCACGGCCATCCACAAGCGAGCAAACCGCAATGAAGTTATGCATCGCCAATGTTAGTCACCAACCGTGACTTCCAAACCGCTTTTCAAGAGCGATTGTGGGATAAAGTCTTGAAATTGCACAACTATAATCATCGAAGTTCTATTATAATCATCTTAGGTTGCAGTCGCTAGGTGAATGCAAAATCAGCGCTCAAAAAAGGTTGTGAAATACGTATTTAGGAGCTCCTTGAGTTCACTATTTAGAGGAGATCTTTTTGAAAACACTGGTGTTCCAAAGAAAAAAAATGAACGTGATATACCAAAAGGAAAAATGATCGTAGAGAAGGTTAGATTTCCGTATTTGTGGAAGCAAATCTACAAATTTTTGACAGTCTGAACGGCAGCCACGTTGCATGAAAACTTTTCATTACTTGGGTACACAATACCCGCAAGAAGATAGCTGTAAGGGCATCAGAATGAAGGAGAGTAGGCAAATGACTTCTTCATTGACAGGTAAAAGAAGTAAAATCATAACAGAGCTTCATCTCCACTCGAATCAGCTAATCTTTTCACACATACATATTTCTTCACTTTCACATCTTTCTTTACCCGTTCCATATATTTCATTCGAGGTCTTCCTTCTCCGTTTTTGCCATCTATTGGTCCCTCGATGATTGTCTTCATCAGGCCATCATGTCTCAAGAAATGGTTGTTCCGTCTTCTTGTCAAGGTTTTCGAGTGTCTTCTCTTCTACTCTTCTTACAACTTCCTCATTACTAACCCGGTAGATCCCTTGGAGCCTCATCACTCTTCCGTAGCAACACATTTTAAAAGTCTCTACCCTTGATAAATCCTCAGCTGTCATTATCCATACCTCACTTCCGTAGAGGAGCACAATCCAAATGTAAATTCTAATAAATAATAATAGAGCTTGCGGGAAAGAAATAGTAGCTACGGTAGCACATAAGACAAACAGTGATTTTTTCAGGCAGGTTTTTATGAAAAAAGTTTTATGAACTGTGAAGCTAGGTAGCATATATTAATCATGTAAATAAGCTTTTATATGATTCATTCTTATTTTTTTGATGGAAATACTGTCACATAAATAGTAGGACCCTTTGATTTGCACGCGCTCAAAATGGAGTTATTCCCGATAATTGAAATAAAGACGAAATATTCTAGGCGAAATGGCTTTCGCTGGTGGAGGAATAAGTTATACCTTCAGGACAATAAGCGCTATTTTATTTTTATGGCGCAATTGTGAAGAAAATAAACTGCGCCTTGTTGTCCAGGAAACACTGTAACTGTACCTCGCCTATCAGAATCGGCGTTCGCACCTTCATTTCTCCGAACATTTTCAACTTATTTGACATTCTTACATATATTTTACAAAAATGGTACTGCAGTGTATGAGAAATTCCACAGGGGAAAAATTATTCGCAATGACCGAGATTCGAACCCGGATCCCTCGATTTCCGACCGAGTGATTTAGCCAATTGAACTACATACATAAGCGTCCATCACCTCTGGAGAAATTTGTGGAAATTACCACACACGGTGGTCTGGATACCTGAACATGTAATGCGGTTAGCAGTCCAAGTCTTGCGACACTGCGCCGCAGCCGGAGGATTGGAAATCGAGGGATCCGGGTTCGAATCCCGGTTGAGGCGAAAGATTTTTCCTTCGAGGAACATAGCACATTTATGCACTGCGGATGACTTCGTAAAGTTACCACCGTGGCTAGTCCCAGTATACTAGATTATCAAGGGTAGTTCCGATGTGAATTATTTCGTCTAAACCGCATAAAGCACAGCGAGAACATTTGCTGTTATCTTGACCGTTGCGTGTTCAATGGTAACGCACATGAATGAAAACATAACATCATCACGCCATACGAGGCTTGCAGTAACCAAGGTCAAGCTTGCCGAGTTATCACATAGCTGACTATCCTTTCCATTTAAAGTGATATAATATCGGTCTCTTAAAAAAAAAACATTTCGCACGAAGAAGATGTCAACAGAGATAAGTCACGGCATTCCCACATGATTATGGACTTGGTGACGTCATGAATACACGGAAACGAAAGCATGGTCAAATCACTCACTCTTTAAGGGCTTGCCCTAACCCAACAATGGAATGCTGGTCGCTATGCAGCAGGCACGGGAACAGATGAAGCCAGCATGAAGCCCGTCCGGGTCCACCAAGCATAGCCGACTACCATGCATTTTAAATGGGAATATACAAAAAGTTCGATCGAAAGAAAAGTCCATTTTTAGGTGAAAAAAAATGCCAAACGGGATTCGGTTAGTTAATATCAATGGTTGCAAATTTATCCTAGTCATATGAGCAGGCCAAAAATTGAATCCAATTGAAATATCTAATCGGTTAGCATTTTTGAGTATTTATTTAAACAGTGGGATATTCCAAGTCCATAGTTATCAATTCCTTGAAATCAGGAACTTAGATAGTTGCGGCGCCTCGCAGTGTCCCGAAAAGCCAAGAACTTTGGAAGGTTAGACGGCGCCTTTTAGTAGTAATAACAAATTAATAAAATTCATTCTACTTATTCATAAATTGCTAAATACATAATTTCAATAAATAAAACGGTAAAGAAGAGAAAAATATATTTTATCATACAAATATATATATATACTATATTTAGAATTTTAAATATAATATTATGTTTATATCACTTTAATGTTATCGCTATTTACACTACAAATTGAGAAAAAAAAGTTAAGAGAGGAATTAAAGTCCCTTTATTGATGAAAATTCGTTTTACGGCGTTTATTAATATCAATCCTTCAGAGTATTTTAATTAGGGTACAAGCTTCAGCTGTTTTATCTCCATACCACCCCGGAAGCCCCCTCTAATGTCGTGTGGCGGGGGATGTGAGGCCACCAGCCCTTAACAAATAAGAGCTTACTAATCAAAAGAATTAGCCAAAGGCACTAACAAATAATATACTGGACCAAGCCTAGAATCATCGCGGACCGTGCGAGTTAAGATCGTCAAGAGGGCGTGGGTACGTTTGATAAAAAAAATTCGTCACATACATCGAGAAGGCACCAACGTACTTCAAGGCAGCTACTTTTCATAGACTTTATTGGATAAAATCCTTAAAAAAAAAGAAATGTCACGGCGGGACTGTACGGAAAATTGGCTTTTTAATATAAAAATTATTTCTTTAACAGAACCTTAGATGTCATATCATATATGTATAGACCACTATATTTTATCATTTTTTTAATTATGTCAAAACAATTAACGTACTTTTGTATTCCTAAATTATTCCATTAAAGAATAATCGAAAATTTTGTACTTGTTGAAAATAGCTATTGTATTTCCTATCTCGCCATACAAGTTTCCTCCGCGAGCTTCATTTTTGGAAACATGGAGAAAGGCAGTAATTGTATATTTCCTCATCCATTTTTAATGCAATCGTTTACCATGAATATCCTAAAAACTAATCCTACAATCTAATAAGTTAACCAATCCTACATACTAACTACATACTCAAAATTCCAGACTATTTTCATTTCTTTTTTAACTTTTAGGTAGTTTTTAAGACTTTCTGCCCCACAGTGCATCGGTGGAGCGGTGGCAAGACGAGTAAATTGGATAGGGTACCGGAGCAAACAATTGAATGGGAAACGGCGCACCGAGGCGAGTGGATTGCGCTTAGCGGAGTTGATTTGGTGGTCCGGGACGGATGTGCTGGAGTGGATGGTCGAACACTGGCCACATTCCGTACACAGCGGTATTGACACTGCCATTCACAATGCTAAGTTCACCGGGTAATCGAACATACGATGCACTGCGATTCACGAATCACTGAGGGCTACCCGTGATGGGGCAAAAAAAATTAACAAAAAAACCCTTATACAAATTGGTAATTTCTGCATTTGTGAACAATGTCAACGCTAGATTCAACCAAATTAATTTTTCGTTTTTTTTTTAGGCTGGTCAAAAGAAGACTATGAAGTAAACTGACCTCTTCAAATATCTGAAACGGTGCATACACGATAAGATGACGGAACCTTATATCAAGCTAAACTTCCACAAAATTATAAAGGCGGAAGAATTATCACTTACATTATTATTACTTAATATCCAGAGGGGTGAGGTAATATAGAAGGAATTAAATAAAGAATATGCAATGCCATATTTGACAGAAAAATTACGCATAAATATGTGTAATAACGGCACTAAAGGAAACCAGAGAAAATAAATTATCTTCCTTATAAGCTTCCTTAATTTATTATTATTACTTGATTATAAATTATTATTTTCATGGCGATAGCGCTAGTTCAAGAGGAGCAATTCATCACGAAAAAAAAGCAACATACGGACGATTAAGCAGGAGTGATGAGATCTCTTAATGCAGGCAATGTGGTACAGACATATAAAGAGGATGAAAGACTCCATAAGATCCGTCTTGAAAAGAAAAAGAGGAAGGTGGAAATCTTTACAAAAGAAATAGGGCAAAACACGGCGCTATCCTCGGAAAAGACATCAGGATCGCTCGTGATTGGGGGTTCCATCGCCACTCGTACTTCCACTGATCCCCACCAGGATTTCACGGCGCGGCGATCGCGAGTCGCAGTCCTAGAGGGATTTCCACATACGCGTATTTACTTATATCCTATCGAAGTTCCCTTAAACCCACAGAGCTGTGTTCCCCTGGGAGTGGAACGTGAACGAAAGAACCTTCTATCGGAATCCGCCCATTCTACAATAATCGTGCAAATAACGTTCACCGGCTAATCTAGGTATTTGAGGAGGTTCTAAGGGATTGACTGAATATAATAACACTGAATAAAAATCACTCAAGAGCGCAATAAATTTTACAGGCGCGCGTACACTGCAATAAGAGCGAAACACATAAAAAATTTGTTTTTTGCTTGCCAAATTTTAAAATCGAATGTTTAATTCATCACTTTTGTTGTTTTGGTGATAAAGGAGTATGGAAAAGCTAAGAAGAAATCAATTTAAAAGAAAATTAGCGGATTGCACTGTAAATGCGATTACATTGAAGAATCTGCCTCGAAAAAGGCACATGAACGTAAAAATCTGCCCTCCCTGGTCTCCAATAATAACAGGCAAACAAAGGTGAACCACGAACGAAAAGTTTTATCAATTCAATGGCAGGAAAAGGTGCGCAACACAAACATCTTGGCGCTAAAAATTATTTTCTCGATTTCACCGTAGTTTTAGTTCAAAGCCATTCTCGGTGTCATAATGGGGATTTGCATATTTATTAACGCTGATGTAAAACCCTTAAGAACGATATTAAATTAAATATTTCGAACAACGAATAAAAATACGTATTAACATTCGTTTTTTAATAAGGACATGAAACAATACTAAGAAGTATACCAAACCTTGGGCGGTCCCCGAGGCATTTTCAGTGACATAGGGAACTAAAAGAGGCTAGATCTTCACTTTTGTCACTAACATGATAGTAGTGTTATTGTTACAGCAACACCGTCAGAGATCAGCCAATAAAAAAAAGAAGGAACCGTATGAAAAGTCTCTCCTTTCTCTTAATAATTATCGATATCGTAAGTGAGGGCGTAGGATGCGAGATAATAAAGTCAAATCGCCTTTTGGACACTAAGATTACTGACACTAAGACTAAGCATTAAGAAGAAGCATTACTTACGTTAAAACGGTCTATTTTCAAGACAAATTTCTTGTTTAAAACTTCCGTAATCGCCTGAAAATCTTTGAGGATGAATAGCGTAGACCTTGATTAACATTTGCCGGTATTTCAAGTACATAACATTTTCGCTTCTGAAGTAATAACTACTCGGGAAAATTTTCAAAACTGAGTAATCGGCGAATGTTTAAAATGGCCAACTCCACACACCCTAAAATATTCAAGATGAGTTCATTAATAGTGTATACGCCGGAAAAACATGACCAACCGAGCAGGGGTTACGCGTACTCTTAATACACACGTAAATTTTACGGTGATACTACCAAATATCATCACCGGATTATATTTTTAAATAAACATGAGAGAAAACTTATTGGACATAAAATAAATATGTGACAGGTCTTCCTGTTTAAATAGCACGACCCGGGTTTAAGCATCTAATGCTATCATCAGGTTGATAGCATTAGATGCTGAAATCCAGGTCGTGCTATTTAAAATATGGAATACAACAAAGTAATTTTATTTTATTCTATCCGAAAATGGTCCCTGGAATCCACTCTGCCGAATAACTTTTGTGTCTTAGGTCAGGCGTGATAGGTATTTTAGAGATGGTAACGGAAGGGTTAATTAAGGGTTAATTCCAGTTACTGCGACTGAACTAATAAGTCGAAACCGAGTGCAAACAAATGTTAAGCGAAGTAACAAAGTTTGTAAATCAATGAAAACGAAATTTTCGTTTTTAATTTTTTTGAATCAATGAAACGAAAATTTCGTTTTCATGCATTTAAAATTTTTACGCGAATGCCATTTAGTTTCGCCTCACAGATTCAATTCCATTGTACGTGAAATTTAAATAGCAATCATATGTATACATTTAACTAAACGCTAACACTTAAAAAGTTGAGTAACGTGCATATTTTCATGGAATATTTTAATCGGCACTTCAGTTCCTTGATAGCTTATGATCACAATGGATGCGTCAACGAGAGCTGCAAATCATTCCGTTCCCAATAAGCCCAGAAAGTCCAGCTACGCCCCGAACGAAACATCTGCGCCTCCTCGGGGGAATAGGGCGTAATTTCGCACCTAGCCTAACGTCCCATCACTACCAGATCTCGTGCACCGCTGACCTTAGTCCGGGGAAATTTCGGAGACCGTCCTCACCACTGCACTGGTCACGCCTCAAACCGCAGGGCACGGCATGTCCAATCCACAGTGCCAAAGCCTTCTAACCCCTCTCGCTCCCAATACGTACTGAATGCTGAACACATCCCAGATATCCCTAGGCGCCCCCACGGGGTCAGAGGCGGCAAGAGAGACTATCGGTCTGTTCCCCGAAAACCCTTCCGCTACCATCCCCACAATCCCTATCACGCCTGACCTAAGACACAAGAGTCATTCGGCAGAGTAGATTCCAGGGACCTTTTTCTGAGATTATCTGCACCCCTTAAGAAAAAAGTGCAATGCAAATTATTTTTCCACCATTACATGTCCACCTGCTTTAAATACCGGGTGTTTCAAAATGAATAGCGGGGTTTTTACGCTCTGTAATATTTATTACACTCAATGTACAGCTAACAATCATTCATCAAATGAAAGAGCGACTCGAATAGTTTCGTTTGTTGACAACAATGCGCATGTGCACCCAATCCGTTAGAGAGGGCCAGTAGCAAATATGGCGGCAAGTGAACAGAAAGCTTTTTGTTTTACAGAATGCAAAGCACAAATATTAAAAAAGGGGATCCTCAAGTTTTCCTCTAAATGTGTTGTCACCCACCGCGCATTTAAATGGGTTTACAGAAGGTCGCGTCGCTGACGGACAATTTGATTCGAGTATCACGAGGAAATAAGGTATGATTAAGGGTGCCAACAGAAATTGACATTAATGATAATGTGATTTATCAAATTCATAACAGTTCAATGCTACAAATGCTGCTAACTCTGCTAACTCTAATTTTTATTAAATTTTTCCATAAATTGAAACCTTTCTTACGGAAAATAGGTGCAGATAAATTAATATCACCAACGTTAGAATCATTTTCGTAATTTACACTATGGAACTTCAAGTTCATGGCTTGCAAAAAAATACACAAAAAATACAATATACAGGCATTGTTTTTCATAATCCATTATAGACATGAGCTTTCTATAAGAGATCAAAGTATGCATAAAAATGTTAAATTAATACGCAGTATAAACAAAATAGACATTTCTACGGTTTTTATTATAGTAAATGCATATTACGGATATATTTTTACGTCAGTTTTAAAAATAAAATTACAATCCAAAATTCCAAGAATGATAACAGTAGATTTTATCACTAAGAGATTTGCACTAGAAAAAAGCTTTAAATGTGAATCGTTTACTCCCGTACTGTTATTAAATCGAAACTTGAAGCACGTACGTGGTGGAAGGGCTACATATTAATAATGAAAGACACTTTGTTTCTTCCACAAGTTTATAAAAATTTCTATTTTATTACCAGTTTCGGCTATTACACCATTATTAAATAACTTCGTAATTGATAATGGTGTAATAATGGCGAATTAATATCAAATAATATTGTATTTGATAACGGTGTAATAGCTGTAATTTAATAATATCTGAAACCGGTAATAAAATAGAAATTTTGATAAACTTTACACCATTAAAATCATACGAAAAGATAAATTATAAAAGAAATTAAGGAATTAGGATAGCACTGCTACATGGTAGGAGGACCCTCTTTATTACACCATTATCAAATACTCATTTTTATTACTATTTATAATACTTATTTGTATTTGATAATGGTGTAATAGCCCCGAAACCGGTAATAAAACAGAAATTTTTATAAACTTGGGGAAGAAATAAAGTGCCTTTCATTGTTAACCCGAACTGTTACATGCACGAGGTGCTTCCACGTCCGACATCAAATTTTTACACAAGAGCATCATCATTACACGCCAACTTGAGCACTGCTAACTCTTAGGAAAAACTTGAGACAGTTGCAAACTCTTTTCATCTCCACCTCCGAGCAAACTTAGTATTGGATGACATGTTCAAACACAGGGAACTCTCCCCTAACTTCGCCTTGGCTTAGTGCAAGTGAGCGTGGGAGGGAGGCTGACGAGGAAACAGCCAAGAAGGGATTAAGGAGCGGGGTTTGTTGCGGAGGAGAATTGTCTCTAGAGGACCGACACTCGAGGATGTTTCCGCTTAAAACGTAAGAAGTAAATGCTTCATGATTACAATAAAATAGATTATAATTTTCAATAAATTAGCTCAATAAAGAAGTAAGTGGATTACTTCATAATTGAGCTAATTATGCTAAAATATGCCGACAAATTCTTACCTTTAAGTCTACAGGGTAAAAAGGAAGATGGTGAATAATAAGGAATACCTATAAGTAATAATAAATGGAAGGAATGATGTTGACATTTTTAATCACACTACCATGGAAACGCTTAGCTAGATATTTTCGCTCAGGTATAGATCCAGAAAAGACGTTAAGTCGCTCGTATTTTGATGGCGTTTGCCTAAATATTATCCATGTTAGCGTGATTATTTTAACACAAAAATCGAACAACCCATACTTTTTAATACACAAAAATGAATCGTAAGGCTTTTGTTGAATTTTTGACATAATTATGTTTCATAAGTTATTCAAGTATATCGGGACTAGCCACGGTGATAACTTTTACGGAGACACCCGCAATGCACAAATTGTGCGAAAAATCCACAGAGGAAAATTCATTCGCCTTGACCGGGATTCGAACCCGGATCCCTCGAACGTATAGCACTTTTTAAATAGGTCAAACATACAGAGATTGTTCCAGTTTATCACGTTCTTCACCTTGTTATCCTATCGGCTAAAGTTTTCAATACGAACAATGAAAATAAAATAAAGCTGCTTCACCGACATATTCTGGGCAGGGCATTGGTTGCTAAATGGTCCGAAACGCGTTTTGAGGAAAAATGATTAGTTAGTGTTGTCAAAATTATTCATTTAAATTTAAACCGGAAAAAGATAAATATTTTCACTTAGTAACTGTGTTTCACTCAGATACTGCGAGGAATATATAACAATCTTTATTTTTGGATCTATAATGTTAGCATTCTACGAAGCCAACTCAAGAACCATTGATTTGATCAGTAACTGTGTCTAACTGCCTCTACGTAATGCCAGAATTAACGAGCAGCGTTCAAAACTTAGCACCACGAATATTACAAAAGAGGATTATCAAGTCGTCCTCTAAATGTATTGTCAACCACTGCGCATTTAAATGGTTTACAGAAGTCGCCACTCGCGTCGCTAACAGACAAACTGACCCAAGTTTCACGGAGAAATAAGGTGAAATTCGGACTTTTAACCGAAATTTATATTCACGATGATGTAATCTATCAAAGGGATAACTTCCTCAATGCTATTCCTAAAAAATTCATGCATCACAATGCTAAATTTTGGAAAAATTGGATCGAATTGAACTCATAACCGCGCCGTGAACATTTTAGAAAGCCGATTAAAATGCAACCGAAGTAGCAACAGAAATGAGACTTCTAATGGATGGAATTGGGCCCCTTCTATGCAGTCCCCTTTGCTTAGCACTATCTCACCGTCGGAGACTGTGGGAACGCTTGGGAACAGCGAGGGTCCTTCCGCCGCTACCATGGAGACGGGACGGAGAAGAGGCGCCACAAGGGAGGGAGTTATGGCGCCAGGGATAACAAGCGAGGGGTGGAGAGAGGGGTTGGGCGAGGTCACCCCTTCCTCCCCCCCGCCGGGGGTCGATGAAGCCTCCCTCCATCTCTCTCCGATACCCTTGCTCACTCCCTCCTTCTCCACCAGATAATCCCTCCCCTGTAGAAACCCTGAGCGCCAGCAGCGCCGCGTGGAACGCCGCCGGGATCCCGTGAAAACTGTCTGCGAAGCGTCGCGTCGTCGCCACGAGATGATGAAATGGACCGAAGAGAACATTAAATACATCATCGGGGAAACAAACGTTAAATCTCAAAATTTTCAATACATGATCTCCAAAATTTACCTTATCTCCTGACGCTCATAAAAAAATAGACCATCCGTGCTCGATTTTTGGGATACTACACGTCAAAAATCAGCTTTTTTGTACAGGTCTTTGCGCGAAACTAGTCTAAATGTATAATAAATCTAAAATTAATGAAAAGATTAGAACGTATTTTCAACCAAAACTGGTAAAAATATTAGTCACAGCTTGTGGATCAGGATGAAAAGAAATTTAGGCTGGTCACCAAACAATATTTTGAACGATTAGGAAATAAATGGTTTTATGTGATTTAAATCGCTTTAGTTCACTAAAAATAGCGCTGTATTCCAGCTTAAAAATATAAGGATCGATTCATCCACATTCTTCGCAGCATTATATTTCTTTAAAATCTCACATCGCAATATTTGACATACTCCGTAACTTATATTAAAATTTGTTGCATAGCCTCCCCTCTGATATCTAGCATTAATAATTATCAGTCGCTTTAATTAGATTAAAATTGAAACTACGCCATTGGTGGTTCCTCTCGGATCGGTGGATTCAGTCTATGGATGGTAGTGATCGACATATCGATGTGCAACGTAAACAACCTTCCAATCCAAAATGCACCGACTCAGCCACAAGTCCTCGTCCGTAGGCTACCCAGGGCGTATCGAACCCCACTTGAGCGTCCAGCCGCCCATTCGAGCTAGTCAAGGAAGCCCATTCATCCTGTGAACAACGCACGCGTTAACGCGTACGTACAATTGGTACGTAGCATTTAAAGAAAAGTTTTGGCTACACACTACTGTGTTAAGCCAAAACAATGCCAATCTAATTTTTATAGCAAATAACATCGTTTAGTGGTCTCCATGGGTACCAATCGTACAATGCAGTTCTTTTGACCAACCAACAATACAGATTGGAGTGACTTAAAAATTACATGCATCCATAGGAGGTAAGCGGGATATTTTCCGGCGCTCCGATAATAATAGGGTCTAAATATATCGTCTTTAATATGAGCGGAATTTATACTATAAACTGTATAATCCCACCATTTTCCTCCCCTAAGCCTGATCTCCTTTTCTGAACTTGTCGGCCTTTCGCCGTGCTCTGGTGTTAGTATCAAGTTGACTAATTGATATTTGGCTAGGGTGTTTGTAAGACATGTACAGCGTACGAGGTGTGTTCCGGGAATAACGGAATTGCAGGGAAAGTAGCGTGAATTTTTTAAATTACGCGGGTTTGGAGAGTCCGATGGTCAGTTTTTTTTATTCTGCTGGTATACATGCGCCTGAAGTATGATAAAATTTTCAGTTGCATTCATTTTTCACTTCGTCTGTGGCAACCGCTAAGGTCTGACTTCTTTTATCTTGGACTATTTTTATCTTACAGTTCGCACTTCATTGCTTGAGCGTGAATTTTTCGCCGAATACAAAACTGCAACAATGCACTAGCCTCTATATTCGCCAGATATGGCTCCGTAACTTAAATTAAATTTTTTTGCATAAGGTTCCTATTTTATCTAGCAATAATAATTTGTAGAGTCTCAATTAAATACAAATCCCCACAGGCAGCTGCCTACGGGTTACTAGCAATGAAAAAGGTTTGGAGTATTTTGTTTCTATACCGCGCACAGGAGTTTTCCAAACTCAGAGCCAAAATAAAACATTAATGAACTGCTGGATACTAAAAATAGAGACAATATCACATTTCACGCTCATTACGCACTCAAACTCGAAAAAAATACTTCAAACCACATTTTGCACGAATTCAAACTGAGAGCACAGAATCCCTGCTGCAGTCCTCCATAATAATCTCACCCCTTTCACTTCCTACGCCTCACAGTTTGGCCTTGCCCACCGGTCGCTATCCAGGATACCAAGCACGTAACGACATTTTTTGTTGTAAATAACGCTGAGCTTGAATTTTTTTACAAAACATTTATAGGTATACTATCTACAAAAAACTGCTGGACGAGGAACACGCTTGCAGAGCGCGCAAAAAAAATTGAATCCATTATGTGAGCCATGGCTACAAACTCGCTTGGATACGAAATGAATTTTCAAGTCACAGCAAGATAAAAAGCTTTCCAAACTTGCAAATCGAAAAATAGAGAAATGACTATTTTCCTGTCACAGATGATTATTAATTTTACAGATTGTTCGTAATTTCTCCCGGTATTCCATGAATTTCTAGATAAAATGGAATTCCCTGATTTTCCAGGATTTCCTGACTGAAGAGGTAAAGCAAAAAAATCATACTCCACTTCTCCCCGCAGGACCTAGTATAAGTCGTTCATTGGTCTAAAAATTATAAAAGCAGTGTCAGCTCAGTATGATATCGTGTACCCATAACTGAGTGAGGATACATTTGGGAAAAAACAAGAGTTTTTCCTCCATAAAATGAAAAAATGCTGCAGAAACGTAATTACGGTGATACTGGGCAGCAAATAATACTGTCTTTCAGCTTTTCTTCAGGGCTAATTTATGATAAAAATGACATATTTGGCAATATTTTACGTGTTTTAGGTCAAGATGTGGTACATACCCAGCAGGATGAAAAAAATGCTTAAACCCTAAAATGTCTCCAAATTCATTCAAGACTCCTCTTCATAGTTAGCATTACTTTTTTGTTATTATTTAACATATATGGTAAATAATAACAAAAAAGTAATGCTAATAAAATATATAAAAAATAATAACAAATGGTAAATTCATGGAAAATTTTTTAACCATTTATCTATCCATTTTTTAACTATCAACGGCATTTAGTTTTTTTTTTGAGTCAGTTATCCTCCCTAAATCTCTATTTACAAATCCGTTAAACACAAAATCCACCATGATAAAAATATATCGCCTGATCACTGGCCCTACTGCAAGACACTTACGCTTGACTTGATGCAAATGAAAACACTGCGCGCAAGACCTTGCATGATCCGAATATATTTCAACACATTCTCCTTCGCTACTCAACTGTTTCGTCACTGGAATAGATGGAGCGTTGTATTTCCGTAACGTGGAAGAAAAGCGTCGAGTCAATAATTAGAGAGACTCCAAGATCCTTCCTTGAACTTTAAAGGTGAAGCCGGCGACGGATTTAAAGGGATCGCAGAACGAGCGGAAGAAATGTATTTTTGCGTCGTATAACGACCAGAAATGAGGTCGGATTTTAGGAAAATAGTAATTCAACTCAATTTGTGGAAAGTTGGTCGTAACAATGGTGCGGGTATAAACAAACAACGAAGATATGTTTTTTTATCGGCTTCGGAATTGACGGGGCTGATTCCTTGCTCAGCAACCTACAGGACGTGGGCTGGAGTCCCGCCTGGTTGAGCTACCAATTCAGGGCATGAATGCGTGCGGTTGTCCTTTCCTGCACTGTTATAAATTCCGTAATGAAAGTGCCAAACGTGGCCGTTTCCAGAGGTGTGGACAAGAGCGTACCCAGGTACAAAACCAGGTAGTCATGGTTATTCAAGTTATAGGTAAGATTTAAGCATGGAAAAGGTGAATGAAATCAACATTTTAAGGAAACTGACACAGCTCTTTCATTAGTTTTTAAAATTATTCGATTGAAAAAATAATGTTTTCCTAAAAAACATTTGCGATTTCTGCTTCTAGGGGGGGGGGGGGGGGCTGCCTAGCTGCCCCTTCCTGCCTCTCGCTGGGTACGCCCATGGATGTGGATTAAAAAAAAGTCGCTGAGAAAAATAATTTGGCTTGACCGGGAAAAACAGGACCCAGTCACATATGCTAAGAGTAAAACATGCATGTTCAGGGTGTCCAGCCAATCAATGCAGAGAAATACATGCATTATTCCCGGTTTTCAAGGGAAATTCTACTAAAATCCAGGAAAATCTTAAGTAATTACTGC
Organism: Ischnura elegans; assembly: GCF_921293095.1. NCBI lineage: Eukaryota > Metazoa > Arthropoda > Insecta > Odonata > Coenagrionidae > Ischnura > Ischnura elegans. The sequence continues at coordinate 49,328,563 of NC_060249.1, forward strand.
GATAATTATGAATTTTAAAACACCCAAAATTACTTCAACAATTTCGAATAATATTATATTTATGTATTTACAAGGACAAGGAATGGGTTACTTATCACACATTGTATTTTAAAATTTAAATTTATTCAATACCAGCCAAGAAGCTGCTCCTATCTCATAAGTAGATGCTGACGTCACTTGGCATTCTATTCTTCGTGTTTTTTAATCTAACTTGACTCAAGAGTGGGTAAACTGTTCTCGTTCGTTCTTCAAGTTCCCATGAACGTCATAACATTCCCATGAGGAGCTTGGCCTGGACCACTAGCATCACACGTCGAATGAATCGCGCTTCGAATACAAAATCCGAAACAATTAGCTCAAAACCATGTCCTAAATGGGCATCCCAGGCGATAAAAAAAATTGAGTGGGTTGGAAGGCAAGGGGTACAAGTGATCTTTTTCTCAACAGAGAGTACGGTAAATTTAATTATTGTAAAAAATGTGCAAAAACTTGGTTGCCAAGGGATACGAGTGAGTCTCAGTTCTGTGCTGACATCGAGAGGAAAATCAAATGCAATACTAAATACTAGTTGATCTCGTTTGTTTTCTATACCTAATTTCTGTACCTAACTCTCTAAAGAAAAGATAAATCACTTGTACCCCTTGGCTTTTAACCCACTTAATTGTGAGACGTGGCCCGGGTCGGCGTTGGAACCAGCTTCTTCATTGGTGAAGTGTATAAAGGGGCATATCTGTTTACAGAGTCTTTTCGGGGATACTCTGGTGGAATTATTAAATATAGTACATTAAAATTAGTACACTAAAAGTTACTGGCAATTTCCAACAAATTTAATTTCCACAATACGAAGTTCTGCTTCACCGTCGATTTCAAGTCATTTTCCATCATCTTGAGGGTAACCTAAAGTGTGTTAAAAGTGAAATGAAACTTAGAATTAGTGGAAAAATACCAGTAACTTTTTATATACTTACATCATTTTACGCATGCGATACGACATTTGTGTTAAAATTCATCATCATCAACGGCGAGCAATACTAAGATTGGTTTGACGCAGCTGTTCACTCATTTCAATTATCGGCCAATCTTTTAGCACCTACATTATTATTCTGTGCGAAAAATTCCACAGAGAAAAAAATCATTAGCCTTGAACAGGATTCGAACCCGGATCCCCCAATTTCCGGTCGAGTGCTTTAGCCAGTTAGTGTGGCTAACGAGACGTCATTCTTCCCAGTGGAAATTGAGGACTATTCCGGATAAGGTGGTATGGACTGCTGAGCATATGATGCCACAAGAAGTACAAATCGTACCCACAGCGCCCGGCATCCCGAGAGCAAAGCCCGAACTTTGACCACATAGAGGCGGTCGCTCTTGACTTATTCAAGTATACCGTGACTAGCCACGGTGATATCTTTGCGGGAGTCACCCGCGATGCAAAAACCGCAACTCGGTAAAAAAAAATAACTATTATTCTGCTTTAGATCCGTCATCACCTGCCTTATGTATCTCACCCGAGGCCGATTGAATTGTTCCGTCTTCTGCACAAATTTTTCATAAGACTTCTCCCCTACTTTTCTAAGAACTTCCACATTGCACTACATATATCCATTCGATCTTCATAATAGGGAAATTGCATACTTTTTATAAACAGTATGCTGATATACTACAGTAAACACTTAGTACCGCAATGTACTTTTTTCCGCTTAAAATTCAGTTTTTACCCTAGAAAATGACTCCCAAAAGTCTCCCGAGTTTCGCGGGCTAAAAAATACCGCCCCCACTAATCTTTGGCCGTGACGTCATAGTTCAGTAGGAGTACAGATCCAAGCCCAGTAACTGCAGGTTTGGAAGAGCCACGTTACGTTTAAAGGATAACATGGCTGAAATAAGGAAAAATTACAAGTGGTGCATTGTTCCTCTGTGCAATAACACCCCAGAAAAAATTTTCGTCTGCATTCCCACGGAGGAAATTAGAAGAAAAGCCTTGATGCATGCCGTCTGTCGGGATGAGCGTTACGGAAAAATAAGAGTATAATAAACGGAATGATAAACCCGTGTGCTATGTGAGCGAAGATAACTTTAATATTAATAATATATCCATATTTCATTGACTGAATAACTTGAAACTGAGATTTTTCGATAATTCGGCCGCCGTAGAATAAAAACTCAACTTCACAACAAAAATCAAGATAGGTGTTTCTCGATGGTTATGATGGACTCAAATTATTTATGGCACTTGTTCAATTTCAGTTACGGAAGGACATAGAAAATTCCATGATGTTTAAAATCAAGGGAGGAAATATGAAAATACAGAGCAACGTTGATCCTCATGCATTCGAGTGCCAGCCAAGAAGACAGCGTCACAGAGTAGATATATATCCCTACTCTGTGACAGCGTTTTCTTCTATACTGTCGGCGTCAAAATGATGTGCCGCAGTATTTTGCAAATTTATATCCTGGCTTCACTGCATGCTATAATAATGAACTATATGTCATTTTAAAGGAAATTTTATCCTAAATTCTGATTTATTTTATTACAAAAAATTGAAAAATGTATAGACACGGCCAGTGCAATATAAATGACTCCGCGCACCGAAAAATTAGCCGTTTTGTCAACTTCATGAACTTTGCAACTCAACCTAAGGAAAACTACTACGTCTACAGCATTCATCTTCCACATTAATTTACACTCGTCAGTGCGGATTAATAAAATGGCTTTTGGGTATTTTTAGAACTTATATTTTGTTATAAATTAATGAAAATATTTAAACATTAGCTTGTCTCAAAGATAAAGGAAGTTGTAGATGGAAAAAGAATGGAATCCAGAGGTGGTCACAAAAAATGAATCGCAGCATTCTTTGATTTTATTCTACGCCGGCTTGCTTTTCAGAAAAAGTTGAGTCACAATGAGGAATGTTCCGCGGCCCTTGATTTGGAAACTGTGGAGATAGAGGAAGACGTGGATCAGCAATTTCCATTTAGTTGGTTGTCAGGATAAACCAAGGATCCATTTAAAGGCTGTTAGGCCATCGTATAAAGATAGGACTGATGTGCACCTCAGGGGAAATGGGATGTTTGAGGGAAAGTCAAACCCAAAGTTGTCCAAAGAATGTCCAGTTCTATGTTGCTCTTTCCCAGTTAAAACCAAATAGAAATTGGATTGGGATGATATTTTCACCACGGGTTCCAGTGATAGTGAGAGTGCAGGTGATCATGGTCATCGTCGAAGGTCATCCCTCAAGGATTTCCGATACGGAATTTTTAAGTGACAACCGATCGCAATGACGATGAGCTCGCCTTTAGAGTAGGTTTCAGATATATCGTGAGAAAAGCTCCCAAAATGTATTAAAGACTCTGTTTGGAAAATATTAAAATTTTAATGTTACTTTAGGAAGGCCTTCTAATTACAAAAGTAACTTATTAACACCTGAAGACGTTGTATTTATTATATTAATCGAAATGCGAATGACCGATTTTTTCTGCAGAATAGGAAGTGGTTTCGGGGTTTTGAGTTACAAGATGGTAGATTGTGTTGGAAGTTCGTCTATATTATCGCTCCTAAATTGAAACATTAATAGTCTGGCTTCCTCAGAGCTTCCTGTCGCCCTCCAGGCAAGGTATTTTTAAGTTGAAAGTATCATCGACAGCTTCGAGGTGAAAATAAGTTCACCGTAAGACTCTACCGGACTGCCAAAAGAATACACACATCACATGAGTATACGCTTTCGCCAATATTATACGCAAGTCTCACTTTGTTATGAACTATAAAACATTTCAGATGCACATCAGCTACCTTTCCATTTCTCGGCATCGACTTTCCGCGCCGACGAAGTCTACAGTTTCACTAAAGTAGGTACCTTATTATCATGATGGAATCAGTAACAGGAAGCTTGCTAGGATCAGCCTAAGAATAACCATATTCCTTCATCTTTACGCAATCTATCGCTTTCAATGGAGGAGAAATAGATCAAATAATAGCCCTGAAGTCACAATGAACAACTCCGATACGTCTGCACTTCAATAAATGAATCATAACCACGCCGTCGCATGTATTCCAGTGTGCAACCTCTACTATGGCCGTGCCGCCGTCCGCCGTGCCTCCTCGTACTGAACTATGACGTCACTTTTCTGCCAGCCAATCATCGGGCGTTTTCGCTTCTCACTTGAATTTGAAAATTCTCGTGAACTTTGATGCATTAAATATCGCAAACCACGTCATAAAATAATAAAAAAACTTTCACCGAGGTATGCAAACATGTATTTTTATATAATTTTGGGGCTATTGATTATATCTGAAATATATGCAAGTTCCCTATTCTTCAGTGACACCTCATTTCGCAAGATTGAAACAAGGTGACTGCACAGAGGAGGCTTAATTCCATCCACTAGACGGCTGATTTCTGTTGCCACTAATCTGTTTTATTAATCGTTTTTCAAAAATGTCCGCGGCGCGGCGATGAGTGCAATGCGATCCAATTTTTTCCAATATTTTGCAGTACAATGTTTGTTATTGCGAGGAATAGCATTGAAAATTTATGAATTTGTCTGACAGCGACGTAGGTGGCGACTTTTGAAAACCCATTTAAATGCGAGGTGGTTGACAGCACATTTAAGAGGCCGACTAGAGGATCCTCTTTTGTAATATTCGTGGATTGAAACCTCGATTTGCCAGCTGCTATCCTCGCCCATACCTCACTACCATAAATAATTTAATGCTAATAAATTTTCCTACTTCTTTTTCCTACCTATTTATTAAAACTGAGGTTGAGCTAATGAACTTGTGTGTTGAGGTTATCCTATGTAGAGGGTATCCTCATTAATTAATTTATTTAAAACCTTATCTGGAAGTATGAGCTTAATGCAGCCCAATTATCAGTCAACCGAAATATTTTAATCAAGTTCACGCTTTATTTTCGAACAACACGAAAACGATTAGCACGCGGACGCACCTAAACTTTTACTTATACCTAATGATAAAGGGTGCAAACGGGATTATCTGTTTACGTAAATGATCAAATACAAAGAACATCTCAATGTATATACTTTTAAATTTTAAAACCTTCTTTTTTGGTACATGAACCAACTGCAGCCCCATTTTTGTGGAAAATGAGAATCAAAGCTTGAATAACAACATTTAATTGCTACTGGCAACGAAATTAGCACGTTGCAGCACCGACGTTTCATTTCATAATAACGGTAAAGCGTATTAAAGGGCATATCAGTTTACGATTATATTGATCTATGTCAAGCGTGTGCTCGGCTGGTTGAGATCAAGTCCAGAGGGATGGTGTAGGAGGGACGACGAGGGGTGGTGATAAGATCAGAAGGGGTGGAAGGGGAAGAATTGCATCACCACGCACGAGCCGCAGAGAGATGCATGATGGGGCATCATGGGAATCAATAAAATTGTTTGCATGCGATTTTCATCACGATATGAATTTCTCGGGAATATAAATTAAATAAATGGATAGGGTAAGCGCATCTGCCGCAGAATATCTAACATTTTACAATGACGCAACGAGTGGAAGCGAGGAATAACGTTATGACGGCAAAATATAAGTAAATCCACCACTGGCAAAAGAGACCAAAATAAAGTTCAGGATTTCGATGGTTAAGTTCTAACAACACGTACCTAAAAAATAGCAACTTTTCCCGAGAGCAAAAAAAACATTATTTTTTTTACTTGTACACTTAAATTAAAAACCAAAAGTTCATAAGACTGAAAAAGAAGCATTCATTTGCAAACAAATAGTTGATTTTTGCCTGTATTTTATTTTTTACATCTTATTACACTTTGTTTAAGATACCTGTCTCAAACCGGCCGAATTTGAGATACGTGTTGTTACAACTTAGCCATTGAAATACACATCGTAAAACCGCGGAAACTGGGACAGTAATGGCAATTAAATAACTTCTTTTTCTGTGTTCCAAATGTTTACCCTTCTTTTCATCCCCAATCTATCTTACACCATTTCCATCGTAATTTTCTTTCAACTCCTCTCCCCACCTTGTGAACAGTACCGTTATTTGTTTGTTATTTGATAACACTGTTGAATATTGTTTTTCCATTGTTGTCCGCGTTTCGTTCACTATTTCTTAATTGTTTTATTTACCAGTATGAATCCTTTTTAACTGGCATTGTGCTGCTTTTGGACTACATTAAAGAAATTTTTAATCGCTAATAACCGCAGAAAATGGATAGCCGTCACACTCCGACGAAAAATTCGGAACGAGAAGAGAAACGTTAGTAATAGAGAAAAAGTACTAGGAAATTGACCCAATAAATCATATTTTGTAATCAATAGCCCGGGAAAGCTTCAGTCAGTCATTAACAATAGCTAATTCATTATTGCGTGAAAATAGTTTATTTTCCATTTGAATGATAGAAATAAAGTATTAGACCTCCATACGAATGCAGCCTTTCAAATTTTATTTCCAGAAAATACAGCACTATTTTTTTACCCTTCAGTCGATGAGATACGCACAATCAAAAGAGCATGTGAAGCAATGAATTAAAATAGCATGGATGTACTTATCTTCTACGATTAACCCACTTAAATATTCATTTGGGTTGGTATCTCTACTACTCAGTAAGCAAATAAAATTCAAACCAGCACGTTAATCCGGGCGACGAAGAACAGCCACAAAGATTCTTGGATGTTATTTAGCACATATTCATAGAACGTTCTAGTAATTTCCCTGAGAGCGAGCGACACAATTCGTTAGCAATTATATCATCATTTTCTCGTGACGTGGGTGACTTAGCGGAGTTTCAATGGAGGAGGAAAGAGATCGACCCAGGCATGCAAATGTGCACTAGGCACGATTAATCTATTATGGACATCGACTTCTGGAAGCACGACATCACCAACCACGGAATCGAAGACTGCTAACTAGGCAACAGAACCGTAAACATTCGTGACGAATAAATTGTTTCCTCGATGACAACGGAGACATCGGAAAGCTACACATGGAATACTGCATGTAAGTATAAATATAGGCTGCTTCATAAAGAATATTGTGGTTTAAATGCTTCACAGAATCTATAATCTTTAACGTGCATGTTATTTTCAGGGATTTTATTAAAAGTAGACTAATGTTAGCATTTTCTTGTATCTTAAAATTTAAAGATTTTACCCAAGAATGTTTCAACCTCGGACGTTAAAAGTTATATTATTGATGCGCAGAAAACATTCTGAAAAGGGACCTTCATACTTCCGAAATAATAATACGGTTAAATTTAAGTAGCTATGCGTTACGGACAAAGACAAACTACGAGCAGTCGAGTGGGATTGCTTTGGCCCTCTATGAAGAGTAACTTCTGGAAATCTGCGATAATTTTCCGAGCGGCCATTATCTGATGAGGGAAATAAATGACCGGAGCGCCCCGTGTGGTATAAACACAATCCCCACCTAATCCTGAGGTCGGATCAAATGAGGCGCAGTCCCGTCGTAATGGCGTCCATCCATCGCGCGCGGATCCATAGGGGCGGGGGAAGGGGGTGTAACCGCGCGCGCGATGGGAGGCCTATTTCGCCCGTGAATATTTGAGCACCTCGCCGCCTTCGGATAATAGCTCCGGGAAGAGTCACCACTCACGGCCATCCCCAGCGGTAAAATGGCGGAAAAACGACCACGGAGATATATTGATGAGAAGAGATTAAAAAAAGGACAACGGAGAAAATTATTTCAGGACGATTTGAACATGTTAGCACATTTGAAATATGTTTGGGTCCCTAAATCTAGACATCACATAAATGTCTTTTCCGGTCCCGAAAAGCGATCGTTCGAGTGATCGCTAAGACGGACGAAACAAATTATCGTGTGATTAAGGCTTAACTTATCGAGCCCTTCTCACTACCTATCATCTTCTCTCAACAATATTCTATCTTTGACGCGAAATAAACTAAGAATCTGTGAAATTTTAAGATTTTCGCAGGTTATTTTACCAACCTCCAAAACGTTCAACAACCCCGTCGACCGTTCGTATCGGGTCCTTCTATTCCTCGTATTCCATCATCGTTTGTGCTAAAAAAGAGCTAAAAAAACCAACGATATTTTCACCAAATTTTCAGAACATATGGACTACACCCTTCTCGCTTACTTCAAATGTGGACATTAAAATCTCAAAAAAATAATAAGGCTAAATATTTTAAGTTTCGATACTTAGAAAATTATTACAAGAGTGTACACCAAATGCCCTGGAAATTCAAAGATGATAGTTTACGTTTTGAACGAGTTTTTACGACACGCAAAAGATTGATCAAGGGGGAGTGATGCGTGGAATGTATTTCGCAGCAGTAGTTAGTGGAGATCTTTCGTCACTCTCTAGATCCCGATGGAAAGGAAGAAGGTTTCCCATTTGCTCCACCATAATGACTCCATCAGAGGATTCCATCGCGGAACAATTTTCTTAAGGTTTCCATTAAGTGCCAATAGGTCGACGATAACGACAGTCATTTGGAAAAGCTTCCAATATCCTTCATCCAGGTGCTTCTCCCTTTCCTCTTTCTCACCCTCCTACCCTGACCCGACCGCCCTGAAATCTATCCGTGCACGCGAGACGAATTTCTTCTTCTTTTTCGCTCAGTCAACCATAGTCGAGAGCTTCACTTGATGATATACCATAAGGACTTCGGCCAATCGGTACTTACCGATCATTTAACAATTATTTTAACCTGAAAATAAATTAATTTCTAAAAAAATTAAAATCGGAAATAAATATTATAATCACCACTTCCGATTACCTTGAAGACGATGAGCAATTCGCTATTCGAAAAGTTGGCGACGATAGAGTTTTTAACCAGAGCGGATACCCGAGAAACATTCATTGGGGAAACATTCACCTACGTGGTGAAAGAGTCTCTTCACAAACATAAATATTTCAATATTGGAGGCCGATTACGAGGCGGAACTTCAATAAACTTTCGGCTAATTTGATTGAATTTAGCGAAGAAAGGGACACTATAACAGAAAAAACACTTTTCAATTCACTTTAGCTTAACTGTCCCTAATTACTTTAAATATAATAGTTTAAAGTATACCGGGACTAGCCGCGGTGATAAATTTTACGGGAGTCACCCGCAATGCACAATCGTGCGAAACATCCACAGAGAAAAAATCATTCGCCTTGACCGGGATTCGAACCCGGATCCCCCGATTTCCGGTCGAGTGCTTTAGCCAGTGAAGCTACCGAGGCATCATTCTTCCCTGTGGATATTTTCGGACACTACCGGATAAGGTGTAACTGGACTGCTGAGCATATGATGCCACAAGCAGTCCAAATCGTGCGCACAGCGCCACAGCCGGAGAGCAGGCCCGGGAATGATTTTTTCTCTGTGGATCTTTCGCACGATTGTGCATTGCGGGTGACTCCCGTAAAAGTTATCACCGCGGCTAGTCCCGGTATACTTTAAATTAGTCTAGACCGAACACCTCTTTTGTGTTCTATGTCCGGGCCTGCTCTCCGGCTGTGGCGCTGTGCGCACGATTTGGACTGCTTGTGACATCATATGCTCAGCAGTCCAGTTACACCTTGTCCGGTAGTGTCCGAAAATATCCACAGGGAAGAATGAAGCCTCGGTAGCTTAACTGGCTAAAGCACTCGACCGGAAATCGGGGCATCCGGGTTCGAATCCCGGTCAAGGCGAATGATTAAATATAATAATTTAGGTACATTGATTTAAAAAATGAAATGATGTGTGACATGATACAACTGACCTGGATCGTTCTTCTCAATTTAATTTTTTTTAAAGCAGAGGCTACGATGGGAAGCATCTAAAATGAACTGAATTATACTTCATCATGGGAAATATAGCATTAAAAGGAAATGAAATTTTGGAATGCTGCTGTGAACAATAATAGGCCCAAAATTTCAAGTCATCCTGGATGGTTTTAAGTTATTCTGCGCCACGAACTGACAATAAAAATGCAGATTCCTAAAAAAAACTATTTGTTACAGATTTACAATAAAATTTCCCATTTATAAAGCAATGAAAATTTTTCTACCGATAATACTTTTCATTTCACTGAGGATAAACTCCGATTTATTGCAAAAAATAGTATATTTTCCGAAGTTTATCCCGCATGAGACACGGCCTCATACTATCGCGTTGAGCAATGCCGATCTCATTTTTAAACCAAATAACATCGAACACAGAAAAATCGTCGCCACCGAGGCCGGAAAATATGGTCTCGTCCGGGATTGGAACCCCGGATTATATCGCACCCTACGAGTAAGCGAGAGTCATACCCCTCTTCTCGACGAACCGCAGTCTGCCCTTGACCGAATCATCTCATCCTAACCACCCAGATCCCAACATCACATCGGGAGACGTCGACCACGGCGTGAGATGGGAATTGGGTCGTTCGCCGTCGCATGCCTCACGGATTCGCTAATTTGGAAGGGCGCCCGGCAAATGGCCAATATAATGCGAGCGGTCGACAGTTGGGAGGAGGGTGCCTCCGATTCGGTTGGTGGACCACCACCACGCTAACAAGGCGGATATCGCCCCGCTGCATGCCATTATAGTCTGTATACCGTAGGGTGGCGCACGAGCCCGCCAGCTACCTGAGTCGGTCCGCAAGCCGCGAGGGCCGGGGAGAGGAATGGACCGACCATAAAAACTATGGGACCGACTCAGTTAGCCGGCGGGCCCGTGCGCCACCCTACGGTATACAGACTATAAGTGGATTCTGCAGTATGGACATCCGTGAAACAATGCCACCCCTTCTTCTCAGTTGCCTAAACAAATAGGAGGAGCACAGAGACAGATTATACCAATGCCAAATTAGCTGTGGCCTAGACTTGCGCAACACTCGAACATCGCAGCCAAGGGTACTGTACAAACGATATAACATTCCGTCATGTGGACACTTGGTACATGTCTCAACATGGGGCGCATTTTAATTGTTTCCAAAAGCGACAGCTGCGTGTCGATGAGCACAGGGCGATCAGCAACGGCCAAGAAAAATGCCGGATGACAACCCCTTTGGGTACGCGAAGCACATCGGAAAAAACATCATCAACAGTTGTAATGACCTGCGAAAGCTTCAAAGAAGGAATTCCTCGTAATGCCTTGTTCAGATTACGATAGTCCGAGCGATCGCCCAAACAATAGTAGGCCGAACTACCCGTGTGAATGCATGTCCTGACAATAGTTACCGTAGTTCCGAACGTTGCCACTTTACGACGGTCAGGCGCTGGGAGAACGGAAACGGAAGCGACAAGAGAAAGACGAAAAGTTCGTGAAGCTCCCATCGCTCTATTTTTTTCTCATGTATTTGTCCAAGCATGGAAGAATGTGGGTAGAAGAAAAATTATTCGTTATATACACGTTGAACAAAGTAATATCTTGACCCTGCATACCTCAACAGGTTTGCTATATGTCAATTCTCGTTCACTTTAGATGTCAGCACTAGAGGGCAGCACAGGTTTTAACCATCGTTGTGTGAATGCACGGTAGTTCCAACGATTGCTGGAACAGTCGCAATCTGAACGAGGCATAATACTCGGATCTCTCTGCCCGTACGCGACGCGAATGTCGACTTCTGTCAAGCCGAGTAAATGCGATGTATAGACAACACATCTGGTGGCCGAGAGGAGAATCTTCTGCTCCAATATTCGTAATCCTAACTCTCAGGAGCGTGACTTCTATGATTCAACTTATGATTCGTGGGAGAAAATAATTTACTAAGTTAGTGCCGCCAATATCGGTGTCGAAGACAATCGGTTTCCTTCCTGATGGGATGATGTTCTCAGGCCAAATACGAATAGGCGAAATTATAATAATGAAATTCGCGACGAAATAATCATTTGGCTAAGCCGGGATTTCCCAAATGATTTTTCCCGGAGAATTTCATCCTTGGTGAACATAATTTTGCACTGTTTCGAAATCCTGCCGAACATCTATAGGGTCGTGTAATATATCGTTTTACTAATTGTTTATTCGAATGCAACAATAGATCATTAAAATTTTTTTAAACGTAAACTTTTATCTTCTTAGGTCGAAAGAGTAAGGAAAAACACGCGAAAAATATATGAAAACGTCTTAAAGGTCGTCTTCTTCATCGCGTCACGGGAAAAAGATAATTGGTGCAAATAATAATTGGTGCATCTCATTCTATTTCTTTGCAGAGACACGTCATCTTCGCATTACGAATAGCTTTTTTAAATTAAATGTTGCCCATTCTTTAATGCTTTTAATGGCCGAAAGGTAGATTTTAATTTCCGAGGTTTAGAAAAGAAAATGAATGTCGAAGTTACGTGTGCTATATGTAAAAAATATTTCGACCCTTTTCATGTGAGGAAATATTTAACTTAAACTTAACTAACTTAAACCAAAAAGACGAAAATCGCCGTTTTGGTGGAGTACGTTGCCGCATTGCATTAGTAAGTCACTTGTTCCATGCAGTGCTTTGAAAAATAAAAGGCGTCACATTGTACGGTGAGCATAGGAAAACGATGCAGATACTTCGAGCTCCCCTCGTCAGAATTTGGCCTAAGGATAACGTGGTACAAGCAAGAAAACCGATATTCTCTCAGACCAATAGTGAGGGCACAAACTTTGACCGGGTATTCATATAAATAAAAGATCGTAGCACTTTTCCACAAAATTTTTTACTGCGTACAACACGTTTCGGCTCACTGAGCCATCATCTGGTAACACAGGTGCCGACTTACAAAAAATATTGGGGGTGCCCAAACCGGGGACCTTGCCCCGGTAAATTTTATAAGTAGTGAATTTTAAGTTTTTAAGCATTTTAGAAGAGTCATATGATCAACATTAGAACCCTGATAACTCGAATCTCGATATCTAGACACTCCGGGGAAAATCGACAAGCCTTACACATTTTATCCTCTCATCTGTAACGAATTTTTGGGGGGGGCTCAGGCCCCATGGAGTCGGCGCTACTGTCTGGTAAAAGAATCATCACTGAGCCTCTTAGAATTCTCACTGAGCCATCATCTGGTACATTTGTGCCACATGATGGCTCAGTGAGCCGAAACGCGTTGTACGCAGAAAAAATTTTGTGGAAAGGTGCTACGATCTTTTATTTATTTAAATACCCGGACAAAGTTTGTGCCCTCACTATTGGTCTGCGAGAATATCGGTTTTCTTGCTTGTACCACGTTATCCTTAGGCCGAATTCTGACGAGGGGAGCTCGAATTCGTTGCATTGTTTTCGTTTATTCATTATTTAAATATGTATAACTTCCACCAATTGAAGCCCAAATCTGTTGAACATATTTGTCGGGGTACCTTTTCTCCCATGGTACTACAGTATGCGTTATGTCAACAAAGTTGTATAAAGAAAAAAATCATAATAGGTATCTAACGGTAGAACTCCCATAATGTTGCCAATTGGTCCAAAAATAAGATCGGCAAAGTTACAGCATAACATGATGATAATAAAAAACTACAGCCACGGATTAACCAACTACGAATTAAGCACACATTCTAATATTAGACCAATATTAAAACTATAGGAATTATGGTGTAACCAAGGGAAATGAAATGATTTTACTGAGATAGAAATAGAATTTGATAAATTCATTTAAGAGATGTCAACGGAATGATATTTTTCAGGGAAGGATTGTAAATTGGAATAAATAAGTGCGAGATATTTACAGCGAAAAAACTTTAAGCCAAAGAGGTCATGAAAGAAATAAATAACATGGATTCCATAAAGTCCGCTTAATAGAGGGGAGCAAGAAAAGGTATGCATGGACGAACATGAGCAATTAACGTCTAAAAATGAGATTGGCAAATTAACAGTATTGCAAGATAACGATAATACACGCTTCATCGATGGTATAAAGTGAGGAAATAAAACAGTTAGAGAAAAAATTGCAGCTTTTCACCCATAAAAGATTTTTCTCTCTTTCTTTCTTTCTTCCTTCAATCGGTCCAAAAAAAATAACACCAGTGTTCCTTGAGTTGGTTTCTGTGTTTCTCCCCAAGATCATTTCCGCTGATTAGTAGGGAGCACTTAAGGCCGTCTCCCTTTGTCTTCCGCGGTTCATTCCTTGGGTCGGTTCCAAAATCGACTTAACTCCCTCGGCCGACTCTTTAAAAGAGCCAAATCCGCCACCGCCAAAGAAACCTAATGAATGTTTCCTTTTCCAATCGAGAGGAATTCACGATATGCGGGGCAATTTTCCGTTTAATAAGACGCTAGAAGGACATAAATATCCGAGATGGACACTTTAGAGGGATCATCAACATACTATTATTTACCTTTCGTTGATTTGCATTTCAAATCAGTGCGTAATGCATGGATTGACTTCCATGGTTATACAAAAGACTCACAGTTATACGCATATCACAAGCAAATGATCCGAATTCCTCTTTCGAAAAGAAAGAGGGAGTAGAATATGATCAATAATTGAATTAAACGCTTCCACTTTGATGCCAATGTTCAAGGATAAATAGTAAATTTAACCTTTGTCAACATGGGAAAGGTAATAAGTCACTAAATGTGAATTTTACATGAGACGAAAGAAATAGGTTTGCCAACATTGGGAAGTAAATATTAGTGTACAATCTTCGACAATCGTTCCCACTGATATATTAATATTGTACCAATTAACTTTCTACCTTCTTCATAACTAAACGAAATTTCCATTTTATGTGACTTACTACCTTCCCCATGCCAAAGCTTCAATTGCTGAAGATATTTCGCAATAAACATTTCCACTCTAATAAAAATAACTTCTTAATAAGACTAAAAAGGAAACTAAATTATCAAGATAACCCTTTCAAAAAAAACCTAATACAGAAAATTTATGGATGTTTAAATATTTTTAACGCGTTCTCCCCGCCATAAAATCATTCCAAAACTTAACAAAAAATCATGACAAAATTATTTTAGGAGAGAGAGGGATAATAGCGTACCTTAAGATTTTTATTTTATATCTCTTCATTGAAAACTTCAGCGAAAGAGGCAATCACATTATTTTGAAGGGATCCGGTTTCTTACCAATGCTTTGATTAATATTTGGAAAATTTAACTTACTTTGAGTGTTACACCTATTTTACAAAACCCTTACACTGCTCGGTTATGTCCCGAGTGCCGGGGCAATACCGCTCTGTACGCTATCGCCCCTAACTTACGTTGCGTTGGTAAACGATTTTTCAAAGACTGTGGGGGAAAAACAAAGACTGAGAATTTAATTTTAAGTTTTATTCCATCATCAAAATAAGTAAAACATAGTACATAAGCTTACATTAAAATTAAAATAATTCCAACGCCCTATCTTTGCTGTAAAAAAGTCAGCTAGCGAAAAACTAAAATTTAAGAAAATCCTTTTCTATTTGCGATTAAATGTTTTATAGTAGCATCAAAATATGAAAATCCATAATAAGTTTACAAGACACACTGACGACACGACGGATGAAGGTCGTTCGGATTGAGGTGTTCCGACTATCGTGAGTTCGGACTATCGAGGTACGCCTTGTACTTGGGAGGATTGGCAACTCACACATTCAAAGGTCCTTCAAAATTCACATAAGCATTGTTTCAAGTTGCTCAGAAAATTTATAATACTATATGGAGCATTATCGTTCAACGCGGGGCGATACCGTACACCTTGCGCCTTGCACGGTATTGCCCCAAAACGACATGACGCAGTATTTTCAACCCTAACCTAAAATAAGAACAATATAGGACTTGTGTTTGGTATAAATTAATAGCCCATGATTTGGGATATTCAAAACCACCAGTTTGAAAATATTCACTAATAATATGTTTCCCTTAACTCAGTTCGAGTTAGTCTTTACAATTATAAGAAAAGTTGAAAAACAGAAAAACTGTCGTCACATGCACGTGCGTAAAGGCAGAAGCTCACAATTGTATTAATCAGTTTCGCTTTCTTTCCGCTATGCTGCAGTACTTCCTAGCGCTGACTACATACTCCAGTGGATCTAAAATTATTATGTACGGTATTGCCCCCCCCCCCCCCCCCCCCGTACGGTATTACCGCTGTCTCCCCAACTTTCAAAATTATTTGCTGGTTGGCAAGGTAGATCTTAATTTTTACCATTTAAAGTTGACTGGTGTTCTTTGCTTCAAAATTTAATATTCCTCGTTTAAGTTTACACTTCTTTCTTCCTTTTCCCGTTTTTATGTTTCAATTTCAAATACCAATGGTAATGTAGCGCCGGTTCGCAGGAGAAGGATATTCAAAATAACGTTCGCTCACTTCGAGGTTCAAAACACAACTACCCTTTATTCTCTCTCTTTTACAACGGGGCCAAAAGCCCTTCTCCCGTTGAGGGCTTCACGCCCCCACCTCCTGGGTTTCCCCCAAGAGTCCTTGTCCTGAGCAGCAGACAGCGCTCTGCTACAGTAATATAATATATAATATCGAAATGTTAGAATAATTAGCCCAAATGATGGAATTAAATACTCCGAAAAGTTGGCTGTGTAAAAAGAATTTTGTAACCAAAGTTCAAAAAAAAAACTCCGAACTACTGAAACGAAAATTTCGCAGAGGAAACGAGAAGCAAGTTAAAATTTATACTTGGGGAAATATACACGTCGTCGTGTGACCGGAGGTCACTCGGTCACGTCGGAAGTCAGGGGACCGGATCTTGCACGCCGCCGCGGTGGAACTGACGGGGAAGTGCCAGGAAGGCCTCCCCCCTTCTCCACGTCGAGCAAACTGCACGAAACGCTATCCCAATTAATTTGGACGGAAAACGCGAGACTGCGTGGGTCGATGGCTCTTTGTGAGGCAAAGGGGGGAGTGAGGGGGGTTTGCAAGGCTACGGAGAGAAACATGAGAGGTGTTGGAGGGGAGTAAAATATGAAGGAGAGGGGTTGAGGCAAGGAGGGAGGAAAAATGTTACTGAGGTGTCCTACGAGAGAGAGATACGCCTCATTATATCAATCCCTTGTTATTTCCGAAAGATTAACAATTACTATTACAACCCATTTTCGGGCGTACGTCTGCTTGCTTAATATTTAAACTCGACGTTTCGTCTCTCCTTAGTTCTCCTGACGACGTTCCCTGCACTAATCGCTGCGGAAACCTTAAAACCAAAATTAAGAATTACTACTTTGTAGCATGCTGCTATACGGTTGTGAGGCACAGGGGATGACAGGAGCAGATAAATCAAGGTCATAAGCTTCTGAAATGTGGCGTTACGTAGAATAATAAATACTGGAGCCCTTCTCAATTTATAGTCAGATTTTAATGACGAGGCCAAAAAATAAAAATAATAGTAAAAATTTAATTGTGAGGGCCGCTGTGTATTTTTTGTACTTTCGGGTATTGTTTATATTTTTGGATTTTACTTTTTATATTTTGTATTCTGGATTATATACATATTTGTGTAGTATGTGATATCGTGACATCTCTGTATTAATCAATATAATTTTATATTTCAACTATATATAATGTGCTGATGTTACCAAAATACTACATGGTCGACTTGCACTATTTGTTTAGTTAAAATAGTATAAAAATGTAATGGATAATTATCGTGTGAGTAATGATGAAGTTGAAATATTGTGTCATTAAAATGACACAAATATTCCTAGTTTTAATATCGGCACAATTTTAGTGAGTGTGCATGATTCGATGCCGGTTTTTCGGTGACAATTACATTTTTGTTAATTTTTATATTGAATTTCATTTATATAATCTTTCTGATCAATTTCATTTCCTGATTTTTTCGTGAACAATAAATATATTTCTATCCATCTATTATAATCACTTTTACATACTGATACACAATGAAAGAAACGTGGGAGAGATAGATGGATTATACATTGATTGGAGGAAGTAGGTGTTCTGAATGAATCACGGACTAAACAGGGAGGTTGGATACTGACAATCGTTATTTAAGGTAGTATGTCACAGGTAAACGGGGAAAGGAGCGAAAAATAACAGGATTTTTAGATATAAGTAAAGGGAGTATGGGTATTATCGTGAACTAAAGGGATCATTACAAATTAGAATTGCGGACAGGACGAAATGATTCGAAAAAATGCTCAATGTAAATCTGTTTAAACCAGAAGAATAGCTTGACTATTCCTGATATTTCATAAATTAAAGCAGGTGAGCATTTTTCACAAAAAATTGTGCATTACAATAATCTGATCCTCAGAATGAGCTGATCCTATTGAGGCATCACTCCCTCTCATCAGCTCTTATTTCGTCTTTTTTTCTCTCTAGGAATCACTCGTTTAAAACTTAAGTTTTAGTATAAATTCTTTCGATTTTCCACGATTATAAAATTCATTACGACCGGGGTTTCAATTTCACTACATCACATTCAATTGGCAATTTTCCCGCATAATATATAATGATGTAATCGGGTAAAACTAACTTTATTCTCAATTACCAGCATTGTATACCATGGATACCAGAGGTCAGATGGTAACCTTGACGATGATGTAGTAACATTCGAACCTAGGTCACAATAAATTTTATGATCGTGGAAAATTGCAAATGTTTACTTCAATACGGATAAATTCCACACCAATCGCTTGAATCTTCAGATTTTATCTTCAAAGCTTTTAAAAAAAATGTAAATTAAAAAAAATTTAAAATTAGAAAAAAAGAGTAAAGTAAAAAAAGTTAAACTTTTAAAAAAAGTTATCAATTGAAAATTTCAGAGTATAAGGAGCACGTCTATGTCAACATGAACTTTATGAGAAAATATGATGGAAAAGTTCATAAATTTGCCATGCGTGGAATATGTTACAGTCGAAAAGGGTTTTCCCTCTTCACCCTGACAATTTCATGGTTGTAGCGTCAAGTCCTGAACGAGGAATTTGTAAAAAAAAAAAGGCCGGCAACGAAAGGAACGGCGTGAGACGACTCCATTGGCTGGACCTAGCGGGATTAGCTGCTCCAGTGCGATGCAATCCACCTCTTCAGCGGTTACAATTGTGATCAGAAGCGGTAATAAGGGAATGGTATTTCAATATTTCTGTAGGAACCTTTACAGTGTGAGTGAAGGAGGAATTGAGACAAAGACTATAAGTGAGCACACTAAAATAGGAAGACTACAACTAAAAATATTAAATACAAAAACCCAAAAACGTTTAAATACAAAAAACTATAAAAACAAAAAGATCTAAAATTATTCGGCTGACATGTCGCCGGTGTGTGGCCAAAATAGCGGACCACTGCATATGATAACTTTAAATTAGTAATTTCAAAACGATTATCACTAGAGAATTTTATTTTTTCCATATTAAGGCCTGTACCATAAACTAACATTAATCGGCTAATATGACGCCAAAATCGAGGTCAAAATATCTGTTTACCGTACATGATAAAGTTAATTAGTAAATTCAAAAATGTTATCACTAGAGAAGAATTTTTATTTGCTTTCCAATACCAAATAAGGCCTGTTCCATAACCTAAAATTAATCGACTTACAAGTCGCTAGAATGTGGGCAAAATATCGGTCCACTGCACATGATAAATTTGAATGAATAAATTGAAAAATATTATCACTAGAGAAGAATTTTTATTATTTTTTTAATATTAAGGCCTGTACCATAAACTGAAATTAATCGGCTAATATGACGCCAAAATGTGGCCAAAATATCTGTTTACTGTACGCGATAAATTAAATTAGTAAATTCAAAAATGTTATCACTAGAGAAAAAATTTTAAATTTTTTTCAATACTAAGTAAGGCCGGTACTATAAACTGAAATTAATCGGCTGACAAGTCGATAGAATGTGGCCCAAATATCGGTTCACTGCACATGATAAATTTGAATTAATAAATTGAAAAATACTACAACTGGAGTAGAAATTTAATTATATTTTTTCATTCCTAGACCATGTACCATTAACTAAAATTAAATGGCTAATGTGACGCCAAAATGTGGCCAAAATATCGGTTCACTGCATATGATAAATGTGAATTATAAATTGTAAAATATTGTAACAAGAGAAGAATTTTTATTATTTTACAACACTAAGGCCTCTACCATAAACTAAAATAAATCGGCTAATATGTTGTCAGAATGTGGCCATAATATCGGTTCACTGCACATGGTAAATTGAAATTAATAAATTGGAAAATATTATCACTTGAGAAGAATTTTTATTATATTTTTCAATACTAAGGCCTCTACCATAAACTAAAATTATTCCGCTAAGACGTCGCCAGAATGTGGCCAAAATATCGGTCCACTGCACATGATAAATTTAAATTAATAAATTGGAAAATATTATCACTAGAGAAGAATTTTTATTAAATTATTCAATAATAAGGCCTGTTCCATAAACTAAATTTAATCGGATAATATGTTGTCAGAATGTGGCCCAAATATCGGTTCACAGCACATGATAAATGTGAATTAATAAATTGGAAAATATTATCACTAGAGAAGAAATTTTATTATATTCTTCAATACTAAGGCCTCTACCATAAACTAAAATTATTCCGCTAAGACGTCGCCAGAATGAGGCCAAAATATCGGTTCACTGCACATGATAAATTTGAATTAATAAATTGTAAAATATTACAACTGGAATAGAAATTTTATTATATTTTTATCCTTAGGCCGGTCGAGCGGGAGTGATCCGTCCCGTAAAGGTAAGGGAGCGGCTGAGAGAGAGGGCCAGGTGAGTTGGTGGTGTAACCCCCTCGGGGAAAGTCACGGGTTGGTTGCATAATGGGGGCTCAAAAGCCAAGTGACATCCACCCTCCCCGCCACTTCACGACTTCCAGCCCCTTGAAGCCTGTGTTCGGCGAGTAGGTCAACAAACACTCCACATCCACACGGGACAGGGAGCCGGAAAAAAAGACCCCCGTGAACCCCCTGAGAGAGAGAAAAAATCCCCGGAGATATTTTATTACCCGAAAAAGATTTACGAGGAATTAATGAGGACACTTTTTCATGCCGCAGGCAATGGGTCACGGGGTTCATTATTGGAGGTCATCATAGATATACACAACTGCTCTATGAATGAGACAATATGTTGTGAATGTGATTTTTCGGATATGAACATACTCCCTAAAGATAAATATCGACAAAGATTACAAATGGAAATAATTTCCTACCTTTTCGCGTTAAACTGTCTCAAATAATAACTTTAAGGTCCTCAATGTATTTTCTGGGATAAAAAATGCTGGAATGTGAAAAAAAGATTAAAATGCCAATTATCCACCATTATCCAAATGAAAATAAAAATCTGCTTACTACAAACGGGTCATAATAAATGGAACCTGATTACGGATTATCAAAGGTTAACTTCAGGGGGGCAAAATTGAAGGCAGTACTAGTCCGCTCACACGCCATAACTATTAAAAAATGGCTTTTCAATTTCAAAAATAATAATTTAACCACATTGCGAAAAGGAGAACAACTTCATTTATTTAGTTCATTTCATAACAAAATTTTCAAAGAAAACAAATTAAGACTGGATCCAACAAGAATATTTTCCTTGAAAATACAACACACTATATTTTTCCATCGTAACTTTGCTCACTTGAAACTTAAATTACCGTAAAAAGCCTCTATCTAAGAAATGTTGAATAACTGTGGTCCAAAAAAATGTATGTGTTGATAAGCATCATTCCATTTTTGATATGTTCAAACAAGGATATAGCAAGATATAAAGACTTAAGCGTATAGTTGTGCAGCAGAATCCTAAAAGGAGGAGGTTCCATTAGAGTCGAAACGTCGGCTGTGATGAGAAAACACACTCGGTCCAACACCCAAAAAAACTCCCAATGCACAATTTGCAGGTAAAATGTTGGATCACACAATTTCAGGGAGTTTTTTCATCAAGGAAGTCCCACAACTTTGTCATAAGTATCTACGTTAAACAATTAAGTATCCTGCAATCAACAGGCCGGAGGGGGGGAATTCATGTAGTTATCAAAAAGAAAAAAAGCCAGGTAACACACATATACGCGGAAAAAACAACTTTCTGCCGGACAATAGATCACAGAGGATAATTCCGAGCTCGGAAATAAATACGAGTATAACGAGAAGATCAATTTTGTCGATGAAGAATTAAGTTGGTCCAGTGAAAGGTCTCAGAAATACCTATAAAATGAACAGTGAAAAAAATTACACCGTTATTACCACTGTACCTATGGAAAAAATGAGCAGGTTATGAGAAACGAGGTATGTGAGAATGTAAATGATTGCGGGTAATCAACGCTTTACTCCAGGGGATGAAAACGGAGGGCTATACTTGTTGGTTCACGCGCTAACAAGCTGACAACCGATCACTAAATTACCACTGCCCGTAAGACGTGTTTTCGACCCCGCATGCATCAAGGAACGAACGCCGGCGTTAGCCGTCTCTCAAGACATTAACACTCTCGTGATAACACGTAATTACCCGCTCGCTGTGCATCTAGTTTCCACAGCCTTAGCCCACGAGCTGAGGGTAATGACAGGCCAAGTCTGCACGGCCACAATTCAGCATAGAGGTTTTATCCGAGAGGAGATGAAATATTGCTAACCACACATATAAACATCGGCAACTTCGAGGAAGTATGCGTAGATTTAATGAACAAGAAAGATATCTTCGTTCCAAATACCACAATGATGCCAATCCGAGTTTTACGGCTTTTCTAAAAAAAACCGTTGCGGGGGTTGATAGCAGTGATGGCGAGAGAAACGAAACGAAAATGTTTCTTTTCGATCCGGAGGGAAACTAAAGCTCTAGGCCTAGGTTTAGTTTCGTTCCCGCACGAAATTAAAATCACCAAGGAGTTTAGTTTCGACCCGGAACGAAACTTTACTTCCAGGAACGAAACTAAATTAATGGAAACTCTGCTGCTCATAGTTAAGTTTCGATCTCAGATGTTGAGAGGAGGGAGAAAACAGAGAAAACATGGAAATAAAAATCGAATGGGCAGTTTGCGTACACCGTTCTCCTGTCAGTGGTAAAAATATGAGTGTCCCATGCATCTATAGGCGGTAGGCCAAACCTCTAATGCATTCCACCATTCTTCGTACTCACAATCAGTGTGTGGGTCGAAACTAAACTATTCGAAGGAGAGGCACGTGGTCCCTCCGGTGCAAAACATTACCTGCGTTTCGTTTCGTCCCAGAGGTTTAGTTTAATTTCAACCCAAAGTAATTTTGACTTCGATTACGTTCCGACCCTGAGTTTAGCTCCACGGGTTTAAGTCCATTTCGTTTCATTTTTACATTTCGCTCCCGGGAACGAAACTACTGAAATTTTACTGGTTTTGACTTTCGTTTACTTTGGAATGTCATCCCTGGTTAACACACCCGACTTTTCCATGGCAACACGCTTTATTTTACTTCGACCGCTTCCAGAGACCCATCGCCACCATGAAGAGGCTACAACAATTGCTTACCGTAAGATTATCTTCGTCAAGTATTGCTAATATTTAAAACTCCTTAAAACTTTAGCATATTAATTTAAGAGAGTGGAGATTTTCCACAAAAATAATAATTATTTTTTGGAAACTTGCCAGTTTCGCAGTAAAAATCAATAAAATTAACCATAAATATTAACAAACAATAATAATTGCCACCGATAAACTCATTAAGGATAATGCACTTAATCTACCGATATGAAAACTATAGGAATGAAGGTGTCATTTTAATCTCACGGTGAACTCACATTATTTCATGAAGTTCAGACGATGATATTTGTGAGTGCGAAAAAGTGCCACCATATAGCAAGTATAAAGTATAAGTAAGTATAAACTATACGTGAAAAAGTGACACCATATGGGTATAAAATAAAGCATTAGTTAAATGAAAAATTACAATTATGTCTACTGAATAAATAATAATTAGAAATTTCACCACATCGTGTCAAGTATCAAACACAACAAAATGAAACACTTAGTAAATTAATAAATCCAAAAAAAGTAGATGACCGACTTTTAAATAATAAAGAAATTAACTCAAGAGAGATTTTTTTAGTCCCGTCTTTCAAAACGGACCTATAAGAAACAACAACGAATACGTGTAGCACTTAGATATAAATATCCATTCAGCTTGAAAAAAAAATTCTATAAATGCACACGGTATAAGAAATTAAACTTTAGCACATACTTAACCAGATGAGATCCAATGACATTAAAAAATTTCGTACACCAGGGTTGAAATTTCTAAGTGTTTGACGCATTAAAAAGCTGAAATTCTCCTGTGTAATTGTTAAATTTAGGGAATAAGAGCAGAAGAAACCATTTTTGCTTCTCAAAAAGAAGTTAGAGGTCCAACGCGCGTGAGGACTGCTCAATTATGCAAGAGGAAGGTTTTTTATGATGACGGAAAGAGGTGGCGAAAGTGAAGGGACATCGGCTTGGATTCATGGAGCGGAATTAACTCCTGCTGCACGAAAACAACGAGGATAAAATTAGGGGGATTCACTCAAGAGCGCCATTTGCAGTGGTGGTGTGCGGGTAAAAACGGAAATAACATTTCGTCGGCAATGAACTGGACTGCTTCCGTGCTAAAGAAATATTAGCTCTTCGGCGTCCGCCCCAAAGAGCCCCCTCTTACGGAGATAATAAAATATTTAAGAAAAAACACGCTTCTTCCAAAAACAGTATAAAATCCATTAAAAAGTAAAAATGTGCTTTTCATCGCCTAGAGAATAGAGTGGGCACTGATTAAGATAAAATATTAATTTTGCGTGTCAATACTTACTCAACTATCAAGCTCTTCTAGACTATTTCCTAATAGACCTAATAAGCACGTTTTATTCTCCAAGAGATGAAGTTCTTATTTTTAATTTTTTAGTGCCCTTTATACTGTTTGGGAAAATGCGTGTTTCGTATAATTTATTAATTTTTACTTTCAAGTGGAGAATCGTGTATAGGATGAATCAAGAGCTTTTAAAGATACGTCAGACAGAAAATGTATGACTGAAGCCATCAATTGATAGATTTTTTAAGACTATTTCTCCAAAGAAAAACTTAGTTAATTAATTAGAGCACAATGGAACAAAATTTACAATGTATGATTATTGAATATTGTATAATCATCAGAAGCAAACAATTATAACGGGTGCCAAATTCAAAATTAAGGAAAATCTTCTCGACACCGTTTGCCAACCATCAGGATTCAAAGGTCACGAGGTGTACGAAAGCCACTAATGCCAACAAACTGTCATTCCATAGATTTTATACTACTTCACAGCCAATATTGGGGGTCATTATGAAATTGCGAATGAAAATCACCCTAATTCAGGAGCTTCCGATCTTTATATTAATCTTTCAAAGAGTCAAAATCGGGAGAACAAATGACACGATGGGAATAAACCGTTCCCTCGGACGTTAGTTTTTTACGTGAGCCGCTACTCGCACGCCGTAGGCGGTCACTCATTGAACTTCCAAACAATGCCAACAATGTATTACGGGCATTGTTTGTATTATTGTTGCATAAAGGTACCACGAAATCCAAATTTGGGCCCAAATTCGAAAATGCAGAATGACTACATAGCGAGATGATAATCATATCCTCCAAGCTATTTCTAAGGGATATGCCTTATAGTTCAAAGTGTAACACACTCTGCGATAGTGTAATAGGTCTTCAAAAAGGTCAGCTACCAACGATTTCGGTTCACACCATACCTTAACCGTAACGCCTTCACGATTCAAAAAACTTGAGTTCAACCAGGAAACTGGAATACATTTCCCTCAAATAATAACACATGACCAGGCAAACATAAGTCTCGTTTCAACAACTACCCCAGCACTTGAGATGCGAATTCCCGATATCAGAGCCTCGTTAGGCCGAAAACCACCGAGCCTTTTCGCGGAGAACCAGAAAATTAAGTCACTGCGGACATATAATTGGATCGCACTGGGCAGAGAAATACTTATTATTATTATTTGACCAGTAACGTGCATTAAGAGATGGTTTCATTAACATTAGGGCGTCCGTCTTCATGCGGGGGTCTCTCGAGTTGCACGATCTCATCTTTCCTATCCACCGGTCGCATGCAACGCGACGCGCGGATTAACTCAAGTTTCACTCCGTTTTATTTCTCTCTAATAATTGATGGCATCGCCGATAAAGGTCGAGATCCCGTGGAATGAAGGGGTGAATGACCGCATTACTTAAGGGGATGCATCACCCCTGCTTCTTTGACGGGTCGCATTTAGTCTATTAAGGTGACGCATCACTTGTTTCAAACTCAGGCCATCAAGTTGAAATTTTCAGAATACCTATACACTTGGCTGATAACCAAAGGGTCCTTGGTTCAAATCCCAAGTGAAGTATTCGGATATCCCGAAACCAAGATCCTCGGAAGTACGAAGTGGCACAGGGTAAGAAACTGGCCCTCTTAACCTGATTGTGAGAATTACACACGCCTGAGGCTTGGTCTGGCGTGAGCTCCATCCTCACTTATCCAAACCAACCTTCGGGTTGAATCAATGAGCGAGTAAGTGAGATAAAGGATAGACCTTTGTCAAAATTTGTCAGTTCGTCAATTATTAAAAAAATGCATTTGAGAAAATATAGAGGTGTTGTTTACACGTTTAAAATAGTCAAATGTGGAAAAGTTACGACATCATCTTGAAATTTTCAGGGTAAGTAGAGTAGAATTTTGTAAAAATTAGCTTGTATCTGAAGTACGAATAAATTACACCTAATAAAATATTTAGACGGAACAACCTTATAGGCCACATCTTCAGACATGACGGCCTGATAATGACTATCGTTGAGGGACATGCGGATGACAAGAATGGAAAAGGAAGACCTCGAACACATATCTGGAACAGGCAAAGAAAGATTTGGAAGAGAAGAAATACGTAGGTGTGACAAGATAAGCTGATTGGAGAACTGAGTGGAGAGCTGCGTCAAACCAATCTTAGGATTGTTGACCTGTCATGATGACGATGATGATGAAAATATTTAGGAAAACTTTTCAAAATTTAATAATCAGACAAATATTAACCTATATATGTACATTAGAGAAACGGTAACTATCAATATGATAGCTTAAGTAACTATGAAGAGGTACTAGATGACAAACTAATAGATAAACTCGGTTAGGATGAACTTGGGTAGAAGAGTTGTACGTTAGATAGAGAACATTCCCATGGATAGAACTTAGGCGAGTTCGAGTAGGCAATAAATTCTCACATGAGTCTTGTATCTCCCCTCGTGTTCCACAGGGCAGCCTAATCGGCCCCATTATATTTCTCTGGTACGTGAACCTCCCCGGCTGCATTAACTCCGACGTGCGTCTATTTGCTGTCAACTGATAAGCGGAAATAGTAAATAATTCCCTAATAAAAAAACGATTATCACAATACACTAAAAAAACATTAGAGATAAGGATATTGCAAAAGTTTTTAAAAGACTGAAGAAAAAAAGTATTACTAGTGACGCCCTTAAATTTGGATAAATTGAAATTAAATCTTACCCGCTAACTACATCAGATGCAACCTTAAATTACCATGAGATCTCAAATGATTGGAAAAAGGCCCCAGTGACAGTTATGTTTGGGAGTGGAAAAAATCCTTGGTTGAATGCTACCGACCCATCAGCATAACATCCGCATCGCGATAACTAACGAAAAAAGTGACCGCCAAATACTTGCGAGTCTACTGGGATGAAAATCACTGGCTATATAATAATTTAAAAAAACGATTTCGCAAGGGGCATACGAGTGAAACCCAACTTCTTGGGCTGTGTAGGGAATTATCCGACTGTTAATCTAAATCTATATACTACCCCGCAAGCCGCCTAAAAGGCGTGTTGCAGGAGGTGTTAGGACACCAGTCATTTGCACATAAAAAGGAAATGCTCTAACGAAATTACGACTGGCATTTATTAATTCGTTCGGCAAAAATTTCTCTCTTAATTTATCGCTTCTGTCGGACCTGGAAATATAGTGGGGCACAAATATTATGTTCTCCGTGACGCTCTTTAAGACATCCATTCTCAATTGTTCAAACAATCTAAGCCTAGCGCGCAGCCTCCAAGTCTCCAGATAAAGGAAAGTCTTAAGGTGAAGGAAAGGAAGTAGATGCAATCATACTTTTCGCAAGACTTTGACAAGGGACCGCATGACAAACTAATTGACAGACAAAAACTATTACGATGTGTAGCCACACGGAAAGAAAAACATTTGGGGAGGAAGAAGGTGGCTGAATCCCCCGACGCACTCCCTACGCGCCTGAGCACAAGATGGGCTCGCAATTAGGCAATACTCCGGTCCTCGCGATGGCAAAAATCCGAGAAATGGAGAGGGGGAGAGTGGTTCTCCCACGGAAAAAAACAAGCAAGCCCAAGGGATGAACGGGTGAATGTGTGGGGGGAGGGAGGCGGTCGTCCAGACAACAGAGCACAGCCTGGGTCCTAATGGAGCTCCCTTGTATAGCGCACCAAATATCCTTCTCAAGGGGGTCGGCAGAGAGCTAAAATTCGTCGGCACCCAACAATGGATTCATACATTTTCCAGCTCTCTACTTACAATGAAAACCACCCCCCCTACAACATCGTTGGAGAGTAAAAGAGCCTTAATGCAAGGAGAGCTTCCTTACTGCACATTCTTGATGAATACCATTGAGATAACGCATAAATCTCTGTCGACCTTACCTTTATAATAATGATGACGTATTCCTCATGTAAAACCTACTTTTTAATCCTAAAATTTTAAGGGTAAATACAGTAGACTTATGTCGACTTTCTAAGGCAAAAATACTAATTTCGTAAATCATAAATCCTAGGATTGGTTTGACGCAGCTCACCATTCGGCTCTCGTCTCCGCTAGCCTTTTCATAGAGGCGTATTACTTCTCTTTTAACATTTCCTTTACCCTTAATATAATTTATAACCTTTCCCATGTAACTCATTCGGGGGCGTCCCTTGCCCTTCTTCCCTTCCACCTGTCCTTCCACGGTTATTTTCATCAGGCCATCTTGCCTCATAACGTGGCCAACTAAGTTGTCCCACCTTCTCGAGGTTTTTAGAAGACTTCTCTTTTCTCCCACTCTTCTTAGCACTTTCTCATTACTTACACGGTCGATCCATTTTATCTTCAACATTCTTCAGTAACACCACATTTCGAATGCTTCCACTCTTGACCTCCCTGCTGCTGCCAACGAGCAAGAGAGAAAAATTCTCCAAATGTAAGCAATTGCACATAAATATTCAATTACCATCGTTAATCACGAGGGTTTATGAAGTATTAGGCACAGTCCCATAGGATCAAAAGAATCTACCGAGTTAGTAATGAGCCAAGAAGAATATAAGAGAAGCCTCATGAAAACCTTGATGAACATGAGATGATGATGAGAAGATGGAACAAGCTTGTTGGCTGTATCTTGAGAAATTATGGCCTGACGAAGACAATCGTCCAGGGACAAGTAGATGGCAAAAACGGAAAGCGAAGGCATCGAATAAAATAAATGGAACATGTAAATAAGGATGTGATAGAGAAGAAAGAGGCAGGTGTACAAATATTAGCAGATGAGTGAATTAAGAGGAGAGCTGCGTCAAACCAATCTTAGGATTGTTGACGAGTTATGACGATTATAGGCACAGTAAATAAATTAGTGAATTACGGCATCACCAGTAATGCTTACAATAGCTCTTAATTTTATAATAGGCGGTTGAAAAATAATAACTTTGCACTTAAATGATTTTAGCACTTGAAAAATTAAAGAAGCGTAGATCAATAAATGTGGTCTTTACTCAAACTCGATATTGCAAATCAATAAAGTATAACCGTGCCTAGACGAAAGGTAAATATGAGTCACTAACATGTAGGTAATCACACATTGAAATAAAAACAAAGATGCCGCCCACTTTTCTTGAGCTGGTGCCGTCTTGAACAATTTGGTTTATTTAATCGTTCAAGGAAAACCCTTAATTGAGGGAAAAATCCCCCAAATGATTGTACACAACAATAAAACGTTCCAGGCTCATACTCAAAGCCGAGGCGAAGCTGAGAAGGGATATGACGCTCGGCATAAGCTAGTTACGCCATTAACTTATCTGCGAAAGGGTTTAGGACCTGTGTCACTCCATGTCAACTCAATCAGGGCCCCACGTCCACCATCTTATATTTTGATTATCTTTTCCCTGTTATTAGTTTCAACCTTAGTTACGAGAAATCCAGAATATTAAAGGCCGATTGCAAGTATTTTCTAACATAAGATTTGAGTGCTTGGAGTCAACGAGGCACTCACAAAAATCTGTCCAACAGTCCAATTATTCAAAACTACCATATTTGTGCCCCTGTAAAACCTAAACCAAATGAGCAAAGCTAGTAAAAATTTTAGAGGTTATAGACATGCTGCTATAGTTTTCAAAAATGTAAACGAAATGATTTTCATTTGAAAACTTTTTTTTTGCTATAAATGTTCAAAAATTCTTTAGGGCTCGATTTTTCGCCTCGGATAGCTCGTGAAGTAGGCGAGGCGACGGACCGGAAAACAGAAAAAAAACTATAGGTTTCATTATTTTTTCTAGCTATTTTACATTAAGAAATTAAATTCAATAAGTGAACGAGACCATTCCCGCCACTAAGCTAGCAGAATTAAAAATGGGAAATGGATTAACCTAAAAGTCTCACTCGCGTCAGAGCAGAAAACCATTAACTAAATTTGAAATTGTATGCCCTTTTGATTTCATAAATTTTCAGTGTTATACCTCACGATTGTAAATATTATTAAGTAATTAATGAAAATATATGGATCGTTCTCAAGGCAGCGCAGCGAACATTTTAAAAAACCGATCAAAATGCGCCCGAAGCGAAGACAAAAACTTCGCTTCAGCGGGTTGGACTGGTGCCTCTTCTACGAAGTCTCCTCACCAGCGTCAAATTAATAGCGCAAATGTTACCCCGAAGAACAACACATCCACCGCGGAACCTACTCAGTACAAGGGTAAATAATTGCGAAACACCTTCCGGAAGCATCTGGTCACATCGTCACAAGTCGAACAAGTCTACTACGGTATGATTAATGACTCGTGGCCCCCACCTTGACGGAGCCCCATTCGATTTCACCCAAAAAGCACACACCGGGCCCGATTCAACACCAGTAACAAGTAACGAGACCGTTGACCGATGATTGTTGTTTCCGGAAGGCAGGCTGTTGAGTTCAGTTGCCCGATAACACCCACCCACCTGGGGTAACACACGCAAGAAAACCACGGGCCAGCAATCACGGTAGGAACAGAGGAAACGGAGACGCCAAGGGGAAGGAAGAAGTGAATGCGGGAAGGAGACCGGAAAGAGGCGACTACATAGGTTTCGGGAACGCGAAAAAAGACAGTTATATTCCACTGCAAAGAAAAGCAAAGGGTGTACACCAGGAATGACAAGTTAAGCTAAAGGAAAAAGTCTCGTTTCGACCCGGAGCGAAACTTTGCTCTCAGGAACGAAACTAAATTAATCGAAACTCCGCTACTCATAGTTAAGTTTCGATCCCAGATGTTGAGTGGAGGGGGAAAAGAGGGAATAGTTTCGACCCATTTACGTTTGACATGCGTGTAGAAAGGTTAAAAATTGAGCTTAAAAATAGAATGCCCGGTTTGCGTTCACCGTTCGTTCTCCTGTTTGTGGTAAAAATATGGGTGCCCCATGCATCTAATGGCGGTATGCCGAACCTACTCTTCATTCACCAATACTTCGTACTCGGTGTGTGGGTCGAAACTAAACAGTCGAAGGTGAAGCACGTGGTCCCTCAGGTGCGAAACATAATCTGTGTTTCCTTTCGTCCCTCAGTTTTAGTTTAGTTTCGACCGGAAGTAGTTTTGATTCCGATTTCGTTTCGACCGTGAGTTTAGCTCCCAGGGTTCAATTCTTTTTCGTTTCGTTTCTACGTTACGCTCCCGGGAACGAAAATATTGAAATTTTACTGGCTTTTACTTTCGTTTCACTTGCAATCCCTGGTATATACATTCACTCAATCAATGGGACTGCATATTGAAGGCCCAATTCCACCCCATAGAAGGGTGATTTCTGTAGCTACTTCGGTCGTATTATAATAAGTTTTCAAAAATGTCCGCAGCGCAGTGATGAGTGCAATGCGATCCACTTTTTTCCAATATTTTGCAGAATAATATTTGTAATCGCGAAGAATAGCATTGAAAAGTTAATCATTTAATAGATAAAAACATCATGCACATAAATTTCGGTTAAAATCCGTAATCATACATCATTTCCCCGTGAATCATATATCATTTCCACTTGGCTCGTCAGCGACGCGTGTGGCGACTTTGGTAAACCCAATTAAATGCGCGGCGGGTGACAACATATTTAAAGCAGGCTTCAGGATACTGTTTTGTAATATTCGTTCACTCAATATTCGAATCCAGCTTCCGAAAGGCAAAATCTGAAGTGATCACACACGCAGCCAGACGTGTTGGATGATATGCGGGTCGCCTACACTCTAAATTTGTGGATCATTTTCGTCCATCGCAAAACCATATAATTCTATAAACAAACTTTAAACTTAGTAAATATAATGCTGCAAGTTATTCTCAAAAATCGTTACTGCCGAAAGGGGCGTAGTTGCTGTTATTCCTTCTCCATAAGTGATTGTCTCTAAATTCCGCCTGGATTTTTTCCAAATTTTAAAATATAGAACTCGTTCGGCAGAAGTACATTTTTTCCGATTTTTTAAAAAATCCGGATCTGAGACCCTTAACCCCTTGCGGCCCAACGACGAGGCTGACTCGAAAGGCCTGGCGCAGTGGTGCAAGCATCATGCCCAACATCAAGTTGAGCTCAACATCATAAGGTTATATAAGGGGATTGTAAAAGGGCATTGTTTCAAGAGATGTCACGCATACATATTTTTTTTTAATAATACAATCTATAAGTGAACCTATAGCATTATATTACAGTCAGTGGAAGGTTACTTCAAACAACAAAATATAACATTTTAAAGACACCAATTGAATTCTGTCGATTATTCCTTTTTTTTCTAAAAATCAATTTGGACCAGACTATTTGAATTGAAAAAAAATGGACCGCAAAGTGCTAAATACGCAGAACCCTTTCCAAGTTTGATTCCGAAAGAATTTCACTTTTCGGCCCACCCTAATTTTCAGTCTCAGGCAGTGACGACGGATTAAATGAGGCGCGCCCGAGCCCCCCACATAATTCATGAAAATAAAATCGAAAAGATGGTATTCCTGAAGGCTCTTACGTGAAAGTTTGTATTCAGCCAGCTACACAAATAATGCTGAAAAATAATTTATGAATATCTAATAGCCACTTGTCAACGCATATCAGACCTCAAGACACGTTCTCGCAGAGGTATTGCATAGAACAAAGGCGATGCAAAAAGTAATGAACCTCCCAACCCAAAACAACTACCTTAATCCGCCCCTAGCCGTAGGTTAGTTAACATTATGAAAGATTATTTCGTAAGGAGTGCAAAACAGAGATAACCCACTTTCATCCCGATGTAAGCCTGTTACTTTCTAGTTAACATATTACTAGCAATATCGTCAATACAGAAGGTCAACAAAATATTTGCGTTATAGCAGGGATTAGTGGATTAGGCCTTTCCTTGTGAATTTCCATTCAAGCCACTTTTGATGCACAAATAAGATATACAAATACACTATATATCATCTTCCACCTCCAACAGCTGATTACCGATATTCTTGCAACACAAAAATATTCGTTCGTTGTAGTAAGTCTAAGGTCTATATGATAATAATTACAGCAAATAAATCGCGAACAATAAAATCATAATATGAGATATCTGAATTTAACAATACGACATTATTTATCGTTTATATTAATATCGTTTGAACTAGTCAAGATCGAAAGTGGAAAAATATTTTCGTTACAGTAGGACAGAGAGGATCCTAGAAATTTCCCTCTCCATTCATTTAAATACCCAAAAAAGACGCTCTATATCGATTTGATAGCGAACTGCTGGGGGTCATTGCCCTCTTTTCAAAAAGGTGAGGCAGCGATTCACATTTAATTACGGGAGCGATGAAATGAGTAGCCATAACGAAAGAAAACTGAATGACAGAAGAATTTCAATACACTGGCCATCCTATAACCCTGCCTCCATTTCAGTTCCTCATCTATTACGAAACCTCCACCATCATCACCACGTTTACAGCATAGTCAGAAAAAAATTTCAGAGGCGTGCTGAGGATTTCGTTGAGAGAGGATTCGTTTTTTGGGGGGTCCAATAGGGAGGGGGCACTCTTAAGAGTGCATTCCAAACAGCTCGTGGGGGTTAATCACACCCCCTCCCTAGAGATAGTCACGTAAAAATCGACAGTTCTTTAAAAAAAGTATATATTCCCTCACTGAAAATGACACTGTTGGAGGCAAAATATATCAATACATAAAACCAAAGAGATTGTGCCCATAAATTTCGTCGCCATGCATATTTAACTCCGTGAAATTTAATAACGCATTGAATGAAGTATGCAACTATGTTTAATATTGCCACAAAAATATTATACGCAAACACGACCCTTCCAACTTAACGAATGGGACTTAACTTGTATAGCAGCATATCTAAAAAAATCATTCCATTTAGGTATATCTTGAAATTCTCGGCCAGAAAATCGCATAGGTAAAATTTGAGCCATACATAATCGTACCTGAAATTTGAGAAATTTATTTTAAGTAAATTGTTCAGACTATCGCGATAAAACAAAAAAAAAAGATTTTCGTTAAATATTTATAAAGTAAAAAATGTATTAAAATAGTTCACAAAACGAAAATTGAATTATTGTCCGAGATACGGCTTTTGGTATATCGACACCCAATTTCATGGACGAAATGTCAGTTGCGATTATACGGCTCAGATTTTACACACAAGAATTTGTGTTCTAGGAATTCAAGATACTCATTAATTGAATGAATTTTTGGAATACTACTTTGACGCTAGGAGCGATCGATAACTGAGGAAAGTACATGCGATGGTGACCACAATAGCTCAACCCTCAACGCAGAGGTAAACTAAAATGCGGAGATCATCATCGCTCCGCGGTCTGCAAGGTTCACGAGTTAAGATAATAGCTGGAGACTAACCCAAATTTCTAAAATGCGCGCTCAGAGAGCTCCCTAGACACGAATCCTGGTCGCTTTCGTCTCCTGAAGTTCGCTGATGAATACACTTCTTAAGGAGCTTCAGTCAGTAAACGAATTAAAGTCTTGTTTGTAAAAATATCGACGGAAAATCGCAACACTGACATCGTAATTAAAAACTTAGCGGAATTAAAATGTACTAACTAAAGATATTTATAAATTATATAATCATGCAAACAAAATTAACGACTTATTCAATGAACTTTTTGATTTTCTGTATTGAAAAATATATATATTACCAAAATAGTCAACCCGTAAGATATCAAAGGACTATAAGTTATCCAATTCCACGCACGACTGCCTACCAGATATCATGGCATGTTACCAAAATTATAGAATTCTCTTCCTGAGGAATTGAAACAGATGGGCACCATTCCAGCATTCAAATAAAAAATTATACATGGCTCAACTCAGTGCAGAGCAAAATCAAACTCTGCTTAATGAAATATAGCCTCATTTTACGTGCGTTGTTGAATTTAAATTCTTGTTTCCTTGTTATCTCCCTATTATTTCTGAGCCATACTGCTGCTTCGTTATTATTTCTGTTCAATTTTTCCGTATATTATCATCGTGAGATTTTTGATGAGTCCATCATTGAAAATTGTGTTTTGTTCCAAGGGTGACGACCAGATCACGAATAAATATACTTGGGCAATTCCATTTGTGACGAAATTACCTTTATAGAAAACTATGCATGAGGATATTTTAATAAAATTGTCGAATACAAAATAAAATGCAAAACTTCAGTGCATGATCAAAAAACAATTATGACGGTGATTTTCATACACTGAAATAAAATGAATTATCGAAATACCTTCTAAATCTGCCAAAAATTAACATGTGACGGAATTACTGACAGGTCAACCTCCTACCAGTAAGTGTAATGATTTCAAACATCTTTAAAAAAAACGTGATTCGAAGTATAGTTTGAAAACTTTTAATAAGGCTCCGAACAATGTTTCAAATACTGATTTCATAAAATTTAATCGCTTAGCAGTTGATTTATCTAGATAAAATATATTTTAATTTGAGAGAAAAAAGTTGACATTTTCATGGGAACGCCCACTTTCTATTTTATTCTATACAACCCAATAACCACAGCAGGAAAATTTCTGGCAACGTGCTGACAGAAAGACTTTCTGACGGCTGTCCGATAACAAAGGACGTCCGCCTTTCGACGGAGGTGTCCGTGGAGGGCACGTTTTACTTCAGAGGCTTCCGAGGGAGAATTCGACCGCGTCAAGGGAAACCCGTTACGCCCCTACGCCGCCCATCACAGCTGTGATATCACTGCTCTTTCCGAATTTACGCCTTTCAAGAGAGGATGCATGAAAACGATTCGGTTTTACAGTGCCAAAAAAAACTAAGGTATAAATATTTCGAAAAACTACGGTAATTCATTTCGACCTCCTCAATGCACGACGAAATGAAGTAAGGGACATCGAAGTAATTGAGTGCAGCACCACTCAAAATACTATTTTCACTCCCTTGCATACAAGTACTTAAAGTGCCGCACTCTTGAGGCCTGTACACAGAACATTAGCCCAGTGGCGCCGACTCCATGGGGCCTGAGGGGGCCCGAGCCCCCTCAAAAATTAGACATCGGGGGAGAAAAAGATGTGTCAGGCTTGTCGATTTTCTTCAGAGTGTGAAGTTACCGAGAGCCGAGTTTTCAAGAGTTCTTTAAGTTGGTCACATGACTCTTCTAAGATGCTAAAAAAAATGTTTTAACTCACTATTAATAAAATTTCCCGGGGCAAGACTCCCCCCCCAATATTTTTTATAAGTCGGCACTCCTGCAATGAACGCTAAATGCATGTCTCAACCACAAATCCTGTGAGAATGAATGCATGGGCAGATAATAGAACCTGTTCCGACTTGAATCATGCATTAGTGCATCTTTCGTTCCGGTGAAGAAAAATCGTTCATGCAATCAGACACTAACTCGAACGTGTTAATGTATCGCGTAAACAGGCCTTTAGGACTGGTATACTGCAGTCCTAACATTTCTCCCTACCCCATAGCAGTGGCTTCACTTTCCTATGGTTCATCTTCCCCATATCCTTTTCGACTTGTCACAAGTTCTTTTCTCTTGTTCTTCCTTTACACACTTACCCTTCAATTACTTCTAGCATTAAGCTCCCTCTGTAACACGGTTACTCACCGTACCTTTCGTTCATTACACTTTGGCAATTATAAAATGAGAAATTGAATTTTCGGCCGAGCGCAATTCGTAAGGAACACCGGGAAATTGTTATCATGACTGGTTGAAAGACCAATCCACAACACTTTTAACTTAAGCCTCGTGAACCAAACACTTGGAATTACAAGAGAAACATAAAACTGAACTCAAAATAGTAAAATAAATATTTCTTTAAAAATAACACGCACAAACGCTAACGGTAGTGCTACGAGTTAACACAGTTGGAACTTTAAAACATTTCTAAATTTTTAGTAAGGAAGGAAGTATCTTGATAACAGTAGTGTGGCTGCAGATAGACACCATACACAAAACAATATCACGTAAAAAAACATTAGGAAAAATCAATATCTAAGCGAGGAACATTCCCATCGAAATGACACACGCTACTAATGAAGAATTTTTGCCAAATCGATGAGAATATAAACAACACGGAATACTACTAAATTCACTGGAAAAGTACCAAATGGTCTAGATGGTATCTTGAACACCAGTAAAAACGCATGTGCCCATTCACCGACACCCTATAGATAAGAAATTTGGGAATAACACCGAAATAAAGGGAGCACTTAAGTACATTCTGCCACATAAATAAATGGTAACGAATGACTGACAACCACAGATGATCACGCAGAACCTCACACAAACCACCTCATAAACAAGACTGGCCAAGAGGTAATCACAGCCTATCCTCATGGGCGAATGACATCGCCCACGACATATCAACAATCGCCGAAGCCAGCAAGAAGGGTGTTCCTTATCAACTCTAATCACTTTTTATCATTTATCCCACGAAGGTGTAGCACAAACACTTTCTCACTCAATAACACACGCTGACACATGTTATCATCATCCACAGCACTTCCATCACCTAAGGCACATTTCGCGTAGCAGAAGAAACACTTCGCGAATCCAAAATCGAATGGGCGAACCACGAAAATTAGGAAGGAAATGAAAAAGGAAAATTAAGGGACTCACCCGAGCCATCCTGAAGGGGATGATCCTTCACCAGTGTATATTCCAAACCCTGGTCACTTCCAACGCTACTCAGCTACCACCAACCACCACAATTCGTGTACGACTGACTCTTTGGAGCAGGCAAAAGCTGGCGCGATCAATAAGCGAAACCCGACCGCCAACAGAGGGCGGAAGAGACGCAGCGATTTT
The DNA here is from genome assembly GCF_921293095.1 of Ischnura elegans. Taxonomy (NCBI): domain Eukaryota; kingdom Metazoa; phylum Arthropoda; class Insecta; order Odonata; family Coenagrionidae; genus Ischnura; species Ischnura elegans. Next base: position 49,366,943 of record NC_060249.1, read on the forward strand.
TCGCTTCGGGCCGCTGACCGGTAGCGGAAAGCGACGACGCTGAACAATTGAGTGGCGCTGAGCTCAACCTCCGCCGCAGGTTAAACTTCATATAATTGAAGGCTGAAGATTGTGCAAATTGTGCACGTGTTCACTTTCTTAGATATTGATGTAGAAAGATTAACTATTGATGACAATATTATATGCAAAAGATATTCTCCAAATTAAAATCAAAATAGCGCTCGTTTTGCGAATAATATGCATTTGCATTTATATGCAATTTTACTGGAAAACAATTTATATGCATTGCATGCATATAAATTGTTTTCCAGTAAAATCAATTACACAATAATATCCACCAATTCTGAATTCAAGTAGGAAAACTGATATTATCCGTACAAGAAAAACTCGGCTTGGTGTGGTTTCAGAACAGTTTTTCTTCGTGTTCATCTTTTAAAAATTTGGTAACTCAATACTAAATATGGAGGGTCTATTTCCTGGAACACCCCGGTCTTATTATTTTCATGATGTATCTGTTAAATTTTTAACAGTAACTTTACAAAAACAATCCACTTAATTAGTTTTCGCACTTACTGACCTATTTTACTCCAGCCTATAAAATTATTGCCTATTTAGTAATTAGTTATTAAAGCTTGATACGTTTCTTTGAGAGCTCATCCCTACCTCATTTCCTCAACTATATCTATGCTTACATAGGTAAAGGAAGCTTCCTCCGCTTAAATAAATCTTGTCTTTCTGAAGTCGCTAAGGTATGCAGTGGTGCAGCGATGGGAGGAGGGTTTGGGAGATAAACCCCCCCCCAGAGATCAGAGAAAATTTTAAGTTTAATCCATTTTACTTATAGAATAGAGTAAGTATTAATAAAATATCCCTCAGGAAGCCGTGAAACTCACCATCTTAAAATTCTAAAAATTTATTAATACCGCACCTACCGCTTATCCTGGTGGGTATTCCATACCCCCACACACCCCGGTAATAGTTGCACCTAAACCCCCCTAGCCTTAATTCCTAGCTGCGCCCCTGAAGGTATGAATGAATAAATCCTGGCAGCAACGCAGGTAGGATATAGTTGTGAAGAATATATTTTTTCTATGGATATTATCATTTTAGATATGAGATCTAATGCAAAAGGGGGATTCAATGCATAAGTTGGCATTTGACCACTCTCTTCTCTGCAGTAGGAGCTAGCACCAAAACCACTGCCAAGTACCAACCTCTGCGTATGACATATCACGTCCTATCTCTCTTTATAACAATCCATCATGGTATCTATGTACAGAGTATGCAACCTCTACCTGTATTATTCCCACCACTAATGACTTACATAACTATAAGGCATTTTTTTTGTTCAGATCTGCATTAGTCTCGATTATGACTGCCGATCTAAATAATGCAGGGCATTAGATTCACCCATTACCGCATCTCTCACTAAATAAAAACAAGTTTCCCAACGGCTAGCAATTGAGTCTGCCACATTTGTAATGGTTAGTAGCACCACCGGGACCTTTCCTTCACGATCCATACAATTCCTCGTGCATTTCCCTTTCTCCTAAACTAACACTTCAAACTGAAATGAATTCCATCCATCTATTCTACTGGATATCTTAACAGTTAAGAACCATACTTCAACACCATGGTGAGTAGGAAGGAATAAAAAGGTGTATAAACTCTGATTCCCTCGGATAATACCTGGAGACTTCAAATGGAGCTTCTGAAAAATGTTTCTGGCTACTGCTTTGCAACAACATACCTAACGTAAAAATATAGGGAATCAAAATGTTTGCATTAAAAAAGTGTGTATTGAGCTTTATCTGAGAACAGAAAAAAATTATAATGAAGAATCTGAGCTTTTCCCGGTGAATAGCATGGATGAAAGCTTCTCGGGTTTCCAACCAGGTCAGGGTCTACATGGTGTAGGCCGACGTTCCGTTGGGAGACTTTCCCAACATCCTCAGGGCTGATGATGCCGGTGTCGCTGGGTGACGGCTCAACGCCCTCAACTCCGCTCCACTGCGCCCTAAGTGCTTCTTCAGGTATGTCAACGATACATTCATCATTTGGCCCCACGGAATGGATACCCAGCACTCATTCGTCGACCACATGAAAAGCCGTCACCCCAACATACGTTTCACCATGGAGACTGAAACGAACAGAGTTACCCTTCCTAGACATCCTCATCCGCCACAAGGGAGTGGAACCCTGGGGCACAAAGTATATCCGAAGCCCACTCATACCAATCTAAACCTAAATGGGCAAAGTCACCATCATCCATCACAGAAGAACGCGGTCCTATCCTCATTAATTCATAGGGCCATAAAGATCTCCGACGAGGATAATTTACAAGGAGAATTGAAACATCTGAAGAAGACCTTCATAGACAATGGATACAGCCAATTCCAAGTCCATAGAGCCCTTAAAAGTGCCTTCAGACAAGACAAAGGAGACAAACCAGATGAAGAACGGCCTCCAGCATCAGAAGCCATCCTGCCATACGTCTCCACGGTCTCGGGAAAGATAGCAAGGATTCTTTCTAAGCACAATATTCGTAGCATTCACCTTCCTCCTGGCAAACTCTGGGATCAATTAGTCCGAGCCAAGGACCCTATTGGTCTCAAAACAGCCGGCATTCACCGCATTCCATGCGAATTTGGTAAAGTGTATATTGGAGAGACGGAGAGGACCATCGAGACCAGGGTGAAGGAGCATCGACGCCACCTCCGACTCGGTCAATTTGAAAAATCGGCCATTGCTGAACACTGTGTCCAGGAAAATCACAACATCCACTGGGAAGAAACTACCCAACTCAGAAGAACAAGAGGCTATTGGGACCGTATCACTAAAGAAGCTGTAGAGATCCGTCTTCACCCAAACAACATAAAGGAGAGATCGAGGACTGCAGCTAAGTAGCGCTTGGAACCTGGCAATAAATAGGACGAGAAAGGAGGAAAAATCCCGGACCAATCAGAGACCACCTAGGTGACGGAGGAGGGTATAAATATCAAACACAGCGACACCGGCATCATCAGCCCTGAGGATGTTGGGAAAATCTCCCGACGAAACGTCGACCTACACCATGCAGACCCTGACCCGGTTGGAAACCCGAGAAGCCTTCATCCAAAAAATTTTAAGTTTCAATGAGAAAGGTGTTCTCTTCCTGTACAATTTCCTAGCTATTGCAGTGCATGACTCCTGCACTACATTCTAACTAACTAACTAACACTGATTTTCTCTAAAAACAAAAAAAAACAGCAGTTCTTGACAAGACCTTTTACCGCATTCACTTTCAATACACAGGGAGAAGTTACCACAAAATTAGCATTACTAAGTAGGTACATGCCATAATGAGTAACGAAAGCCTTTGAGTTTCAAATGTACACTTTATTGAGAACTGAACAATTCCCAAATCACCGCAATTCTCTAACCAATCATCACAACCTCAATAAAATTGGGTGTTACCCAAGAGTATGAATTCAGCGTTAACTAGTGTGCAAATATTTAAATGCTAGAATGCATCAGTCATTGCGTTACACTCAACTGCTTAAAACATCTAATGTCGACAAACATGTTTATTCACCAGTTACCACTGACTTTGAATCCCTACAAAAAGATCGTTTTCAGAACATAGACTGAGGAAATAAATTTAAGTATGCCAGCAAATTTATATTAATGCCAATTAAAATAGAATTATGTATGTGGTCTAAAAAATTCTACATTGGTACTATTGAAATAACAGGTACCTTAGTAAAGTCTCAACAATTTTGTACACACAGTTTGTCACAAGAAATGTAACAATTATGCTGGCCTGAGTTAGGATGGATGCAATTAGTGAAGAAACGCATTAAAACATCTAAGTACATTCACACTGCAGTTCACACCTGATTATTTTATAGACAACATTACCATTATTTAGGCTTACAAGATGAGCTGCTCTTCCTAAACAGGAATGAAGGGGAAAACCATTCATGCCAAAAATCTGTGTCATCAATGCATCTAACAAAATTCTAGCAGAAATTTAGGTCAACTAATGACCTCACTTGTAAGAGTTCACCACAAGATCTACCAAAAAGTTATGCCAATAATCCTATTTATGGCCATAATGAAATACATACTAATTGCCTCACATTATTTTCACACCAAAGTGTTAAATCATCACGGATAAATGCACATAAAAAATTAAACATTGCTTTTTCAAATTTGAATCTGCTTTTTCATTTGATTTTACAACCAACTTCTAATTAACAAATTTGCTTTCAACCAAGTACTAAACTGTCACCTGAACATTTTAACAAAGGGTTGTAGAAAATATTGCTGTTACATTGTGCTTTCAAGGAATTCAAAATTAGCAATGTAATAATACTTCTGGCAAAGAAGAGGCAAAATTATCAGTCATTCAGAGTTCCCTGACATTCTCTGGAGGCCAAAATATCCAGTCTGAAACTTTTGGAGTAAGGACTCTGACAAGGACGAAAAGATGGCTTTCATGAATGCACTTAGTGAAATACGACGGTAATCCCAATAGCAAGGTCTCCAATTTTTATGGAAATAGAAAAAATTTCTATGATATATACATAATTTTAAAGATTGATCAATTATCTATTTTTCTGGATAATTGCAATTTCGGTTGACACATTCGATGGTCGCTGGGGGCCAAGTCCGGACAATAAGACAATAAGAAGACTATGTCCCAAACAAAGTCTCAAATCAGCTCCGACGAAGAGGTGAAAGATGTAGTACAACATGGCAGCGAGCTGGTAGGACACGGGCAAACAAAAACAGTCACAGCATTTACAAAAATGCATCGACCGAAATGGCGATTATGTAGAAAAATAGATGATTGATTGATCTTTAAAATGATGTATACATCATAGAAAAAAAGTAGTTTTTTCTATTTCTAAAAAAAATGGGAGACACTTTTGGGATCTTCCTTGTATGCTGTGGAAACAAGGAAATATTGTTTCTGTTGGGAAGTGGCTCATATTGCACAACAAAGGGGTTGAAATTTCTGCAATATATTACTTCCCTTTGAGATGAAAGCTTAAGTAATTCTCAATTGTCTCCAATAATTCATCTTTAAGAAAGGGATTCCAGAAAATAATGGAATCCCAACAAGGAGAATACACATATCTGGGCACGGATAGATCTGTTCACATCACATAATTAGAGAATCTCATTTCATCTTCATTGCCGACAATGGGACATGGCCATGCTACAATTTTTCCCCATAACCTCTTAAGGATCAAAGCTAGGCACACAACACAATCTTGAGCATCTTGAAAGCCAGAAAAATACGGTAAGAACATTTCCTTTAAGATTAAAGAAGAGAAATTACATTGTCAATACAATTCAATCCATATAATTAGTGCAACATGATGAAAAATTTTAATGGTCACAGAATTACATATTTCAGATAATCATTCTTTATTATATCAAACACTATATGAAGTGCATTAGCAAAAATTACACATTAAAACAATATGCATATTGCACCCTGCTTCAGATCATTAGCAGATGAACATTTTTCTTTACAATGAAATACCTGGTGGAATGATGCACTTCTATTACAAATGTCTCCGGCAAAATGAAAATCAGTGTATTTATATAATAAAAAACTGTTATGGATTGCCAGGCACATGTAAACCTTCACCTTACTCATACTATGTACAATATCAATACTGGCTTTGGTGGATCAATAATATATTTTGAGGAGGACCAGTAACAGTCGATTTCTCCGTTGTTTTAAATAATGACAATTTCAGACAGGCACAATTATCGGTAGGAATAACTACTTAGCATTAAAAAATTAACATCCAAGCCTATTCGTTACAAATTTCTGCTGTTAAATAAAGAATCCATCCTCATGAAGTCCAGGCAAAATTATTATGTGTAAGCTTAATAGAAATATTGAAGGCATTACTTAATCGATCATTTTTATAAAAACATCATCTGAGACGAATCCATTTGTACGCATGCACAGTTTATATACACAAATTACTACTCCAAAGCGGCCACAGTTATCATCTACACGAAAACAGCAGCCCTAAAAAAAATATTGAGCTTTCTGTTGGTTATAGAAAATTGTCAGCTAAAAAGCTTTCACAAATTTATATCATGCATCAAAATTTTTTTCTCGTCAACTCCTGGCAGAGGCACAAACGTAAAAGAGATCACATGTTTTAATGTTAGCACTGCAGATGCTGAAGGGAGTTGGGGAAATTACATTTGAACAACAAAATCCAATCGGGTGATATACATCCATGCAATGAGACATGTAATATCACAGACAGCTTTTACATTTTTCCAAGCGAAATTGCACACCAAAAAAATTGCATGGTAACGCAACTAATCAAACCGTTGCTCTGAAAGCTAATTGAGCAAATTGCAAGCGCTTCGTTTGGGTGAACTTAAAAAAACAAACTGATTTGACTGCTTTGTGCGTAAACAAATTACAGACTAAACTATGAGTGAATATAACAAAAATTAATGCGTGGTGTCATGCAATGAAAAAGCAATTTTTACTCCAACACTATTGTTCCAAGATAGCAAGGTAGAAAATGTCTTTTCATAATTAAACACTGCCTCAAAATGGAAATAAAGAACTTATATACAGGCAATTATTAACAACTTATGCACATTCATCAATTAACATACATATGGCAATCCACTTATAACTAACATCATCTTTTGCGTTAACCAAAATAAAAAGGAACCACAATCTTAGTATGCCGGCAAATCACAGATAACTTTTGGCAAAATATAATTTGAAAAGGACCAAATGTGATTTTTTTTCTTTTCTCTTTTTTAAAATAGGCAAGGTCAAGTAAAATGAGTGACTATACAATAATTTTTCATAAAATATTCTCACAATTTTAAATTAACATTCACGATAAAAACAAAATATATGAAAATTTACTCTGAGAGAAGAAACATTAATTTTGATCTAGTACACGAGTTATTTCTTCAAAAAATCAATGGTAAACTAAAAAAAGGCTAAGTGAATGGCAAAATGATTTCAGCCACAAAAGAATTCTGGAATGGTGAATGAAAACATGTTCCTTACTTTCTAACTGACCGTATACATTAGTTAATATTCTTGTTGTACACATGCATACATCGAGTGTGCTCATACATTGATTAAATACTAAATCGTATGCACTGTGTATATATTTCATGCAATTCAAAGACTACATAATCTTCATATGATCTCCTACTTTCTAGAATCATACGGTCAGAATAGACAATTCAATTCTATACAGAAAGATATACCTTGTCTCTGCAAACCAAGGCACAGAAACTTAAATCTTTCCAATATGCAGGGAAAAATACAAACATTATCTCCATAATTATCTACTTTTCATTTTTGTACGGATTGCGCTCATTGTGCTCACACAAATGCACACACAAAAACACCACCAGCCTCTCTCGAGTATTCATTAAAATTGCATGCAAGTGTAAATACAATCACAAATAAAATCACTGTATAAAATAAGTTTCTCGTGTAGTTTTCTTATCTTTTCCATTTTGTGACGAGGTGCTGCTTGTTTCAGCTTCCAACTTTTTAAATACACTATATTCTTTTTTTTAAAACATACATAGTATTTTCTTTTACATCATTCAGTGTGTCAACGATTCTTGTATTAGAATATGACTATAAAGCTTATAAAAAATGAAACAATATATTGTATAGGAGGCAAAATTAACTCCTCGCTTAAAATTTCAGTTTAGTTCAGGCATCTCTTCTTACTTTGTTATTTTTTTTTGTTCTGACATAGGGCACCAAGCATACAGTAGGCACAAAAACATTGTCACTCAAGAGGACAAATACTCAGGGACCTAAGTCCCGAGTTTATCCCTCTCAGAATTATAAGGCTATATATATATATAAGTGTGTTTTGGTACCGTCAATCACAGGCACTTTAGAGAACAAACATGTTACATAATCAACAAAATTTGCAATATTTTTGTGAAAATATATCCAGAGAGGTGAATTTTGCACAATTCTGAAGGCAAGAAAAAAATAATGCTCCTTTTCTTTCGAAGCCAGAGAACATTTGCAACCCAGTCTTTGGAAACTTTTAAAAAATGTTACTCTCTCAACAAGTTCATTATAAAGGAACTCCATAATTTTTAGCATACGTATTTCAAACACTGAAAGAGATTAATACAGCCAGTTACTCATGATACCTGTAAAACTACCTCACAGTCTACTTTTCCTCTTCAAATTGTATCATTTTTTTCCTCTTATAACTACAAACACGAAACACAGACGCCACTTCATTAAAGACTAATATTGTACACATTCATAAATTCCAACTGATGTTACCATCCATCCACGCACGAAAAAAATCATTCAGTACAAGCCAACGTACTTCGTAATAATAAAAAACAATTACACATACAATATGTAATTTTGAACAAACCCACCTCATTGAACGGGCTAACAGCCAGAAGTCTCAAGTAATAATGCACTTGTCCCACTCATCACTCAATTGGTCCTCAAACAAATATCAAGTCATACCAGAGATTGAGTGGCATTTTAAAAACTGGAAGGTGGGGTGAACAGAAAGATAAGTAGGTCACCAACAAGCCCTCATCAGACGGGGCAATCATTCAGACGACCTCATCACTCAGGAGAGAGGGAGGAATAAGAGATCAGAGTCACAGAGAGGAATACGAATAACGACATTTTTTGACTGTAAACTTTGGGGGGGTTGGAGGGGAAAAGAAAAATGGGGGACAGGAGAGGGATTTCAGCAGAAACGGGGACGACATACCAGAACATCAGCTGGCAGTCATAGAAGGACAAAGGGAAGGTAAAAAAATTATAAGAGATCAAATAGTCACGGATTAATTTCTCCTTTTCGAATCCTACGTGTCATTTCACCAACTTTGCACGAGTGGTAAAAGAGAAAAAAATGAAAACGGGAAACACTTCTCTAAGCATCCATTGACCTACACATGAGCGGTGACAATTATACTTCACCAGGTTTCCCACGAAGTCTCCATCCCTTTCTCCGGGCAACCACACCGCTGTGTTCACAAGGGATGTGATGGGACAGGGCATCGGTCGACCTCAAGACACTGAGGAAATTGGATTGTGAGGTGAACCCATTTGCGTGAGGACCTTGTCCAACCATTGCAACGGCCCGTGAAGATGTATCTCAATCCAGCAAGGAGTGCTTGTCACATCCTGCCTGTGGTATTCCGCACCCCAACCTTTCACAAATGACATTCTGTAAGGAGAACCACCAGAACAAAGTGAGAGATGGGGTACAAATAGGATTTCATGTGATGGGATTGGAGTAATACATATATTCCAACACATTCAACTGTCTACTCTCCATGCTAATAAATGTAAGGCAAGGCCTGGATAATCATAAGTACGGGTAATCAAGAATATGTAGAATTTGCCAGAAAAAGGGGCATTTTACTCGGTAAAGTGGATAATATAAAGAATACACGCATTAAAGAAAATATCTATTGTTTTGAATTCTACTGAGATACATCAAACTTTTTTTGTTTCATTATTGTTGCCATCCGAATCCTATTCACCATTTCATTCTCAGGGAGGAGAAAAATAGCCATGATAATCTGAATAATTGGGACTCGTTGAGTGCATCTACGCACTAACCCACGATTTCCCTGTTAAGACACCAGACATTTTTTTAAATTTCAACATACGATGCATTGGATTGATTTCATAACTGAGTTTGACCCAGCACTTTGTTTGTGCTTCATAGTCTGCGGTTAAATAGATTCCCTATACCTACGGGAGAAAAATTAATTTCTATACCTATGCATTAAGCAAATTAACTTCTCTTATTTCATTGTTTCGGTCAGACCTGGAATATGTATTAAATATAGTATACAGTGAAACCTCGATATAACGACACCCCACGGTGCACTAATAAACACTCGCTATAGCGAATTGTCGCTTTACCGGAGGTGGAGCAAATAATAGCCAATATACCTGTTGCGAACAGATATATAGGAACAGGAGTGGTGCGGCGACAGATAAACATCTATTCGATAAACGTAAGCATAAATCCAGACGAAAGGCGATGTTTTTTTGCATCACTAAATTTCCTTACTCAAATAACGACTAACTATTCAAACAATTTATAAGCGCCGCACTGAATAAAAATCATGCAAAGCATTGTTTCGTCAATCATTATATTTATCGAACGACAGTTTACCACATAAATTTGAGACTGAGCACTACTTTAACTTCATTTCTAACAGATCGCTAGCAATTACAGAGGTTAAGGAATCTTCATGAAAGTCTTCCGGCGGTGAAACTCTCGCTATGGCGAGAGCCAACACCGAAAGGGTCTCGTAAAAACGAATTTTTTAACACGCTTATTATAGGGTCAATTGACGGTGCATCGGCTATCTCTCGTAATAGCGGGGGTGTCGCTATATCCCGTACTCGCTTTAACGAGGTTCCACTGTATATAGCAATATTTACACCTATAAGGAAACCCACACTTACTCTAAACACGATAGGAACATGAAATTTAAAACATAGGCAATGTATGATAGTGCAATGGAGATCCTGAAATAATGCCCGATAACAAAAAGTGCAGCGGACCAATATACATATTGGCTCACATTAAATATGTTGCTGCATTTTAATGGACTGCTATAATTACTTTTATTTTCTGACAGTAATAAATTTATTAATTGTCAATATCTAGTTCAACATGAATAATTCTCAAAAAGGTGAATATGGATGCATGTAAAATAATTTCAAGCTTTTTTTCCGTAAGTGCTACATAGGATTAAATTGCCCCCATCACTGTTCACTAGCATACAATGAAGAAGGTTAGTGCAAAAAGAGTTATAGTAGTAATAAGTTAATATGAAATAAAAAATGTGACAATGCATGAATGAACGCTGTTCTCCAGCTTTTTTTCCTCAATGAAAAAATTTCACCTTACCTTATGGTACACATTTTGGTCAATTCGTAGACAGCCTCAAATCCATGGTTAACACTCTGAGAGAGAAGTTGGGCAAACTCCTGGTTGTTGAAGATTTTCAGGGAGCAACCAGGGGGAATTTTACACACAGTGCTTGGGTGGAACCCGTGATGGTGGTTACAGTTTCTGGACTGAACAAAAATGGCACTGTCGGACAAACACTCTGCATACACTTCCCCCCCAACATAGTACAGGTGAACACCTGGGAAGAGAAAAGGGGCTAATTAGATCTTAATGCCCAAAGTTTAGCCTACAACCCTTAAAACTACAGGCTTCATTCATATGATGGTTAAAGAGGGTTTTCAGAATTTGATGAAACAATAAAATGGGGCAGAAGACATACATTAAAACGTTCTAAGGATGGGGTTTGTAACGGAAAATTTCTACTTTGCTGTTGTCAAGCATTAGTTTCCAAAGAAGAATGTGCATGTGCAATACCAATAGTTGACACTACAACAAAATACTTGGGCTAATACTAAGCTATACCCCAGTACAAAACAAACCAACAGCGCTGAAATATAGTATAAACTCATGTGAGAGACACCCCCTTAATTTGAGCATCGGAGCTTTAGTTTAAAAAGTTTGCGGCATTTTTCATCTCCCAACGCAAGGTGTTACCGACCTATACCCAGACTTTAGACAATTATCAAATTCCCAATTTCAACAATAAAATTTTACACAGCATTTTTAAGGCATGTTTACTCGGTGTATATTTCACACGGAGATAAGTAGGTACACCCATGTCTCGTATAGCGCAAGGGATGCGTTCCTTGGGGTCTTTGCGCTATACGAATTTGCGTTATACGAGAGCGTTTTAACATTGGGAAGATAGGGATGCGTTCCTGGTAGCACAGGTCTTGGGTATTGAATTTCCTCTAAAGCATATATATTCCCATAAATAGCCTTAGGAAACATTATTTATATAAATGTTTATATGTAGTTTAAAATATCTTTAAAGATAGTATGCAAGCTTTCCAATACTTTTATTCACGTTAAAAAAATTCTTAAGTGCTTCTGAAATTCGCTCCTGTCGTGCGGGTGGGCTAACATCTGCTATCTCAGGGGTTCGTAATGCATTGCTGGCAGTTGACGATTTTTCAGACCAGTCTAAAAACAACTATTGTGTGTCACCCAGGCCCTTTTGTCGCTCATTGAAATAACAAGAAAATGCTACTTTGACCGCCATTTCATAGCTAGCGGAGTTTATGAATGTTAAATCATTTTAATTTAAAGTCCTACGAGTCATAAGCAGCTACGTGAAACAGTCTTTAAATGCCTTGAAACCTGACCCAGGTTTTCCTTCCCTGAAAATGAATGAACGAGAATGCATTCTTTTCCAAAAGAATATCATCTCGTCAACACTAAAAACTAGTCGAGGGAGAAAGGAGCCACTATCAATCACAGCTTGGAGTTCATCAGAAAATGTTGCGGTGACTGCGTTATCAACACTTGCAGATTCACCTGATATCGCCGCACTGAAAATACCTGCTTGCCGTTTAAATACTGGAACCAACCGGAGCTTTCACTAAATATCTCGGAGCAATTGCCACTTTCGTCTTTTTGTACTGATTCACTATGAACTTTCCGTATGTGTAGACCGCTTGGTTAAAGTTGGTGCGGCTGAGGTCACTGATGTTTTAACTTCATCTTTATTCAGAATAAGGCATCGTGCGTTTAAACTTCCGCGCAATATCGCTTTGACGCTCTCCATTTTCAAAGCAATTGACCTCTTTCAATTTTTCTTCTAGGTTTATGGTTTTACTTGATAAATTCTTGATTTTTCTACCCGCATTCCTATTTTTTGCCAATTTCTCTTGGTTTTTACTCTGTATGGCTCTATCGAAATCACCCTCTACTGCTGAACAGTATTCCTGAGATGCAGAGGGCCTACGACTGCGGGGAGGGATCGAAGCCATTGTGTTTGAGACTATTGCCGACCCTTTTATGTGTTGATGCCATTCATACGCAACTCGGCCACCGCTCCATTTCTCCCCCGTGAAAATCCGATGACCTTGACGGCTTTAGCGTAGACCCTCTACCTGGAAGTCAATCGCCCGATAACCTATGACGGTAAAAATTACTTCTCAAACAGTATTGCTTAAAAAAAACTCATTTCCACTAGCCCCATGCTTAATTAATGATCTAAATTAACTATTATCACTCTGCTAAGGAGACGAGATAAATTACTTCGGTAGGCCGGCTATCTGGACCTAATGACGAGTAATACTTTTGACCATTGCACAGCAACGGATTTCGATTAATAATAAACAAAAAAGAAGATTTGAGGCAAGCAATAATATTAATATGCGTAAAATTATAGCAATTTCGTGTGTACTTATCGCAAGTTCACGTTTTATCAAGAGAGCGTTTAAGATTTGTGATTAGGCTTCACTGCGTTGCAATGTTTCCCCGAGGAATGAATTTGCGCTATATCGAAATTGCGCTATACGAGACATGGGTGTATTCACTCGTAGTCTTCACCTTATGATGCTTATGAGAGATGTTCAGATCCCATACCTCAGATTCAAATATCAGCGGATAATGCCCTTCGCTGAAGAACTTAAATCTGGGTCCAAAATTTTAAATTAATGCTTTGGTGAGTGCAGCTTCCCATTAGGAGAGGATGACTAATTTGTTTAAAGGCTCCCGTAGGAGTTATGCAAAAGAATTTCAGCTGAGGAAAATTTTAAGGCAAAATGCATCAGGCGCATAGTGTGAATCTTCCTAAGATAATAGAAATTCCTTAGCATAATAGAAATTCCTCAGCAAAACAGATGTTAATTATTAATTAGCCGTTGTCCTTCAAAACTACATTTTTCTCTAATTTAGATATTTAGAATTACCATTTGCAGAATAAATGCCGTGGGATGCCCAACTGTGGCAGAAAATTTAGAGCACCCACCTGAGGGTTAGTGGAAAATCCCAAACCATCTTTTCCATGTTCACCTCTGAGGTATTGACACGATGCTTACAAGCATTTACGAGTAGAATCGAAAAAAGGACCATTGTAAAAATACATCCTTCGGGAAAAACTCCCCCACCTCCCAATTCTTTTTGACCTAAGTTTTTAGATGAATGAGTCACCCTGAAAACCAAGGCCTCTAAGTTCTCCTTTGGAGAAGCAACTCGTGGGCAGATTAGAAATTCGTGTAAGAGAGAGACCCCCATTTTCGGCTGCAATTTTTTTGAGAAAAAAGGTGCGTCTCCTACATGAGTTTATAAGGTATTGCAGAACAAAAATTATGGTTTTGGGAAGGACTGTGCGACGATGACTTAAGAAAGTAATTTACTAATATTTAAACAACCACCCTACATTTTAACTCGTAATACCCACCCTGAAAACCTTTAAAAAGTACCCTTAGTAAAAAGTACATAAGCAAAGTAAAATTCAGAACAAAACTACCTTGAGTTTTTTCTAAAACTTATGAATTGATATAAAAAAAAACTTATGTTTTGACCACATTTCGCAAAAATTCTATCATAATAAGTATTACGATGGATCACTAACCAAGACACAAATTAGTTCACAGAAAATGGTTTTCCCTCAAAGACATGATCAAACATAGTAAAATGACAGGTATCATTAGGGTTTCCTTGGGCTTTGAATACCAAAAATAATCTTCAACAAATGTTGAAACAACTATATCTCTCCAAGTGATCAACGATATACATTATATAAGCCAGTAAGGAAACACAAAACGGAGACCTTTTCATGGAATTACTATTAACTCACCTTTTCCAATGTGTCTGCGAGTGTTCTCAATGGTGGAATTACGATTCACATTGGACAGCTGGCCCAAGCAAAATCGATCAGAGTTGTTGCTTGGATTTGTAAAGCCATCCACTACAATAGAATGTGACTGGCAGTGGAAAACCTCCCCAACCCGGCAATTCAATTCATAGTAGGCAATACTGGCCCAACACGGAGGTTCCTGCAACCATCCAACAAAAGAATAAATATAAATGGTTAACATAAGGTTATCATAGAGGTCCATTAATTGAATAAACTTGGTCCAAAATCATATTTCAGATAGGTATATACATAATTAAAGTATACACAAAATGTTCTCTTGAGTAAGACATTAAAATGGCCCAATATCTCCTTTAAAACAACAAATAAGTACGAAAATGAATGATATATCCATCCATCCATCCTACATTTTTCTCACTTAATATGGACACTTTGCTGATAGAGAATAGAACACCAAACCAACTACATACTCAAAATCTAAGATTCACATTCAGTACGAAAGTAGCACCCAATAGCTACAGTAGAATCTCTTTAATTTGAACAACCTTATTACGAACTTCTTTTTCATAAGCAAACAATTAGTCCCGACGAAAAAGGGCAATCCAGCCTGTAGTAAAAGAAACAATATTACGAAATTAAGAACCTCAGTCCTAGTCCTGGTTGATACAAAAAGAACTTCATTACAAAGTTTCACCTATAAGCAATGGCAGTTAGGTTGATATTCAGTACGCTACATTATAATCATTGTGCTATGTTTAAGTTCTCCTCGTGCACTGTCCCCCAGAGCATCAACTACAGTTTTCTCTTCAGTAGGAGATACTTCAGTATCTGCAATACATCATATAATAAGCTTCAGTCCTGTGGAATCATGGCGACTCACTCATTACCACTAATAAATTGACCTTAGAGTAAGTGCTCTTCTCACAAACTTTCGATTTACAAACTTTCAAAGACACGAAAATTAAAAAATTCAGGTGTGTCCGCAATTTCAAATTTGACACCTTAGGAGTTGGCCGATGCGACGCAGTGTGGGGCGGAGGAAATCGCACTTAGATTCGCACAGTCTGAACAAAGTATGTATCAATTAATCCCTTGTGAAGTCAGGAACTGTACAGTGTTTCACCCATTCTTCCTTCCAGCGGACAGCGAAACTTTTTTGGCTCCAGCTACATCCCACACGTAGCTAGATCAGTTCATCATAATAGTGAGTAAATGCAAAAATGTAATGCAGTGTTGCATTCTGCAGGATAAAAACACTTTATGATGCCCTGTGTAGGTTTATCAACTTATGACCAAGGTCTCAGAACACATCTTTCATGTTTACAGCACTCAGTATGATCAACCCTGACGACTTTCCTTGGTTTTTGCACATAATTCAATCACGTACATCAAAAACATGACTCTGAAGCTCTAAAGAGGTGCGACTATAAGAATGGGAGATTGAAGAGACAAGAAATTTTTGCAAGGCATACTATTTTTGTGATGATTCCTAAAAGAAACGTTTTATGAAATTCGTTATTACGAACTTCCAGTTTTTCAATCCTGAGAACATATTGATAACAAGAGTCTACTGTATTTACAACCTACTATCTTCTAAGCTTTGATACCATAAATGACAGTAAAGACTAAATAATGCTGTTAGCAGGATACGAAGTTTTAGTAATATGAAGTGAAACTGTTAGTTGCAACAAAAAGCAAAGGATAAATGTGCATCCATGATGTTTTAGAATTTTTGCATGCAGCACATTTAAAAATAGGAACTGTCGAACCTTGACTGAATTCGGGCCCCAAGTACATATAATTAACATATATTTTTATGAACAGTGGCAAAAAAATTGACCACAAAACTATCCATTATGTCTCATTTATAAAAATAACAATACAATACAATGATGAACTGTACTCATATTTTAGCCATAATAGATAAGTTATAAAAAAGTCTAATAAATTAAAAATCATAAAAAAGCCCAAGGTTTAACAGCACCAGAGGAATTATTCAAATGGAGGCATAAATATACCGTATAAGCGTGTGTAAGAGGCACCCCTATTTTGAGCATTTCTATGAAGAAAAAAATTTGGCGGCATTTTTTTTATACTATCGCGTGGTGTTGCAGACGTACGCCTGGAATTTCGACAGTTATCGAACTTTCCTGTTTCAATATTAATTGAAAGAGGAAATTTTGATAACTGCAGCAGTAATAGCGGCATAAGAGGGAGTAGAAAGAGTTCCGATCCTCTCTTCGCATACGCCGTTGCTCTACGATGCTTGTCCTATTCACGAAGAATTTTGTTTAAATGCTCTCGCAGGAGTATTGCAATAGAATTGCAGCCGTGGAAAATTTTAAGGCAAAACACGACAGGCACATAGCATGAACCTTCCCAAGAGCTTGGACAACAATCGGGGCAATCTCAGCACCGTAGGATAATAACCACGTCGTAGATTTAACAGAACCACACTCGGTCCTCCATCAACCAATGCCTCTGCCGTTTTTTTACCTTTCCGAGACCCCGCAGGAAAATAGGAAAACATCAAGTTACAGGGGAACAATGGAAACGTGTTTCATCCCTACCCCGTCTCACCAACTGACCTTGATCAATCTCCCAGTTTATGGAGGCCAAATGCTAGGTGAGTCATCTACTAAGCCCGAAGATATCTCGATAGCTTTCAATAATTGCATGACACGCACGAGGTTCAAAAAAAGAAAGAGATCTAACGCGACGCATATCTGACAGAATTTAAGTTTTTTCAGCTCTAATTGTTTGACACAAAGATTTATAGTTACAACAAGGCTACTAATATTCAAAATAGTCCAAACAGGACAATTTCGGAAGAAACAAGCGTAGCATAAGCGCATTCAAACATGACGAGACGGACTGGAAACTTTATGCAACACAAACTGCATACATCACATTGCTGCGCCTTCGCCCCTTCGCTTTGAAGGCAGCGACGTCACATTCAAGATCGGACGTGTTCTTCCCGTGCTCCTTCGCTCATAGCCTCGTAGCTTGAAATATGGAGGGGAGGGACCTCTCCTTCCGCGCTCTTCACTTAAAAGCATTTCTGATTTCTTCCATCCACAATTTAGTCCAACAGTGAACACACTCGTTCGAATTTTTTAAAGCGCAGGTTTTGACACCAATATAATTTTCAGTTGCAATAATCCTCATATTAGCTTCTGAAGATGATTTTTGGAAAATCAGGTCCTCAGCGTAATGGAAATTACTCGGCAAGACAGATATTGACTATTGACCAGGTATGTCATTCAAAAATACGTGTTTCTCTACGTTTGATAACCGATTACTATATGCAGTATAAATGCCGCGGGATGCCCACCCAAGGCAGTAAATTTAGCACGCCCTCCGGAGCGAAAAACCCCCGTGCGATCTTTTCCATGTTCACCTCTGGGGTACCGACATGACGGCGCGATGCTTACAAGAAAAGCAAACAGGAGCATTTTAAAAATACGTCACTAAGGGAGAAACTCCCCTGCCTGCCACTTTTTTTTGACCTAGGATTATAGATAACTGACTCACACTGAAAACCAAGGCCACTCAGTTCCCCTTAGACTAGCGACTGGTGAAGGGGAGGGGGGAAGATAAGAAGTTTGTGTAAGAGGCGCACCCTCATTTTCGGCTGCAATTTCTGGGAAAAAAGGTGCGCCTCTTACACGCGCTTATACGGTATATCAAAAGAGAACTATCTAATCTATCAGTAAATGTGCACATACGAACAAATCTCAAACAAATGACAGAGATTTTGACATTTTTAAAATTAAACTTTTGGACCTCTAAATATCACATTTCTCATCTTACCTGGTATGACACAGGTGCCACTTCTGAGAGTATATTATTACTGGTGTCCATGGCTTGGTCACCAGTAGGGGAGGGCTGACTGTCATCAGGAGGACTGTATGCGGGTGGTGGGGTCTCTGAAATGACAGATATTTACAGCAGAGATTAATTATAGAATTTAAAATATGCATCAATATCAGTACAATGACAGGGAGGCAACTTAAATCCATTTATTTCCCTGAATGATTCAACAATTCCTGCAGAAATCACTATATCATCAAATCAATATATATATATCTGCTGAATTTCAGTTCCATCAAAACTCAGGAAATGTTTAGTTTAAATTCAAACAACAAACTATACAAGCACATCTTAATCAGGAGAATAAAAAAATCTCCAATTGTTTTACCTGGCATTGCATAATTGCTATTAGCAAATTTGATTCAGAAATGCCCACTCCTATTCTTGGAAGTAAAAAAAAAAATGGAAAGGAAATTTTTCAATGATCATTTCAATGATTCTTTGGGATAATGTTGATATTGAGAATAACACACTCCCACACAAATATCCAATTAAGGATATGTGGAAGGGAAAGCCAGGCCTGATAATACAATTCACAACTGAATTCTTAACAAATGGAAGGTATTTGGGGTAGCATTCTATGCATGTCAGCAAAAGACATTTGTTTCAGCCAGTAAGTTACAGGCTAATGGGTAAAACAGGCTAATGAACATAAGATTAGAAAAATAATGAGAACAGGAATTCTCACCTTATACAGGAATTCAAAATTCCATACCAATTCCAGGCTTCCCCTCCGTGGAAATTAGTGGACTATACCAGACAATGGTGCGGACTGCTGAGTATATTAAACCACTAGCAGTCCAATTCGTGTGCACTGCAGCATAGCTGAAGAGCAAAGCCCAAACTATGAACACCGAAAGGTGTTCACCCTTGACTAATTTAAATTTCAAACTCCATGACTCCTTAAAGTTTTCACCATGACTATTCCCAGTAATACTTAAAATAGTAAAGATTTATTATTTTAAATGACCAACACACCATAGTGAACATAACTCTGTTCATTTCAAAAAGATACGAGAGAGAAAAAAACCTCTGTATGAACAAACAAAAATTTTCGTTTTTATGAAATTTCGTACCTCAGTCCCAGTCCCAGGGGTTATAAAATGAACTTGATTACAAAGTTCCACACATTAGAACTGAGCCAAAGAGGGTCAATTGTGGTTCTTTATTCAGTGTACACACAACATCATATAATGAGCTTCATTTCTGTGGAGTCACGGTGACCCACTCATAACTGCTCATAAATTGGACATACAGTTAGTCCTCTTCCTATGCACATTCGATTTACGAATTTTCAGAGATTCGAGCATTCAAAATTTTCAATTTTCGAATTTTGCGCCTTTCAATTTGGCCGATGCTACACGGTGTGGCATAGAGAAACTCTCACTGTGGGCACAATCTGAACATAGTATCAATTAATCAGGTGTGAATTTAGGAACTGTTCAGCATTTCCCCTGTTCTTCCTTACGATTTTTTTCGGCTCAGGCTGCGTCGCACGCCCAGCTACATCAGTTCGTAATATCGTGAGTAAGAGCACGATTTGAACGTAGGTTTTCACAGCGAGAGGCATCGTTGCTAACGGCTTCCGGGTGCAGCTGCGTGTTGCGCTTCGTCGTGCAAGCTATGAACTTCATGAATGAATTAATTTCATCGCCTGATGATGTGCCCTGTAACGGTCGCGAAAGCTTACACGACGAAGCGCAACACGCAGCTGCATCCGGAAGCCGTAAGCAATAAGAGCACGATCAGGGATCCCACTCTAACTAAATTATAAAATTCACGGTTTTTTCCTGGTTTTCACGGTCTAAATGTCATCAAATTCACAGTCTGCTGATGAGCCGTTTTAAGCAGAAATATTGACGACGTAACAATCACCGCCCGGACGTAAACTAAAAATTTATCAACCGCGACAGGCGCCGTGAATTCAAACGTAGCAATGAAAGTGATATTTCTCAAGACCTCACCTATCGATATTAAAATTTAGGTGAAGCTTAAGGTTGTGAATGGCAGAATGGAGGGAGCAGTGAGGTAGGTAAGTAAAGAAGTGTCTGATTTTTCGCCTGGGTTAATGAACACTTTGTTCACCGGTCTTCCAATCACAGGCTCAAGATCAATGTGTTGTCATGGCACAAGGCACCAATAATTGTACTTTGAATATACATGTGGAGATAAATGTGTCTGTATGTGGCTCGGCCTTGAAACATGATTGAAATATCATTTTTTTCTTTTGATCTGTCAATTGTATTTCTTTTCCTTTAAGTTTGAGAGATTTTTAAGGTTTTATGATGAAATTCACGGCTATTTCCAGGTTTTTTCACGGTAGACGAAATTCACAGCTTATTCACGGTTTTAAGGTTTTCACGGTTGAGTGGGAACCCTGGTGTAATGCAGTGTTGCCTTTTTTAGGATAACTGTACTTCTCAATGCCTTTCATACAGTAAGGCCGGCGAGAGTTGCCCGATGACAGCACAATAGGAGGGGCGGATAACCCTACGCCATCACGGTTTACAGCCAATCGCTGTCCTCCAAACGCACCTCAGACCCT
The DNA here is from genome assembly GCF_921293095.1 of Ischnura elegans. Classification (NCBI taxonomy): domain Eukaryota; kingdom Metazoa; phylum Arthropoda; class Insecta; order Odonata; family Coenagrionidae; genus Ischnura; species Ischnura elegans. The sequence continues at coordinate 49,388,088 of NC_060249.1, forward strand.
CCCCTAGTCATACTCTCCTTTCACACGCATATGGAGCACCGAAATAAGCCTGAACCACCAAAATAAGCCCTTTCTTCGAATCACCAAAACAAGGGATTCTTCCTTTGGGTACTTCACGCTCATCATCCCTTCCGGCTCCTTTCTTTGCGGAACCCTTTGTAGGTGTTTCCCTTTCTAACCTGGCAAAGTTGCCCCCTACCCCGACCTAGACCATTCTGCGTGTCATTGGACAACTCTCGGCGGCGGTACTGTAGGTTTATCAACTTAGGAACAAGGTCTTGGAACATAACCAGTTCGTATATAGGACTTACTGCATTCGGGAAGATATCAACCCTCGATTGCATCATGCTGCATTCTTCTATTGAGAAACTGAAATGAATTTTCCTCTTTATATATATTTCCATGTAATTTAATCGTGTTTCTTAAATACTGTTTTTTTCCCAAGAATCCTAATAGAAACATTCATTGAACTTCGTTATTATGAATCTCCGGTTTTTTGGTCCCGCGAGCTTCATAATAACGAGAGTCTACTGTAAATATTTTGGGAAAATACCACAGTCAGTGTGCAAAATGTATAAAGACATTCCCGCACTCCGAAGGTTAAATACCTGCAAGGCCATTGCTTCCAAATGGACTTTGAGGATTGGAGGTGGTACTGCCAGGGCTTGGAACACTGCTGACGGGAGAATTTGGTCCACCCCCAACCTGAGGCTGTTGACCATGAGATGACCCTGTGGGCGGTGGGGGCTGCGACTGGCTGAATCCAGTGGGAGAATAAGAAACATTGTGTGGCATTGATGGCTCCGGGAGCTGCTGGAAAGGGAGGAGGGAGTGGCCGGGGGGGAATTCACTATGCCTCGGAACCAGGACTGGCGGCAGCACTGAGGAGCAGAAAAACATTTGAAAATATTAAAAAATTGGAAGCATTTCCCACAAAAAATTAAATAAATATTGCCAAAACTGTTTTAATTCACTATTGCAAGCAGGGTCTAATTGCACATAATAATGAAGAATTTTTCATGGAGAAAAAAAAATTAAAAAAAAACACCTAACTTTTTTAACAGACCCAGAATGCTCAACAGTTAAAGGGAAATACACAACATAAAAAATGCATTCAAACATGTTACCAGAGTAAAAAATAGTGCATTTTCACTGAATATGACAACTTTCCTTAATCTCAACCTATACATGATTTAAGCAATTTTCTTTAAGTAGCATTTGGCCAATTCAATTGAAAATTACTTAATATTTACCAGAGTAACACAGCATGTCATACCAATAGAAAATAATGTACCCTTTAGGACAACTACAATGTTTGCTTGCTTGGTAGATTTTGAAAAAGTGTTTAAGAGAGTAACTTAGTTAAATTCTACAAGCAGTACGTACAAAATAGTCCTATATCAGAGGGGCATACAACTCGTGTGTAATCTGCACATAGCTTAGATCATACAAGGGCAGTTAGCCAATGGAGCATCCAGGATGGGCTGCCCTACACTAGGGTGTTTCAGAAAAGGCTGTTCACTATTACATTCATGAGGCAATGCAAGAAAAGTATGGGTATATATGGGAAGTATGTAAGTATCATTTAGTCCTCGGAAGCCTCACATAGTTGTTTGTTAGTAATCAGCACAAGATTAGCAATAAAGAGCGCTCAAGTGGAAACAGGCGTGACTGGACCACAGATGTGGCCCACGTGCCTAACTGTGTAACATTTTTCTGTCAGCAACACTTATAGCTGTGCAGCAAATTTTGCATCGCATTTGTCTGCCTCGAGGTGTAAACAATATTCAGCCTGTTTATGTAACTTTTATGGGTACTGTGGCCTGCTTTCTTGACTCCTTCGCAAGGTAGGGGGTGAAGGGGGTGCATTTCGTTCCACTATTAATTATAAACTATTATTATGTAATGTGTTCCCTAGTGACAAAAAGTTCACCAAACAATGAACAAAGTCCAAATTCATTGATTGCAAATAAATTTTTACAAAATTAGCCCAAACGCATAACAAAATTTAAAGTGACGACTGAAGGATTAATTGCAGGGATAGGAGACTGGGAGAAGGATAAAGGTAATAGTACACATGAGAAGGATATACCATTTTAACAAAACCACTGGGTAATAAGTTACATCAAAGCATCGAGCTATGGGGCCATACTTCATTATGGAGCAGTAAAATTATCTTTGATTGCCGATGCAGTTCCTGATAGGAGAGCATACAACCTGCCAGGCATGAAGTTGAAAACGACTACAAGCGATAAGTGACTGATTTCCCTTCACTTTCCAGCATTGACAAACCCTCACAATAAAATCATTTACACCAACACTAGCATCACCTTTGGCCTTCCTCATTATAATGGATTTTAACGTAATACATTCATGGGTCAATTATTCACATGGATTTCAAGTTTTTAGCTATGTATCCCGATCATCAATTAATTTCTATATCTGAAAGTAATTCCCTTATTTAAAACCTACCCAAATCCAGAAATGCAAATGCCAGGCGAACGTATCTCTAAACTGGTAGTGGTTCCATAGAATGGACCTTGGTTGGCTGTAATTAATTTATTTTCATGCAGTACTTTTAACAAGCCTTATTTATGTATTCAACGGTGTTCGGCAAGATGTTGTGGAACATTATGATACAATGATAAATGAAGAGCAAACTTAGTGCATGTCCACAGTAATTTTATTTGGTACGACGCGTTTCAGTGACCTTACTTCGCTATCATCAGGTACAAAAATGTTGTACCTGATGATAGCAAAGTAAGGTCGCTGAAACGCGTCGTACCGAATAAAATTACTGTGGACATGCACTAAAAAAGCCTTATTTAATTCCAAAATAGCACACTTCTTTACAACCATGTCAGTCCGTGTAGTGGCATCGTCAGCTCTCACACAGGGGGCCAGGGATCGGTCATCACTGCATTTAGGTATTTAACCAATGTCATTTCAAACGGGAAGATATGATGACTACACTAGTAAGGGTTGGTGTGCACTACAATGTTACTTTTTTTTTATTGCTTATACTGATCAACTTCCAAATTAAAAATGGAAACCAGTTCTTGCGAGAGCACAAGCCACTAAGGCTCGTAGTGAGCAGCAATATGCGTGCAGATGTAATAAATAAGAACACAAAACAAATATTAATAGCCATATATCTCTAACACTTGTAATTCACATTATCCAAAGGGAGTTGACTTAGAAAGTACCTATTTACTAAAAGAACCATTCCGAAATATAATTTCAATTGACAAATAGGATTAAATAAAAGTTGATTTTATCAACAAATAAGCCAAATGTGTCTTGTGCTCGCCGCTTCATGTTTTTGAGGAGGATAGCAAGCATAGCTTTCATATCTCCACATTTGAAATGACACTGCTCAAATAGTGGAAGGTTACACGGGATTTCCACCGGGTCAGGTTCTCCATCTCCATCTCCGCTGACGTTTTGATGGGCAAGTCGTCAATCATCTTCAGGGCATGTCGAGTCCTGAAAATCGTCCTCCTTATATATGGATGATAGCGGTATCAACCGGGGCAGGTGTTGTGTGAAAAGCTTTCCACCTATTTCCTTGGTCCTAACGAATGCTCCTCAGCACTGGTTTTCATGAGGTGCTCAGAGTGTAGCCAGTGTCACGGTTCATGGTGGTGTTGAGACGAATTTCAATGGCCTCTCGTCTTCTCCCAACAGATGGCGTGGTCGGAGGAAATGCTGTGTTCGGCCACGGCCAATTTTTCAGGCTGCTCAAGTCTGAAATGTCTTACTTGTTCTTTTAATCTTGTTTCCATGGTCCTCCCTGTCTCTCCCACGTACACCAGGCCGCATGTGCATGGTATCTGGTAGATACCCAGATACTGAAATCCACAAGGGTCCTTGGCCGTGACGAGTTGGCCTCGAAGTTTAGGCGGCGGGCGAAAATAGGCTTCAATTCCATGCCTCTTGAGAATTCTGGCGATTTTTTCCTGAGATGGTGGATATGAATGGAATGCAAGCCCTGGCAATCGGCTTCTGGCATTCTTTCCCAGTCATTACGTCTTGTGTTGTAAAGGCCCTATTTAGGGCCTTAGATATGTCTTTGCCGCTATAACCGTTCTGCAGAAATGTCTTTTTTAGATGACGAAGCTCATTGGGAAGACTCTCCGCATCGGAAATGGTTTTGGCACGGTGTAGTAGGGTTGACAAGATCGCCGCTTTCTGTGAAGGGTGATGATGGCTTCGTCCGTTTAGGTATAGGTCCGTGTGCGTCGACTTCCTGTAAACGCTGTGTCCCAACGTACCATCTTCCTTGCGGTGGATGAGGATGTCAAGGAAGGGTATCCTTTGGTTTTTCTCCGTCTTCAGGGTGAATTCGGTGTTCGGATATTGACCATTCATGTGATCAAAACAATAAATTATGCGACTTTGGCCATTTTTTGCTGTTTTTTTCCAATATCTGTGCCCTCATAACACCCGTTTCATACCATCTTGCACATATTTAGTCCTCTTACTAATGCTCAAACTCATACAGATTGTAATTCCAACTACAAGGGACAGAATTTTGTGGATACTGGAGCCGAAAATGGCTTCAGGACCCTCGAAAATCCCCGAGTAACCTATTTCAAAAAAAAAAAAATCCAGACACCTAAACCCCTTCCCCCACTCCTTCAAAACTCATAATAGAATTAATTGGGGAGTGTACGAGATTTATTCAGCGTCCTCGAGGACCTATTAGTCAGATATTCCAAATTGAAAAAAATCACACAGGGCACAGGTCATGGAAAAAACAGCAAAAAATGGCCAAAATCGCATTTTTTTTTCGCGGTGTTCTACCACGTGAATACATATTCTTTTTTCATTACAATAGTCGAAAGGTATTTATATACTCCTCCCCAAGTCTGGGAAAAATCCCGGAGGGAAGACATTTCACCCTCTTATTCGGCTATGCCCTTTGCCGTTGCCGCAAAAAATTTACATGAGCATCTTCCACCATTTTTCTTTCATGATGCATGAAACATGCAGGAGAGAGAATTATGGTAAGGGTCATGAGATATTCTTTAGAATAATACCCAGAAAATGAATCAGGAGAATCCTTCATGCGACGTGAAAACATGAGCAGTGGGCTACCCGCAAAAAGTGCCATGTGCTCCCTTCTACCCGCCAAACGTGCAATGAGCCTCACACAGGAAATGTTTGTGGAAGGAGTCGTGTGTGCACGAAGTCCAACTTCCACCGCTCACGACTCCAAAACGCACATTGTGCACTGAGGGAGTCGTGAGCGTCGGGAGTCTTGACTTCGCCTCGCACAATTCCAGTGCATATTGTGCGGGAAGGGAGTCGTGTGCACATGGAGCTGACTTCTACCGCTCACAACTTCAACTCGAACAGTGTTGGCAGAGGGAGTCGTGTGCAGTCTGCGGAGGTGAGGGAGTCGCAACTCACCAAATAAGACTCTCTCGCCTCACAGCTCTATCTGCTGAGTCGCACATTCGAACTGACTCACTCGCACAGTGCCCATCACAATGTACACTAGTTTTTTCAAAGTAATTTATTTTGCTGACTAGCATATAAGCATGTAGAAGGCATTTAATGCACGTTGTTATCATGAGCAGCTGCTGCAGTGGGGTATCCAAATTTTTCTATCATTTGCACTTAAAACATTTTAGCAGTAGAAAACATTTCTGTACGGGTAGGAAATAATTTTCTATTTAAGTGACATTAATTCCTAATTAATAATAATTAAAGCCTTCACAACTAGTAGCTAAACGGTTCAAATCTTGTTATCTGTGAGATGCCTACTTCTTAACAAATTTCTCCGCTTTCTATTGAATCAACAGCAAAACTAAGTTTTAATTTTTAAGTTATAGGAGAGCATAACAGAAAAAAAAATTCCTTGGCAATAATTAATTAATGCTGGAAGAATAACAGTGACAGAAGCTTATAAATATCCTCTATGATTAAACCAATTTTTAAAATGATAAATATCAGCATGCGACTTTTATGCTTAACATTTGTGTCATAGATGGTAAAAATAACTTGAACCAATGAATATTGTAAAAAGTTGCTCTAGATTTCAAGCAGTTAAGTAATAAGTTGCCGGCCTTGGTGGTGGCGAGGTAAATTCCTCGCCTACGAAACAAGCAGTCGTGGGTTCGCGCCCCGCCTGGGTATATTTCCCCTATCCAGAGCATGGTTGTCCGTGTACATGCAATTGTTAAATTTGTTGAATACCCCTATATAAAATGGCAAATATGAGCTCTTTTGGAAGTTTGGGAATAAATAACAATTTGTGACTGAGCTTGAACCGCATGTAACAGAGGGATTACTGTGCTAGGCTGAGAAGACAGCCTCGGGATGATAACATCACACGCCAGGCCGTGCCTCAAAGGTCTTTTGCAATGACTATGCTGGATATGAAAAAAATTATCACCAGAGAAAACAAATCTCCATCTTAAAAAAGTTTTTCTGTTATTAAACAGATATATTTATACACTGGCTGAATGATTTTAACAATACTGTAGCATAATTTGGGATCCATACTGACAACGACCTACATTACAACAATCCGACTGCTTTTAAGAGGCATTATCTTACACTGCTAAAACTAAATCAGAACCCATAATGCCAAGTTTTCAATAATTGACTCAGTTTCATGTCACTGCCACAGCATAAAAAAACTAAATGTCCTACTTCAACTCATTCATCAATACATATGTATTGCTTTCGCCCATGTAATTTGACTTTCCAGTATTCTTCAAGACTTCATTTCTAACAACATATTGATAATATGATAGATAATATAGTACAGCAATAAAGTATAGTTCAATTAACACAGATTTCATAAAGGATAATTCCTTCTTGACTTGAATTTTACCAAGTAGAGTGACGGATACCTAAATTATTACACTGCCGTCCAAAGTCAGTGCACACAACAGCACAATATTATAGTAGGTCACAGTAATGAGTAGGCAATCACTCCTGTAGCCATAAGAGGGATATGCATAATTTATCTAGAGGTTAAAGCTATTACCAGGTCAAATGCAGAGTGAATACTCAAATTTGCAGGTAGGCACTAAACAAAATATAAGTGCAAGCAAGTGGTAAATTACAAAACTAAGGAGGTAAGCATTTTATCACTGGAAAATTACAATTCAATCATATTTAGCAGTGCTCAACAAAGTAATTGCTCAACTACCTATCAACAGTGATAGATTTAATGAAGATCAGTGTGTATGAATTTATCCATAGTAAGTTTCAATGTCTCAGATCATTATATAAACATTACTCTGACCCTATTTGCGACTTATGATTTATAAACCACAAAGATATATTAATTTGAGAAAACTGGACGTACCAGGACTCTCTACACGTTTGTAGTGGTAAGGGTTGATGCAAACTTCCTTCTGCTTGGCGGAAAATGGATACTGACAGTGCTCCAGCGGCTTCAACTCATGGTGCGATTGGAGATCAGGCCACCGCCACACACGACAGTAGATAACATGAGGCAACCCCTTCCTGTGTGAAACCTTAACAAAATAAAATGCTTTTTAGAGCCAGGAAGGGTTATAACTGATGAATTTCTAAGACCCAAAATGCTGTGTTATCATTGGGTTAGGTAAAAAATGTCTGGTACAGAAAATGTACCAGAGAAACTCATGCATTACGTTTCAAATCCATTTGGGAAAGATCGGACTACACAATCATGAGTGACAAGGGTACTCAGTAACATGCACATCAACATTCTTAACATTTCGAAACTTACTTGTAGACGTCCATCTAAGCTTCGTGGTATAGTCACACACTTCGTTGGCTGGCCTGGACAACGAAGGGCTTTTTCCAACTCCTCGATGGCTCCTTTCTTCTTCTTTAACTTCTTCACCAAGGAGTCAACCGCTTTTTCGGCCCACTTTTCCTCCTCGTCACCTTGTTTCCACCCCAGCAGTTTTTTTACCGCCGGGCTCGTAAATGAAAACAGGCTATTGAGGGATGACATGGGCCCCGAGCTGGAGGACTCAGCCTCCTCGGAGTCCATGCTTGCTTGGTTCAGATCCAGGTTTCGGGCTTGAAATTATCTCTGTAGGAGTCAACTTCTCCCAGCCTGAAGAAGAAAACACACCACCGAGTGTCAAAATGTTGATTGGTCTGTCAGGGTCCACCAATACAAGACATGAGAATAGTTGGAACGACCGTAGAATCAATTTGACGAAAAACTGAAGACATAGTTGATGATACTGACACTGACAACGAGAGTAATTCGTTCCGCGGGAACACAGGAACAATCAGCTCCACAATTAGAATTCAAGAAACACGAGCAAATGGAGAAAACGAATACAACAACATAATTACTGTTGAAAAACCAAATCTATAGACGATAAAAGCTTTCCAATAGTATCAATAATAGGCACAAATTACTCAAGAGGATTCATGGCATAGTCAAGCTACAGAAGCGAAGAAGCTGGCGACAGTATGTCTACAACACAATACTGAAATATTTCTGCCAGAACGACTGAATGTAGCACCTGCATGCAGATACTCACTTCGTATGTAACTATTTCTTCATTTCCAGAGAACATTCCCACGCGAACGTTACGCTTTTTGCCCTTGGATTACGTCTTGCATTTTCCCCGTGCCTCACTTGTTATGGCTTCTATTCTACAGCAACTGGCGACAGTGAGGCGGAGAGTTTTCGCCACTATTTGTATCAATCCGCATGTTCTTTTATCACTTTTTCTTCGTCTGTAGTCTATTTACTTTCAAACAATATCACCATATACGATATTTAACTATTCTTATTTGTGCTGAAAATGGTTTTCAGTAAATTTATTATCCTTAACGCGGGGTAACTAGTTTCCCCAGCGAACGGATATGGTTATTATTAATTTGCATCGAGGGAAATGCGAAGATTTTTCGCTCATGAGCAATCTCAGCTTATTGTTTAGAATCGTTCTTATACTTAGCTAAGTGCTAGCAGAGAGCATAAAAATCAAGGGCGACATAAAATTTCCAGATAATATTTAAAGCATCGCCGCTGCAAGGCGCAAGAATTTAATTCCTAGAACCCTTGAATGGCGGCAATTTAAGTTGCACTTTCCTAAGCTTTCGCATGACGTTTAATTTTTCTTCGTGCGTGAAAGATTTCAGTAAAAATTTAATTTAGGATTTGGCAATTTCACATTTTGGTCACATATTACTAAACATAATTTTAGGAATTTGATCGTCATAAATTTCAAAACACCATCTACAAATTATGGACAAAAAACCATTTAGTATAAATTCGAATAAAAGCTGTTACAGATACGTGAACTCTTGGAATTTCATGTTTAATTGAAACAACTCGGCATAACTTGCACTTGTTGACTTACCATAACGATCACCTGTTGGAATACGCCTATTTCTCATGAGAAAAATTTGCCTAACATAATATCATTTTAGAGGCTGAGGAGGAAAAATAACTTTCTTATTATTTGAGTGGTGATTCTCAAAGTATAAACTACATCGAATATGCTTCTCAGTTAGCATCTCTGTAACACTTGCATGCGTATGATGTGGCTTCCCAAACAACTCTCCTCAGAACCCATACTTGCAACTTCAACATACCAGAGGTGGCCGGGGGTAGGTTGAGGGGGGCAGATCAGAAACATAAAGGGGCCAAGAGCAATAATATTTTACCTTACCCTTCAATGTTGGAATTTTTATTGCAGCCCCAAAAAAATAGGGTCCCGAGATCAAATGTCCCCTCTTGACCTCACTTCTCTGAGCAATTGAGTTTGATCACAGGGTAGTCACTGGCTTTTCGGGAGCCTGTGTGGTATATATCTCAATGAAAGGGGATCGCGTTGAATTTCCCTTGGAAAATTGCAATACATAACACACACTACCTTTGTGATTCAGCTCTTCAGGTTAGTTTCGATTGGTGACGGTGAAGCTCAACCTATAGGTACTAAAGCACAAGCATGTGGATGACACACATGAACAGTACGGGGCCTAGTTCCTTTCCCTAGAAGACTAAGATGAATTTTTTGCGTTGTCTTGTAGAATCTACAAAAAACATATTCATTAAATTAAAGAAATAAAAGCGAATGTTGGAAAGCTAATCATTAGGATTTTTTTCATGGGGGTTCCAAGAGCTCTTACAAGCACCTACTGTAAATTTAGTTTCTAGTATGTATGATTATGAAGCAGGTATCCTGAGACATAAAATAATTTTTTTAAATAAATTTTCCCATTATTTTTCTGAAATAAGAAATCAAGATGCTGTAATTCATACATAGTATGGTAAGTGGTGTAACTTTGAGGAATGTATAATTCATGTTGAGTTAACAAAAAAACTACACTCTCACTAGTTTATTTTATTTCATGACTATGGCTTTCTCAGGTGATGATGTTGACTGTTTGCTGACACCATGGTCCTGAAATAAAATAATGCAGTGGAAGTGTACTAAGTTTTTCTTTAAGTTCAATATAAATGTGTTCCATCGAGAAAGTTGTGAGTTAAATTATTGAAAAATCATACGTATAAAAATAGTACATGATCTAATAGATTCTATTTGATATATTTCACTTAAATTGTGACTATGACACAAAAAAGTCTATCTGAGATATCAGGCTGTGACAAAAATAAACGATAAAATATTCTCCAAAAATGAAAATTAGGATGTAAAGTTTGGATGAGAAATTTTTCAAGTAAATACATTTTTTTTTTTTTTTCCACTTCCCCGTAAACAGCACATTTTGGCCTTTATAACAGGTTTCCAACATTAACAAAGCACAACACAAACATCCATGCTCTGGTAAGGGATCACCTACCCAGGCAGGATTCGAACCCACGACCTACAGATTGGCAGGCGAGGACCGCCACCAAGGCCGGCGATTTGGACCAAGTATACAGTTATTTATTGAAGAGTAAAGGAAAATGAGATAGGCTTACAAGCAGGAAAAGAATATTTCCTCATTTCCAAATCATCATATCCTCAAGCATAGACTAGATGAGTGAGCACTAGTAGAGTGACATTTCAATCGCAGCCGGGTGTATAATAGCTGTTATAATAGTAGTAGGGTGTTCAGCTGTTGGCAGATATTAATATGTTATAACTGCACTGGTTACTTATAAATTAACTTTTGTGGACATAACTGCTTGAGATGCTACTAATTAATTTTGTTGTTCTACCACACACAAATGGAATTTAATGTACATATGTACATACCTATATGGTTTTCGAATATGTGCGAACTGACACAAAATGTCAGCATAGGCAGCCTGAACTCCACCCAAGCTTCCCCCAAAGCAAATGTTTGGCTAATTTCATGGCTGCATTTAGCTCATAAAAGAAGTATTCGGTCACTACACTGTAACAAATCTACTTACGATCTACACTGGTGGAATGGGAAATGAAAAATCCTGGACTCGTATGACTCTTAAACCCATGGGTCTAATACTCCTAATGTTTATTTACTGTGTTTAAATCCATACTCTTAGATACCCCAGCAAGGCACCACAAAAGGGCACTCACACTCATCTGGTGTAAGGTATCAAGAAAAATTTACAAAAACAGGTATGAGAGGAACTCCACTTCAGTAGCTCAGCAAGAATTGGCCAAGTAAGCTTAAAAATGAATTTATTTTCATCATAAATCACTACATCATGTAACCAGGTGACTACTCTGAACAGCCAAATATATATTATAAAACTTCTCATAAGACCTCTCACCATAACATTACAACTTCAAGTTACCACAAGAAAAAAATAGTCAACAAGTCAAATATCAACAAGTTAATGGTTGCTGTCCAATAAAAACACAAATTTGACAACTTCAATTTATTCATCATTAATGCTCAACATGTGAGCTAGCACTTGTGAATGGTTTTTGAAACATGTTATTCATCCAATTACTCAAAACAAACAATGTGCTCATGGTAAATATCACTACTGATCACTATCAACATGAGCAGCATGCATACCTACTCTGCATGTCTCATTATCACACTACTTATCAAATACATGTTGATATTTGTATATATATAAGGAACATATGCAATTTACAGTGGCACTTCTTTAAATGCTGAGGTAACTCATGGAAGAATGCAAATTTCTGCGAGTACCTTCCAGGAATATATATATATATATTAAATACTTTTTTTTAATCACCTGGCTTTTCATCGTCTCCAAACTAACAATCAACTCTAGTTGCAACAAAGTTCAAGGTGACAAAGATCCACCGATCACAAGAATTCAATACTGAAGAAGTGCTTCCAATTATGACTAAAATAAAAATATAAAAGTGATATTAGGGAAAGGAGAAAAATGTTTGAAAAATAATAATTCTTCTACTGTTGAAAAGAAGGAGATTTTATAAAATGAAATGATAAATTTAACAAAATAAAATGACTAAAACCATTGGTATTTGCTGCTTAGGAATATTTGGTGTATATGCTGAATCAGACCAATTTGGCATCTTCAGAAAGATGCATGCCCCAAATTGAGGGACACACTAGACAAGAAAAGGCTTAAAAATGCCATATCACATTTTTCTCATTTTTGTGGTTTATCCCTATAATTTACCTACATTTGATATGACTAGGAGTCCATGGGACTCATACACTTAGATAAGACAATAACAACAAAAACTTATTAACCGGCACAACACTAGTAAAAATCTTTGGTGCAACACTTAGCATTGAGAAAAGCTCACTAACCGAAGACAAAAATTACCATAAAAATTGTTTAAATGCAGTACAAGTGAAATATTAATAAACACAGCAAACATAGAGGTAATATAAAAAATCACACTGGTATGATTTTTCTTGCAGTTTCCAATGACAGCAAATTTTAAATAGCCTAGATGGACAGATGGTAAACCATTGAGATGTGCGTGAAAAATGCCATTAAATTGACAAAATGGTGAGATCTTCATTGCATAATGAAGAGCAGAAGTGCATGCTCACAGAGGTGAAAATCAGTACATTTTTTGCAGGTGATTTTAACAACATTAACCCCAGTACATAAATCCTTTGTAAGAAAGGAACAATAACAGTATAATACGTAAAAACATTTAAATTAAGTTTTTTTTAAATCACAAATTCCTTACCCCTCAAGGGTGTTGGAAGCAAAATGCATACGAAATGTTTTCTTTTTACGGTCAATGAAGGATAGGCTTGGGATTGATTAAAAAAGGATGGGGTCGGGATTAATTCAAACCGATTGGTTCTGTATGGTGGCAATAACTCTACCAGTGGCAATTGAAATGAATTCAGAATTACCTTACTTCCCTTAGATAATGAAACTATGATCATGATATAGTGGCTCAAAATTCCTCACAGCCTATTTTCATTTCCGTGGACTATAATGTCTAACAATAAAAAAAACTGAAAATACCAGAATGAATGATAATGCAAGCCATGAGATAATAAAAAATAATTGACCAGCAAGATTGAACGAAACTAGGTTACATTACTTGAAAGCACCATGAACTAGCGATCACTTCTCCAAAAAATCATGGCGGACGGATGAACTCTATTATATATGTACATGTATTTCTAGGACAATCTAACTCAGATATTTGCTCATAATGGCTGGTTTAATTACCACGTAAAAACTATCTAGTATGGTGCTACTGAAGGTTATTTCCCAAATGAGCAGATATTATATCTACTTGATTTAGACGGAAGCGGCTAACTCTCAAAATAGGGCTCTGATTTACAATAATTGCAAAAACCTTGTGTATACCAATGATGATAAAGTAAAAGCCAATATTGAAAAGAAAAATACATGGCAGAAAATTCAGCAGCCTGGTGAACGACCTTCACAAACTTCAGCTATTATGGCAGGTAGAACCAAAATAGGCGATCGTAAAGGTGACGGGAAGGAGATTTTGACGCTGGAAGAGGATATTGTTTCCTATCTCACATTTAAAAATTAAAGATATTAGATCATAATTGAGATAGTATTTGAGTGGATACATATTCCTGATGTTTTTTTTATGTTTTAAAGAGGCCTTTTCTCATAATATCTCATTATCCTATGCTATGAAATAAAAGGAAACAATCTGCTTAATACTGCAAGAAATACGGATTGAAACTACAACAGTTCCAACTTCTACAAATGATTTGAAATAACATTTGGATAAAATTAAGTTGTCAAACGATGTGACACCTTCATTAAGGGTTAATCAAATAAAGATATCAGAATCCAAACAAAACACCCTTAATAGAGGAATGGATCTTATGACAAAGCTAAAAACAATCTTTCCAGAACCAGAATGCAGTCAACATGGTGCTTCATACTTAACAATCGTCGTGATTACATGCACATAAAAGTGAAGGCATCAGTTTGAAAATTGTTTACAGGACAAAATCTTTTCTTTATATCTTATTTCATATATAATTGTTTGATCAGCACCCAACATATCCAAATAAATACTTTCACATGAACATGAATGAGGACATTCAAACCAGTAAATTAATGCAATGTATTATCCTTAAGAAGTAATGAATAGAAAAAATGTACTCATGTTTCATGCAGTATTTTAACATTACCATCTCCATAGCTAGAGAAAAATATGCCATCCAGACATGAAAGGCTAATATTATTTTATGTTTTCAGTATTAAGTCTGCAACTTCAAAACAACCATGCTAAGTCTTAAAAAAAACTCTTAGAAGCATGCAATGTCTCCCTAACAGAGAAAACTGAACGGTTTACCATATATGTAATATATAGTGCTGTTCTGTACCTAGGGAATTTCCTAGACACTTATCTATAGACAAAATCTTCAACTATATTATCATATGCATATTATTTATCATAGCCCATTTACAAACAGCATCAGGATACATTTTTTGATGCTTGCAACCTCGACTTTGGATGGGACGCAGATGTAAGTATCAAACTGATTATTATTTTACTTTCTCCCAACCTAGCACACAGATACTCTCATCAATGGCAAAATAACGCTTCAACTGATCAAATAAAATGACCGGGAATGCTGGCAAATGCAGCATGAATCCTCAAAAATTTATTGCCTTTGGTATTTGATTAATTGCACTTTTAGTAACGTTTTCATGCTAGAATTTTTAACCGCAGGGGAGCAATATTGATAGTAATCAAAATTATACCACAACAGAATTGTAAATAGCTCTCCAATTTTAACAACATCTGAGATGAATTTGTAATGGGTTTCTAATAAAAATTCCAAATATTTCAAAGAAATTGAAGAGACCAAGATTAAAGCTTTTTCTTCAGTCTCTCAACAGCAATTATAGATCAAATCCCTGTCCACGCTCTTTTCTTGCAAAAATTTCAATATTTTGCCGTAAAAAATACCGTCAACGAGTGTTAAGTACCGTATGTAATTCATAATGTGAACAGTTATATATTTATCTATTTTTTCTAGAGCACTAGTTAAAGATAGAAACTGACAAAATAATGTGTATCTGAGTAAGCTTTGAGGATATTTTCTTTGATCTGGTTAGAAAATAATACCTTTTTGCTCAGCACTGTTAATACTTAAGTGTAATAGTGATGCATGAATGTAGAATTATCTCAAAAGACATATAAAAATGATTTTTCCTGCAGTAGCAAAACAGTAAAAAGCCCGCGAATAATGTGTGCTCTTTTAACTGCAAAAGATATATAAAATACGACATATTGCAGAAAGAGGCAGTGATAAATAATGCCACAAGTGACTTTCTCAGAACAGATTTAAAGAATAAATTAAGTCCAAAGCACTTGGAATACAAAAAAGGCATGTCACTCCTATAAGCCTGAGCAAAGCTAAAACCATAACTAAATCAGGCACATAAGAGATAAAAAGCACTCTAGTATACATAATGTTTTGATAATAACAGATTGATTATCATAACATGCATTATTGTTTCAGCTGCAAATTCAGTCATTCCTTAGTAATGAAAATCATTACTACTATTTTCTGAATACATATTGGTAAAGCTTCAGATAACTTTCATTAGGATTGGACTCAATATAAGACTTGAGAGGTCGCAAACCCTAAATAACTGGAACACTATATAAATTTATATTATTAAATATTACTCTTCACACTTATAAAATACTAGGTGTTTACAAAATTGCTCACTACTGTAGTTTAGTATTTATGTATCACTCGCTCAAAACAGTCAATGCTATCTTCTTTGTACATTCTAATGGAGTACCATAAACTGAAACAACCATTTTTAATGAAGTTGAATATTAACTTTAAAAATATTGAATTTCAAGTGCCCAATAACAATTAATTTAGCGCAAAAAATTTTCTAACTGCCAAAAATACTATATGTTAATTTATACGCCCAGTCTTGATACACTTACTTAACCTTGAAGGTGATGAGCACAGAAATAGAAATATGACATGAGCTTTTAAAATGAGCTCACAACAAAAACATGCAAATGGGACAATCCTGATTGTGCACCCACGGCTCTGATGTTAATCCAGCAGTCTGAGGAAAGATTAAGGGTCATCCATACCATCCATTACATTTGTTTCCTTTATGAGGCTCTCATCAATACCGGAGCTTATGTGTTTGCATTTTTTTTCCTCTTCAGATTGAACACACTGAAAATAAATCAATGGTTATTTAACACCGGTTATGCACGAAAAGTCACATGCACTAAATTATAACCTACACCCATTGGTCCCAGGGACCTGGACCATATTAATTTGCCTTCACAGTTCGATATCTTTCAGAATCTCAGTACCTATTCTAATATCCTACTAAGTGCATGGCAACGTTGATCACATTTAACTGTCATTCAACAAAATTTATTTTAAATAGTAAAACCCAACTAATTTCCAGCCTTTCAAAGAGTAACATTCTACCTTTATTAAACACTACCCTCCTTCAATCTAAACAAAACCTTGGCAACTCAATATACACAAGTTACATGTCTTCAAACAAAACCTCACCATAACACATCAAAATAAAATACATAGATTGTAGTCAGATGCTACAGCATGCAATAATTTATCAAGTGCATGTTCAAAGCTTTGTAGTGATCCGAAAATAGATTTCCATTTCCAAAATATGCATAAATATGTTGTGTGTGACGTTTCAGAATAGCCTGCTTGGTCAAACTATGTCTCGGCATATGTATCTTTTCACTTTCAAGAACGCCTAACCTTCCTCTTCCCATTCCTCTTTGTCGCAAGCATCCTAGTTTCACCTTCCCTATATAATGGCACTGTGGAGACGCTACTCACTTTACTCAGTTACTCATGCTCAGTCACTGGTCACTCGTCAGTCACAATGTAGCCGTCGGCAGGAGACGAAGCATGGGCCGTATGGCCCGTGCTACCAAAGTGCATCACTATCCAACCATACCATCACCAGTAGCTCCTCTCCTTCCCGACACTTTGGTAATATCCTAAATTTTGGCTATTTTAGATGCACAAGTTCATTATTACTCTATGTCTTTTTGTTTGGCAATTGGGATTTTACATGGAAATAAAATTTGGGTTGAAACCTTTAAATATTTGTGTGTGATTGATCACTTCCCGATACCAAGGGCAAGAACACAAACTTTAAAATTTGCGACCTGCAGCTTTAGGCTCCGGGCCGTATCCTTACAGCTTGAGAAAACCAGTGCTTACTGCTATGAAATCAAATAGGTTTCACTTGTCAGGTCCATGACCAGCAATAGCAGCAAGCAATGACTTTGGCAAGTTGGAAGCTGGTCCCATGACCAGGTGTGTACTTCAATGCACACTTCCACCTACATTCACTGGTGCCAGAGAAGTGGTTTCACATTCAGATAACGTCCATAATCAAACAGGCCCTCGACATCGGCAATGGTACCATGCGTGAAAATAGCCTAACAGTTAATAGTAATTGTGAAATAGCTTCGCATGGGTTTCAAGAAGCAATCAGTGTAGTCAACATGAGGCATTTCTTGGCAATTAAAGAAAGCATCACTTCAAGAAAAATTAATATTTTTCTGATTTTGTATATCCCTTCCTTAGACTACTCTTTTCAATTCTCACTGAGATAGTTGAATTATACATAAAAAAGTACTTTTGTCTTTCCTTCCACCACTGAAGACAATTCTACATCCTGAAGAGACTACAAAAAGGAGTCACCCGTCCATCCAGTTGAAGCTTGATTTTTGCAACAACTTTGGGTGCATTTAAAACAGTTTTTGATTACATCCACAGCAAGGCCATGAGTTGATAGTGATAATATATTGTGAATACATATTTCCTGTATAATATTTGAAATTGTGAGGAATAGCAATGAAAAATTATGAATTTAATGGATTACATCATCACATACGTATATAAATTTCTGTTTACAGCCCTAATTATTACTTATTTCGCAGTAAAATTTTGATAGCTCTGCCCATCAGCAATGCAAGTGGCAACTTTCGTGCGCCCATTTAAATGTGCAGTGAGTGACATTGCAGTTAAAGGCAGACTAGAGAATCTTCCACTGTAATATTGATGCACCATCCACTCAAAAAGAGAAACTACCGCAAAGGACAATGGAATACATCCTCATCCAAATTTCTTCACTATTTCTCTTCTTCAACCCACAAGAATTTCAAAAAGATTTTCCAATGAAAGGTTTTTCCCATCATAAACCATCTAAACCACTACCCTCCTCTTAACTGCATTTATGCTATGTTCAAGATATGTGGCTTGCACGAATAGAAAATGTTACATGGTGGGATCTGGACATTGATACAAAAATACCTATGCAAAATATTGCCAGTTCATTAACCAATCAAATAATTACTGGTTGGTGTAGTGGTTAGTTAGCTTCACACCCCATGAACAGGGTTCAATTTCCGGAGATAGAAGAGAATTTTCAGACTCCAGCTGTTGTGTGCATGACACTTCAAGTGCAACACACTGTCCATTGGATGGGATTTTAAGACGTGATCCCCTTGGCACCTATTTTTAACGGTAATGCTGATGCTGGGTTTCTGTCTCCCCTTCCTTCCCAACCCTTCCCTCATGATACAAATGACCTGAGCAAAACATCTCATACTCTAAATTCCACACCATTTATAAAGCAGATAATATCACTGAATCTACCCTCAAAAATGTTCACATTTCTAACATTCCTTCATCTTTCCACATTAGCAAAAAATAACAAAGATTAAGGCCTGCTTACACAATAAATTAACACGCACCAGTTAATGTCTGTTTGCGTATGCGTGAATCAAATTAGAACATTTTACGTCCACGCATTTGCACAAGTTGGGTGGCTACAAGATGCATTTTCATGTTCATTCTAGTGTTCATACATATAAAAATTAACTCCCATAGGTTAATCTACCATATACACAGGACTTAGCGCTGTGTAATGCTGGGTTAAATTATATTTCGATAGGCAGCAATAAATAATTTGAATAAAAATGTCACTATCTTTCTATTGTTTTTTTTCGTTGTAACTTACCATTATTTATAATACATGAAACAAAGAAACCACTAAAAAAATAAAATTCATCGGATGAATGCTTAGTAACAGAAAATATCTCTAACAAAAGAATTTCCCACCATTATGGTATTTTGTCAGCAAAATTTATTTTCTTTTGAATGCATAACACCCGAGGATGTAAGAAGAGAAATATTACTTCAATGTGCAATCTTAAAATAAAAGGTCTAATAGTTTGATTCTGCCCCAGTTCTCTTTAAAGACAAGATAGAAGGAAATAATATTTCACTTACCTCTGAGACACTAATTCTGGGTGCAGTTATTTGCTCTGGAAAGTGCCACGGTTTCCACTCAGGATTGTGAGACAACTTCCAACTCTTGTAACCCAATGAAGCTTTGTGTAAACGCTTTACCATCTATCAAAAAATTAACATTTCAAATCAATCAGTATTGAATACAAGAATCCTCCACAAGCGACATGAATTTTATTTCAATTAATACCGAGTCAGTGTCGTTACCTTTGGAGCGAATATTTGCGTCACCCTGTTGACCAACCATGAAGGTAATTTTCCTTGAGGGTCCGTTTGAGAAACGTACCCTAATTCACAACCACCATCTGCACATACACGCACAAGAAAACCTAGAAGCACAAAGTCAAGTACATACCATGACAACAATATGGCAATATGGAATGAAAGACCTACCAAGGTATGACAAACAATACCTGTGAGGTGTGACTTAGCTCGAACAAATCCTTTTCTGGGAGGAAACTTCTGATGGTAAACCGAATGATTCAAAATGTACTGTTCACTCCCTACATCAAGCCATGACCTTTGAAGCACAAAATCTCTATTTTGGAGCGGGGGAGGGCAGGACACTGATAATAAAAACACCATTTAATTTGCATGAGCCAAGAAGTCCATATGCACCGAAAAAAATGAAGACCAACCCTACTTACATGCATAATAACCGATGTCGTTGTTAGGATTAAGGCATCCAATATCACGAGACTCAATCATATGATCGTCCCATACTTTTCTGTAATCAGGATCATGCAAAACGTCGTACATCACTTGTGGATCGACATCATTAAAAATTGTCTTGATCTAGAGATGGAAGGTAACAGATCAACAGCGTCATCATCAACTCGTTCGACGGTCATATTGCTATACTCTCTACACGAAATACTCACCTTAATCATCTTAAAATTTGTATCAGTGGAAGATTTGGTCCACACCTTTGTCTGAGCTTTGTGATAATCAAGTTTCCAACCATTATGATTTTCCAATAAAGACTTGAGCTTTTCAAAATCACAATCTTCCGCGACTCTAACGGTGCCAACGTCCATTCTCGGATGACAATTTCTGGTTTGTGTTATCAATATACACCTCGAATGTGGTGCGCGAATGGAAAACAGATAAGCCACCGAGACCCATATATGATACCTGCTACATTATAAACGATAATCAAATATGAGTAATAAGCCTACTTTCTTTGCAGTTCCTCACAGCGTAGTGAACGACACTCATATTGACAACTTCCCGAGAATGATAAAAATATTTCTAATAGTCGTTTAGGTTGTCATACGTTGCGACATGTTTCAATATTTGACCAGTGGCTTTGTTTTGCGCTACGTGCGCTAATTATTTTAGTTCCTAGGGGAAACCCTAGGTGGAACTATTTTGGCGCTAGATTTGAAATCGTATTCAGCATTGCCTTATTGGGACTACATTCTAGGCTAGAACCTTTATTTAATTTCTCATTAATTTTCTGTGAATTGGAAAATCAAAAAACATGAGAAATAATTCAGGATTTTATGATGGAAAATTTGGCCTGATGAGATGAAAACGCACAATGAAAGTTTCACATAGATACAAAGTATATGCCTTATTATAAACTGAAGAAGTTAGTAAAGCTAATTTTCACTAGAAAGTTGTTCTGAAAACTCCAGGTCACTAATCAACATCAAATTAAATATTTTGAAAATTCTATTTCATCGTGCTTCTGCATTTATGGCCATCAATCCTCCTGCAAATCAGCTGCCAGGGCTACCCAACTGGAGCATTTAGCAGGGCCTCCAAATTTGTTTTTCTCATGTTCAAGAATATAATAAATTTGGCATGAAACATTCGGTCAGTTTATTTAAACACACAGGCGTGGAAATGAGTCTCTCTTAACCTACAATAGCCACTGAAAAGGGTATAAGGAGTAAAACTCATATGCTGATCTCCTCCACATTATAAAAACTAAATGAAAACACTATCAGCGGCTACTGGAATGGAGAGTGGTGCAGTAGAGCACCCACGGAGGAAGATCTCCTCAACCTCTGAGCATAAGCAAAAAATGTTCCAAGTTAAGGAGGTGGAGTCAGTGGAGTGTCAAGGGAATTGTAATTGGCATGTTTGGAGCCAGATGGAACAACATGGTTTCGACAGCACACATGACCCTTCAATGGAGCTCCAAGTTCAAAACTTAAAAATTCAAGGAAATCACCTCGGACTTGTGAGCAGCATTTCTCCATGTAATCACCTGTAAGCGCTTATTATGTGCAAAATTTCTGCAGACAAAAAAATCTAATGCCTTGGCTATAATTTGAACCTGGATATCCTACATTTGCACCAGGAGTGCTACCACTTCAATGAGAGACAGAATGGGTTTTGCAACAATGATTTTAGAGAAAACTACATCATTGCATTGATTTTTTCAATCCTTGGCCTCTCTCAGAATCTTTTAAGTCTACACCTCCCTCATCTTTACCATTTCTATTAAGATAATACATAGAATCCATGAACACACTTAAGCTTCTGAACGTATCCAAGTAAGCTGAAATGTGAAATTAATGGATGGAAACTGAAGACCAAGGACAAAGCAATAGCTATTTGTGAGAGAAAAATTCAAAATTTATAGCGCTGAAAATCACTCTGAAATTAATCTCAGATTACCTTCAAAGGTGGAGTTGGAGCATACATAATGGAAAACATTTTCCAATTTTATTTTATTTACCAAAATAATTATGATTGCAATTTCAGAATGAAAAAGCAATTCATTTTTGCAAACATAGTCAAACACTGATAAAAATAATTCTAATGAGCTAATAATTAACTGAATATGCAAGGAGGGAATTGCCAAAAGATGATCATTTGAAGCCATAGTAAGCACGCGAGGAATTACAAATGTCTCTCCACCAGTTAATTATTTCAAGGACTCTTCTCATGAGGACAAAATGGCTGCAATGAAGGCACTACCTAGGGTATACATAGTGCAAAAGCTGACAATGTCGCTAAGTAGATTTTGAGACTGAAATTTCTATCTTTTAACACTACTTTTCACGGGACAGAATGGTAGTACCAGAGAACTCTGTAAGTCATTATTTTCGTTGCCAAATATGCAATTTGTTGCATGACTCCAATGAAAAGTGGAAAAATATGGTTTTACTAGGGTGAGCTGAAATCCAAATTCATTAGCAAGATTATTTTTGCCAGTAAAATCTTCAATCCTGTAATTATATAAGTATTGTAATTAATCTAGAAATCATTTTCTCCTCACACAGGGATGGCATATTTATTAATTTTTTTTGACTGAAATAAAATATCAAGTGGAGGAGAGCACTCAGTTACAGTCCGAAATTACTTGCAATAAAATTCAGGATCAACAGTCCTTGTAAGTCATTACAAAATGTAGTGCATAATCCTCACTCACAGTATCCAAACGAAAAAATGGTTCATAACAAGATTTGATATTTGAACCACGGTTCCATACACAGAAAAAGGGAATTTGATCCATCCTTAGAGAAAACAAAATACTGGTCCTTCCATATGATTTTAAGATTAGCTAGTGACCCATCTAAGTGATTATCTAAAAATTTCAAATACTTACTATGCAGCCACAAAACATATGAACTCCTTGGAAAAGGAACAAGTACCAGGGTAAAAAAACTTAAGATGACATTAAATTCAAGAGTAACCTTTATTTATCCATAATTGGTATAAATAAGTCTAGCCATGCTTACCTTTCATACAAATAAATTATGAATACGTCACACTACATGTTGGCCAGACATGATAGTTGCTTACAAACAGAGCAAAATTAAGGGTGATTTAAAAAAAGAATCCTGTGATGTCATCAAATGAACCAAAAACTACGCAAAAATAAGAAAATATTTCTAGGTATCACAACCATTAAAACATGTCTAATAACCATGTGTGTAAGGAGTTACTGCTTAAAAAAAAGTCTTGCAAGAAATTTATCCATTATTTCCATTATGAACTGTGAGAAATTTGAGGACTGCATTCCATGGTAAAGCATCACATTAGACTGAATTTAGAGGAAAATTCTAAACTGGATAAAAATCTCTACAAAATTTCAATGGGATGAATCTTCAGCAATAACCATGTAAAGGTATACTCAAAAAAGTATACTATTTGAATGCTGTAATATCATTTATCATAGGTAAGTAGGAGCAAGGGCTGTCAGACGTGACATATGATTTTATATCACAATCACACCTAACTGCTTGGACCTTCCACTTGGAATGACATCTCAAAATAAGAAACAATAGATATAAAAAATAATTTGAGAAAAATTTCTTCTGTCGACCACATGATGACAAGAGTGATTTTTAAAAATTTGTCATGTGAATACTTTCCCATGATTGATAAATGAATCATCATCATCTGTGCAAAATGTATCATCAACTACCACTGATGAACACAAGGAATATCACAAATTTGAATTTTTTGGTTAAAATTTAATTGCATGCTATCGTACTTATGTATATCACTAGAAAAAAAATTGAAGCGAGTTGATACAACTATTCAACAATGTTACCCTTCAGGTTATAAATAATCAAAAACAATTGATTCAAAACTAAAAAAATCATAACAATGGTCAAATATCTCCACAAAAGTCAGCGATACTTTTTAGACTTGGGGTGGAAAACGTCCCTGAAAGTACACATCGTCGTACGGCCTGTAGGGTTGTGACAAGCCGGGTGGCATCTGTGATGCCTGTGCCTGGTTAATAGAAGGCTTACTGTGTGGTGGAGGGACCGTGGGGGGAAGCTGCTTCGTGGAGGAACTGGAAGGGTACAACAAATTGGACACTTCCGTCAGCACTACCTTTGCCACATGCAAGAAGGCAATATGCACGGAATACTGAAACACTAACGCGCCAAAGCCCTTGAAAAGTCCGAGTGATCCTTCGGAGGACAAAGCCGTCTCGTAACAATCTGATGCTCCCTTGTAGCTGGTGAGTATTGGAAGTACTTCCATGCCAGAATCCAAATTGTCAGTGATTGTTCTCGTACCTTGCAAGTGGATCCTGGAAAACATGACAAAATAGGATCAAGAAAGGCAGAGAAGGCAGGATAGCATACATTAGGGTGGTCACTCTGCAGGCTTGTCTCAAACTTCCCACATTCGCATTCCCTGACTTTCCTCTGACAGTTTTTTCCTCCAAATATTGACTAAAACATGTTAGCTCAGTACTTTATAATTTACTTTGTGAACCCTTTCCATAATGGACAATGGAAGCACATATCACACCTAGTTCACCGTTTATATTTAATGGACATGACTCGGGTTTCATAACGTACATACTTGATGAATTTTAACAAATGACAAAAGACACTTACTAAAAAATTTGAATTGGACTATTTCCACAATAACTCACACAGAACACGACCAATTGGAGTTATCAAAACAGCAACAAGCATAAAGGTAATGATCAAACATTGAAGATAAAACAAACATTACTATAATGTATTCTCAATAGTATAAAGTAGGTTGCCCTTGATGGATAATTTCCTCCACTGGAATTCAAACCAGGGTCCCTAGTGTGAAACTATAACTTTGTATCAAGCTTCCCAGAAAATTGAGGATCAGGTATATAATCACTATGACCTGGGTGGAAATGGCTTCTTAACAAACCTGTGGAGCACAGTTTCCAAAGGATACGTAAGTACATCTGCGGTGACCAAGGCAGCAACTGATGCTTTCAATTCAATATCTGCTGACACTAAGGAATTGGCGCTGTCCCGAGGTAATGCACCCTACAAATGTAAGAACCAAAATATGTAAAGACTCATGCAATTTTTCTCAATCGGCACCCATCAAAAATGTATTACAAGAGGCTGATGAGTCTAACAACTATGGGTTAATCAAAACAAATATATAAAATATTTTGTTTCAAAAGCAATACATACATACATATAGAGGTCATGAGATAGTAACTTAACAAGCTCACTGCTATATGAAAGCATCTCCATCCATATGTGCCCTTAGTTTTTTGGCAAGAAGCTTCACTCCATAAACTAGTCATGTAGTTTCTGTATGACACTCAAGTGAAAAAGCTACAATGAATACCTGATTCCATAAATCATGGATCCGTAGGATACATTGTGAAATATCCGGAAAGATTAATTGAATTTTAATAAAACAAAAAAAAAGAGGACTAACCTTCCGTTCCTGTTTAGCTCTGGTATGGAATTGAAGAAAGTTTATGACTACATTGCGGATTGTATTGCCAATAAGGTACTTGAGCAGTCCATATGAGACTGTGGGAACGACCAGAGCCCAAACTGGAAGCATGCGCCCTGGAAATATAAAAAAAGTAAGTTAAACACACTGAATTATTTATATACATGTACATACTTAAAAACCTGGAGCCATTTATTAGAGGAGAAAATACACTTCAAATTATTCAATGCACCCACATATAACGTTTATCAAATTTTTATTTAACAAAATTGATCTAAAGTGCAAACACATTTTCCACGCTGTACAGCTTAGTGAATAGGGTGGAAAGGGCAGTGTGCCCTAAGCACCTCTTTCAGCATCACTTGAACTCAAACTGGCCCTATAGCATTTGTACCAGTTGCATTTTCAACAGGGAAGACCATGGTCATACGATGGAGCCTTGCCAAACACTCAAGGTTCTGTCAGGAAAAACAGAGCCTACAACATGCTAAACTTACTGGGGGGGCTTGTCAAGGATCCTCATGGAGATTTCTACTTACGAAAAGAATTCAATATCAATCACTAGCGGAGGGGCAGAGATCGGGTTGGTGTGGTGGCTAGAGTGATGGCTTCCCACACCATGACAGAGAATTTTCAGAGAGAGAACGATCCTTGCTTGAACAGAGGACACTTCAAGAGCAACACTCCGTCATACCCAACACTGAGTAGGATCCAGGCTCTGTACTACATCCTACCAAGTTATTTCATGTCATTTACACTCATTATTTGCAATTTCAACAGATTTTCGCGACCAAGGGAATAAAATTCCAATCTCAAACATGCTGTTTCCATGACAAGTACATACATAGTATTTACATATAAGAAAAGGCTGATACATGACTACACTGTGATTATATATCAAGTTCTCACACACAAAATACATCACATTCACCACCATGCATGACTTTAGTGAATAAATAGAGTTCACCAATGTTAGTGGCTTCTTTTAAGCAGCTTCTTCTGCTGCAATTAAAATTAATGAAAAACTTGATGCCATGTGATCACAATGAAGACAACAAAATATATTGATATTACAAAGCCCCGAACCCAGGCCCACTGGGTGGGAGTCCGATACGCTACCACTACCCCACCTGACCCCTCTGCCAAGTGATGCGATATTTTGGAATTATATACGGCTTGTGAAAAGTACCACATGAAAATTAATTAATTACAGCCAAACTAAGGCCCATTCAATGGAACCACTACTAGTTCAGAGATGTGTTTGGAATTCCGAAGGCCATAAAAAATACGGCATTGAAAAAGGCGGAGCAAGGTACGTGGTCATTTGTAAATGTCTTCTAACTTACAGTGTGAAATAATCCTTAATTATTATTTACTTGATCCTCCGCTATCTTCATACTGATGGTGCATGTAACCATGATATCTGCATATGTGTCCCTAGTTTGTATCTATCATGAAAATAGGGCATATGGTTTTTATCATGCTGAGGAAATACGACTTGAAGTTAGTATTTACCCCAAAATGCCTTTCAAGCAATTGCGCTTAAGCAATAGTATAACTACTAACCACTTATGCTAGAAAAAGATTTCTTGGATGACTAAGAGGTTGGGAAAAGAGAAACAGTCGTCAATTGGAAGTCATAATTTTATCCATAGTGCACTACCTAGGCCATGACTGATGGGTCATAATTACTCCTTAGGTAACCAAAAAGAGTTATCAAAGGATAAACTAATGGATTCACAGACTGATGTCGTATTTCTGTCATAATGAAATATCCCAGAGTAACAGCATTCAGTGTACTGATATTGGTTTCAATAGCACAGGGATGATAGCTGGAGTTTTGCCCATATGGCCTGATGGTAAAAAGTACGACTAATATTCCAACGACTATACATATAATAATAATAATATCGGAGTCAGTATTGAACAGCTTACCAGTTGCTGGAGGGCTCCAACAGAGCAGTCGGCAGGCACCTTCCCGGAAGACATCCAAGACACCAGGTTTCTCACTGGCAATTTCACTTTGAACAGTTTCCACGAGACTAGCTGAGAAGAATGGTGTGACCAACGCAAGGCTAGTGCTGCAAAGAGAGATGCAGAGAGTGAGACTCTAATCTAGGGCTGGCAAAGGCATTTTAGCATTAAAAGGGCCAGAAGATGAGAAAATAGGTAAAAGTAGGCTTAAATTTACATATTGAGCACCCATTGGATAACAGCAAAATCAATCCCAAGATGTAAAAAATTTGTATTTTCCAAGTAAGCTTCCCTTACACTCATGCATAGACAGCTTGAGGTGAGATGGTGTGGATATATTAAAAAGTTAAAATTAATTTATCTTTTATACTCCACTGGTCTTACTCAAGGGATTAACCACAGAGAAAATACTGTATTTGCACGAATCTAAGACGAGGTTTTTTTCCCTCCTAACTCCTGCAGAAAAGAGGGTTCGTCTTACAATCGGATGCAAAATTCTCGACGTCAATCGGGTTGCATAATTTACGTCGGAAAAATTATGGACACCTGAGTTTGCCACCTGATAGCTCTACAACGAAAAACCAACGTCAAAAATAGCTTAACAGTAATTTAGCATATTTCATTTTGCGTTCAAGTAAAAAAAAACATTTTCTATTTTTGGGCAGCAGGCAAAGATTTGGTGCGTGCTGATCAGTCGCCAGGTGCACTTCTGCCGTGTCCGCGAGATTGCCTGCTTTACCCTGGGTTCGGCTCCATTCAAGTTAAAGCTCGATCAACTCACAAAATGTTCGTGTGATTGGTTACAATTTGCCTAAATTGTATCGTTAAAGCCTCAATGCCGTTGCGGAATAAACTGCTACAAAGTCGTTGCATTTTTCTCAGAGCAACGGTAAGAAGGCAACATGATTTGCCTCTGATTAGAGAGATCGATTCAGTTGTGATTCACCGTGCCTTTCAGAGTATTACGATGGCAGAGAAAAGAAGTCATTACACTGCCGCTTTCAAAAGAAAAGTTATTCAGTGGAACCCCGATCTATCGTCCCCGCATTGATCATTTTCCCGCATTCATCGTTCGCCATTTCTGGTCCCAAATAAAGTTCCATATAGACAGTATAATTTTTTCCCGCATCTCCGAAGTATCGTTTTCCCGCATTGATCGTTTGAAGATCGTGGTCCCGACGTTTTTCCCGCATCCATCTTTTGACGAAAATGAGACGAAATAAATACAATGCGTCATTTATGGCTAATAATGACAGGCACATGGATTAAATCTTCCCCACGAAATGAAACTACCATTGGGAGAAGCTCAAAGCCGTGGGATAGTAACATAAGCGCATTTCCCAAGATCCGCTATCCCCCTCCATTCAGCACTCGCCTCCCCCTCTGATGCTTTCCTCTTCTCCAAAATCAAACAAAAGGTCCCAGCTCGCGCAGGGATCATATTACGAAGACCTTAGCTTCGAAAAAAATATCAAGTTACACGAGAACAATAGAAAAGCGTTTCGCACCCCCCCTTTTCTCACCCACTGACCTTTTTCTGCCTACCTGCTTCAAAGTTCCCAGTTTCTGGAGGTCAACCGCTGCATGAATCACCTATTAGCTCAAAAGGTGTCAAACAATGAATTTCGGCAATTGGCATTATACTTTTATTAGATTGAAATATTTGCAATGCGCACGTAATTCAAAAAAGAACGAGACCAAACACGATGTGTTTCTAACGTTATTTAAGCATTTTTAAGCATGGAACTAGTTGGAAAAATACGGTGGTGATTTTTGGCGAAACTCGATCTAGCTGAGCTTCTCGGCAGTAAATGCGGCATTTTTTTCTGAAAACAGGATATCAGGTTATTATCAGTTATCAATTTACGAGTTATACCGTAAGTCTCACTTGTCAGAGTTACTGACGAAGGGATATCTTCTCAGGATATTTTGTTCCTCCCTACTAACAATCCGAATTCATCCACCCATCTGGCGCTACGCTAATTAGAAAATAATGGGTATCTTAAGGACAAAAATTTTCATGGCGCAGTCATATGGTCATGCTTCACCCTCTGCAGTATGCTCTGCGTACGCCGAACGCGATATCATCAGTTCCGAACTTCACCTCGTACGAGTGGTTCCCTACTTTCCAGGGTGGCTTGACTTCAAACCACCGAGTGTTTTCCGTGTGGGTTTAATAAAGTCAGGTTTCATTTTCACTAGTTTAGGACCATGGCCCCTCCAAAGAAACTATTAGTCAAATCAACAATAAGACCTAAGTGTCTCGATAAAGTACCACTATTCCTTTCATTACGCGCTAAAATCTAATCATAATTACGCGCAAAAAAGCCTGTGATTCCTGGAACATAGGCAACCTAGCCAAACATTCCCGCATTGATCTTTTTCCCCTTGAAAAATTTTTTTCCCCCAAGTGGAGTTCCAAAAAATGGTCTTAGAATCGTTGTCTTAGAATCGTCGTCTTAGTCGTCTTAGAATCGTGTTCGTCTTAGATTCGTGCAAATACGGTAGGTGTACTCTTTTGCAGTCACTCACAAATGTGCATTTAAGAGAAAAATTCCAGAGGTAAAATCATTTTCCTTGGCTGCGATTCAAACTCAGATCTCCCTAAATTCCTGCCTGGAGTTCTTCCACTGGAACTTCCAAGGCATCGTCTTCCTTTAAGGAGTTTAGTAGGCTTTAGAGGACAACGAAAGGCATTATGCACACATGAATGCTGCCTGGTGGCATAGTTTATCTGTCAGCATTATAGCCATCTTGTAAAATTTTTCTTCTGAGGAATTTCTTTACTTTGCCTCTGCAATACCGAAAATAGCACTGCATTGATCAATGCATCAAGAGGGGAAGAATAATTTCTTGATTTCAACAGACTATCAGGAAGTGAGGCTTTGCAGCTTGAAGGACTATCTATGCCATTTGGATGGGTGAATTACCAAGTTTTTCCCGCTACAACTTTAGTGGAGCCATGTGATACACAAACTAGTTGTGCACTTTTGGCATGAAGGATTTCTTATCTAAAAATCACTCAATCAATGAAAAAGTTAATGATAGTGAATCAAGAAGCTCAAAACACAGACCGTTTAACCCCTTTGTTGTTTTTGGCTGATCTCACAGATTAATCTAATCTTAATATTCCCCTTTTCACACTTTCATTTTCCCTGGATATGCTTGACCAGGAAAGCAATCACTTGGTGGCTCAGAACACAACCTCGAGAGTGCATGAAGTGTCTGCTTCATGGCAACAATCAAGAGATAATCAGGGTTTGCACCAACTTTCTTTTTTTTTTTTGTTTCACTGACTTCTACTCTGAATTTTTAAAATGCTCCTGACTTAATATTGATGGCTCAGCAGTCTAATGGTGGTATTTTACAAGAAATTTGACCTAGGTGTATTGATAAATAATGAGAGGTAGCAGTAGTAAAGTCAATTAACACCAATTCGGCATGACTCGCTGTCACCCAGCCAGGACTGCAACAAGAAACCCACCTCCTCACTCGACTGTAGCAACAACACTCCGTGCAGACAACCATGATTTTAATCTACCTATTTGCTTTCCTCTGGAGTTTTCCTGAATATAGCCTAATTTCCCTGACATTTCCATTATTTTCAGTCCCACTTTTTATTTCCATGACTGACCTGACCACTACAAGCACTGCAATGAACTTCACCTAACACACTGTAGGTGCTTTCGCGGAAGACTAAAGACTTTGAGATCCACCCATTCAAATGGGACAATGTCCAACCTCCAGTGGCCAAACTTCCCCTACTGGAATCTAGTGAAAATCAGTGAATGATGCCACTGCATCTCGGATAAATGAATGTCAAGGAAAATAAATAAGAGATAGTGGTATCTATCACCCACTAATACAGCAATATTCACTGGAAATAGTCAAATACAAAAATATAAAATGAAGAAATATAGTTTAAGAGAATAATGAGATAATAAGTTTAATAATGAAAAAGTGGCCAGGAGTAGAATTACAGCAGCACACCACAAACAACAAATAAATATAACGAAAGAACCATCTCACCATTTTAAGAGAAGATGTTGTCCAATTGATTTCATTGATGAATGCCATGACAGCTCCCTTAAAAAAAAGAAAATTGTGCTTAAGTATGCACTGTTTAAGGCTACACTTTGCGATATAAAATGATTTCTACAATGATATTGGGTCAGGGATATTAAGCGAAAAAATTATAAATACTGCCCAAGTCAAGCCTAATTTAACTCTAATTTAAAATTATGCAATAGAGACATTAAAGGATCAAGTTCCCATGAAACATTGGTACTGGCAGAGAAAATGGAAAAAAACAACCCCACATTGAATTAGGGCAAGTATATATACACCCAACCTCTGTCAGATGATTTAAATAAATAGGCTTATAGCAAATTGAATTAGGAAATCATTAGTTTAAGGTGCTTTAAGAAAATTAATTCAATAAAATGCCACGCCGCAAAACATAAGGAGCTCCATGCACACAACCAAATTATGAACTAGTTCACAATCTTTGTTTCTCTATGCAACTTTTCTAACATTTTCTCACTTTGGCCACGGTGTGAATTTAGAGAGGACATCTTCAAGGGCAAGAGTCACTCCACGGACGAGCAGAACACTTCCAACTCCCTTCCATAACGCACCCAATCCTTGCCGCTGCTGAAGTTTCACGACTACAGGCACCAAAGTTATGGGTATGATGTGATATCGAATCGAACTGGCATTTACCTAAAAATAAACGTATGAATAACCATCATAAAAAGGGCATATTTTAATATAATTTAAAGGAATAATACTGTCATACAATTACCTGGCACTGTCTTCGCAGTACAACAAATGGGTGACTTAGAAGATGCTCTGCTATCAAACTTGCCAAGTTCACACCCAAACTGACATACCTCTTGACGATTAATTCTGTGAAGATAAAAGTAGCTTAGGCAGTTAAGTTTGTGAATCCACATTCAAATACGCCAGAAAGCCTTTAAATCCTTTGGTTTTACTTCTACTTACACTCCTACCCTGAGTCATACATTACTTACCATTTGAGGACGCACCATCATCGAGGGGCAAAGAATCGGGTCTGCGATCAACATCAGGATCTCCTATTTTGCCATATGACCCTGTGTAATAATTAACTTGACCGGCAACATCATCGAGATCAACGTCTGATTGATAGTGCGGCTGAGAACGCAGCCGAAATTCCTCCATCCCTGCCATATTACATCTTCGCAGTGTGACCAGGTTGGCCAACATAAACAAATATCCTATTTCTCAATAAAACTTCAAGATGTGGTAACATTTTCCTATGCATTTTTTGTGGTGACAAACGAAGGCCGAATGGCGTCTGCTATCATTTACGAAAACAAGTTGTGAAAACCTCTTCATAATTTCATTTTTGGCATTCTAGTAATGCGTAATAAATTCGCTATACACCATATTTAATAGGTCGTAAAATGTCTTATGTGTATGTCCCAACTGATGATTACCGGGATGCGAATTTAGAAGGCAGCAGCATGATGTTAAATGCCAAATACGAGAAGAAGTACAAGAAGTTGAAAAGATATGTTAAAAACATGGTTTTTGTGAGTATTGACTACCTTCGAGTTGAGAAAAGGAATAATTTTGGCTTTTTTATGCTTATAGCTACTATACAATCTTTATTCAATGAATATTTTAGGAAAACGCTGCGATTTGCGATCAAGTTGCTCAACTCCAAGAAAAACTTCTCATCGTGCACGAGGAAAGGCGATATCTTTTAAAGAAAATTTATCATCTACAGGCGGTGGCAGGTATGTGTTACCTAAGACCTTGAATCGAAATATTTGCCCTGGTTGGTGGTGAAATAACTCAGTATTACTGGATTCATTTCCATTTCAATTTGCCTTAATACTTTGTTCTTTGGCCCTTCAGAGCTCATTCCGTCTGAGAATTAACCTGATGCCTATTTTGAGATGCTGATTGAATCTGTTACTTGATCATTTATTTGAGAAATGTTTCAAATAAACATGTTATTGGAAGTAATATTTCTAATGTTTCCTATCTAACTTAACAATTGGTAGTCAGAGTACTTACCTCATAGTTTTCTAACTTAATTTTGAATTGATTTCACACTTTATTTATTTCACACACTCATTATTGCTTTCTGCAGAAGAAGTACTCTTGGTATCGGATTTTGTTCATTGTAACTTATGGTTGGGATATTTTTTCTGATTCCCTCGATTTTAGTTCAAAATACATTATTAGCGAACAATTTTTAAAGATTGCAAAAAAACCTGATATGATATTGTTTGTGGTGGTTGATAGCACATTTGAATTTTCGAACTGACGTACAGTTTTCAATTTCATTAGTATCAATATACTTACTATTTTACTCTTGTATTGAACATAGTGTGAACTGGATTGAGTCGAAGATACATTTGATAATTTTTTATAATAATGCTTGCTGGCAATACATTTTGAATACTCCCTCATTGGAAAAAATTTTCTATGCCCCTGATCTAAACAATGATGTGGTATTTTGCAGCGTGGTTTTGCTTTTCATCTTTTTAAATGTCAGTGAAAAATATTCCACTAAATTTCAACAAAATACCCAATATCTAAAAAAAACATTATCCGTTGTGTTGTCCGTAGTTCAAACCTGGTGAACTATTTTGTAGCTCTCTGCCAGCAATGCAGTTAAAGTTTTTTATATATGTCCTTATAATGATAAAAAGCCACTAAGCAATGGTCCATAATGACTACTCTTTGTTACCTCAGATATGGAAAATCAGCTTCAGTCTCAACAGTTAACTAGACCAGCATCAATCACCAGTACCCACGCACCATCATCTAGCCAAGAATCTCCGTCAGTTTCCAAGAAAAATGCTGCCAAGAGGAAATCTTCGGAAATCCCTGGTAATATTAATTCATTTGTCAGTGAAAAAATTCAAGTACTTTTCCCAGAGGCTCTTCCATTAGTCACTGAGTGAAACTATGAGAGTGGGTCAATGATTGTGAGTGCATGTTGAATTTTTCTGGAAAAACTTATGTAACTGTCTCTCCAAAGGATGTTATTATTGCCAGTGGAATGAGAAAAATTGTGGATGGTGATTGGTTTAATAACCTTCTCAGGTCCTTTATCCAATGATATGAACTCCTCAATCCTGGGATGATTGAAATTCTTACTTAATTCATTGGTTTCACAGAGTGAATGATTTATTTTTGCCGTGGGGAAGATGGGTGATCATGTTTGAAATGTTACTACTATCAATTTCTTATTGTTATTTCTGATAAGATATGGCAAAGCTGAACCCTAAAGTGAAAAAAACTGTGACGACAAAGATGAAGAAGATAGTTCAGCCTATCCCCCTTGATATCACTGGAAGGCCTGTGTTTCCTATCGTCCTCGGAGGATTAACTGTTCACAGCCTTGGAGAGGTAATCTATCCTAATGTTTTAGTGAAGTTTCAAACTGACATTTATCCCTACCATTGGTATACTTTTTGCCTCGAGTGCAGAAAAAAGAATTGTTTTTTAATCATTTCTTGCCCACAGGTTGTGTCTGATCGTAGTGGTTATCACACGGAAGAGTTTATTTACCCTGTCGGGTTTTGCTCAACAAGAGTTTATGGAAGCCTGAAAGACCCAGAAAGAAAATGTGTTTACACCTGCAAGATTCTCGATGGTGGTTCATCTCCCAGGTATTGCATTATCTCATTCAATTTATAGATATGGGGGTCATTCAATAAGTAATGCACCTTATTTTTTTTCACAGAACATATTTATTGGAAAGAGTCTGAATTTGGTGAAATATGCATCAACATGTCTTGTCGTTGCCCTATTTTTCTGCATAGTAGCCGTTACGTTCTAAGGCCCTAGCACCAACATTTTGGGGAGCATGTTTTCCACTATGGTAAAAGCTCTTGTCTTGTAGGCATAGCGATGCCGAGCGTGGCTGATCAAGGAGCTCTCTTTCTGCATCTCCTGAGGCTGTAACTTTCTTTACCCATCCCCCAACTTCACTCCCACCAACTGCAGCGTCGCCATTCACTGCTCACAAACGTTTATGGATGTTCACCACGGTTTCTTTTTCTGTACACAAAAATTCAATAACAGCATGCTGATTTTAACGTGAGTCGTATGTGGGCACCATTTTGACTCTACTACGGTTCTGCTATCAGCTAGAATGGTGTCAAACTTCATCAGCGCTGAGAACAAACATCAATTGTGAAGCACCGACAAGGACATTGATATATGTATATCAATGGCTTTTTAAAAAAATGTAGGGCATTACTTATTGAACGGCCCTTGTAGATATAGGAATTTGTTTTTCTCCCGAACCATAAAGGACTTAACCCTTAACCAGTGACGTAAAATATTTGTTACACTATCAGTGACATGCGGTCTTGGAGACCGCAATAAATCAAAAATTCATAAAATGTTGCAACGCCATTGTTATTGTTTTGTTTAATTTTTGTTTGAATGCTTAACTATTCTTAAACTTATATAAAAAATTTTACACTCCCAATACGAACCAATTTGTCATTAAAAATTGTGATTTGAAGCAGGCTCAAAAAACTGATGCCCAAAACACTTGAGTTATAATTATTCTATTTATACATCAATATGTCGCCAGATTAAAAAAAAGCCTTAAATGTTAAACTTGGAAGGCTAAGTAGTAAGTAGCTATGAAATTTATCCAGCTTATTCCTTTCTTGATACTTTCTTATGCTAGTGACGTACGGTCTCACAGACCGCTAATCGAATTGAAATTCAAATTTACAAAATTTAATAAAAGGCATCAATTTTAAAAGAAATAAAAAGCATCAATGCTTTTAAATCTGATCTAAAAAGGTACTTAAAATGTAAGTTATTCTATTTAATCAGTGATTATCTCATTGCCTCTTAATGTTAAAATATTCAATTGTATATGTATAATATGGAATATAATATGTATTTGATTATGACGTGCCTTCTATGTATGCATCTATGCATACAAAAGTATCAGATCTCCGGGAAAATGAAGATTTATTATTATATTATTATTATCCATTTCAAATATTAAAAATTCCTTTGTACCTACTTTTTGACAATTTTGTTAAAGTACGAATTGTTTTTTTGTGCAGTACCATAGAGTCAGTGTATACTTACTCTGTGGTAATACATACTCAAAATGAATGGTTTGTGTGAAATCCCCCTTCGCTTTTATGATTGAAAATTTTTCACCAGGTTTGAAATAGTAGCAGATAGTGATTTGGATGCGCCGTTGGTGGGGCATTCTGCTAGTCAGTGTCACTTGCTGCTCTTGCGCCACATCAACCGTGCGTTAGGTGTTGACGTGGTCAACATGAAAGGAAGAGGCCCAGAATTTTTTGGATTCTCTCATCCCACCATCCAGAATCTCATCCAGAGTTCCCCCGGAACTCGCAAATGCTCAAGCTACAAATGGATCAAATTTGAGGTACCCAAAATTTCATTCTGTAACTAAGAAATGACTTCATCTTCAAGCAATCTAATTTGAGAAAGTATGTCAGTCCAAACGAATCAATCGACAGAGGATTTTTCTAAGAATTTAATTATTTTAAAAAGCATCTTTCTAATTAATATTGTAATTATTATTGTAATAATTATATGGTAATTATTGCTGGTGAGGTATGAAGCCAGTGTCTCTAGTTTCATTTCTTAGAGTTTGGTATTATTGACAAATGGTGCAAGTCACTTGCTACAAGTTAGCTGTTTAGTTATTTGCGGCTGTCTACACATTTTCAAAACTAATTAAGGGTACTTACATAATCAATAGATTAGTTACTTAACATGTACTTTTCTGGCTTAAACAATGTTCTGTGACTACGTACATACGTTATGATTTCCCAAATTTAATGAGCTGAATGATATTAGACACATTATGGTTTGTGCATAAACTCTGTTTATGCTTTTGGTGATTTTTTTACATTCGCCCTCTGCTTGTTGATAAGCGTAGTATTTTCTTTCGGTTTTCACCTCTCTAACATGTAAGTTTGCCTCTGCAAATGAAACTTTCAACCCTTAAATATTTTCTCATTTATTGACAGGAGTAGTATTTTTGGAATACGAAGAGTTCTTGAGCCATGCGTAACACTGGTTCATATGAACTTATGTTATTCAACCAATTTGCTTAACACCGGTTTATATGTCTTATATTATTCATCCACTTTTTTTATCGACTATGCCGAGTTTTTCCTGGAGTCCTGATCAAGGAAATAATTATTAATCCATGGTAAAGCTGAGGTTCAAAAGTTTATTATATTGTATTATTTAAATTTATTATTTTTTAGAATATTATTTAAAAATTTATTAAAATTTATTGTACAGTATTTTTCTTTGCCCTGAATAAGGCGAATAAATGTGTCCAAAATTGGCTTCAGTCTGGATTAAGGATTATTTCCTTGATCTAGGCTTAGCATAGTTGTTAACACTGCAGTTTGGAAGGATGAAAATCATGTCAACCTCAGTGGTGGCAGGGTAAAGTCCTAGCCTGACAAACAAGGGGTCCTAGGTTTGAGTCCCATCTGGACAGCTTGCTCCTATTAGGGGCATGGTTATTTGTGTACGTTAAAATTGTTAATGTGTTGAAAACCTCGAGGTAAAAGGTCATAAAGAGCGTTTATGCTGGTATGGAAATAAAGAAAAACTAGAAAAAAGTGTGCAGCTTATGTTTTGTTCCCAATGCTCATTCCCACAGGTTAGCAGGACGGGAGAAACGCCCCAGGGGGCTGCAGAAAATGAGGCGTCCCTCAGCTTTGAGGCATTGCAGCGAAGCATTGGATTCGCTCGATCTCAGCGCCTACTATCCAGTCCCTCATCATCGTACGGCAAGGAGAGCGTGAGTGGTTGTGGCTCATCTGCGATGAAAGAGGAAGACCCGGACATGGAGGAGGAAGATGTTGAAGAGGATGGAGAGTACGACGGGGATATGGGCGACGAGAACGTAATGACTTCGGGCCTCACCGGATTGCACAGGCAGAAACTCATGCTCACGAGCAACTCTCCGGGGGCGACGTTGAGGGATCTGCTAATGTCCTGACACTCGGACAGCGACGAAGGGAGCCAGTCGCAAAGCTTTGAGGACAACATGTTTCTTTGAACTCCTTGTGTGATCGTGAACTGCTCTTTCGAATGGAGCTGCTCAAAAAGCTCCAAAGAGCCGACAAAACAAACTCGTATGTGATGCATCTTGTATGTGTGGTTGTTAGGGAGTGCTGAATGTGTTTGTGACTGCAGTGATGGTTAATTCTTTGGTGAATATTCAAAATTTGGATTTATTCATCCAATTCCCTAAAATTATTGTTTTAATTTATTGCGCATGCTTACTCAACTGGATGTCATGTGTGTTGGGAGTTGGTCGTGCATTGTCATTTAAGAGAGAGTAATAAATATTCGAGGATTAAATATTTGGCTGTTTTTGATGTAGTATTTCGGGTCCTATTTTTATCTCCTCCACAGAGAGAAATTCTGGTGTGAAGGCTAAGAGGTGGCTTTTGCAAGCTTGCCCATTGCTCCTTATTCCATCAGCAACCCTGAAAAAATTACACACTGAATAGCAATGTGATTGTCCCTATGTCCGTACTTTCACTTTTATCCTGATGCATGTCCAACAGATTTTTGAAACTTTATACAAAAGCAAAAATTCCTTATAGAACTGAGTTACACCCATTCCTGATTTTTGGTATAAGCATACATGTGTTGCATCCATCAAAATTGCATCAATAATAAAGAAATTGGCCAATGGTGTTTCTTCCCTCACTCAAAGGCTTCGTTGGAATACCAGCCCATCCATTTAGTGCATTTTGTTTTTCCCACACGGCACCATCCCATATCAGACGTTATATTTACTCATGGCATGATTAATGTATTGAAGAATAACAGCATTTTCAGCCCACATCCTTACAAAAAATTTGGCCTTAAGATCATTTTCTTTCACAGTTGCACAGGGTGTCTTAGTCGATTCCTGATGTCACAGCGGAAGGTAATGTAATGTTGGACTTGTCATGGCATGTAGTGGGAAGGTATGTAATTTTATACTTCTTCAAACGTTTGAAATACCATGTATATACCCAGTTACAAACTTCATGGGAGCAATAAATGTAATTGCCATATTCATTCTTTGAAATAATACTTGCTGGTGACCGATAATTTTTTTTCAATCACGACCCAATTCAGCCATTCTCTCATTACTGTAAAAGAAGAAAACTCGAAAATTGCCATTCACTTTTCATGATTTGGTGATGCCATGAAATATCTGGTGTAGCATGCGTCATCATCCATTGCTACGCATAGGCATGCATGTAGGCATTGCATGTTGGTCCACAGGAGACTTGCACATAGTCATAAGGCATTGGTCTAGAGGTTGACCCTCTATGAGAGAATGCCTGGGACCGGGAGTTTATAAGAGGGTTTTTTGCCCATCCCCGGAGGGAGATTAACCCAGGAGAGGGCACCCGGCAAAATGTAACATATATTAGAAGGTGTGCGGGGTGTCATCGACACCTCAAAGAAAATTTTTTTTTTCCTCTTTCCTTGGAATGATATACATAGTTATTCTGCGTTCTTTTTTAAATAGGTCCACCGAATAACTTGATACTAACAATTATTCTTATTAAATAAAGATGAACCGTGGGGTGATATACACCTGGCATGCCCTTTCCCATGTTAAAAGGACATACTGAGCAAGACTGAGCAGTGCTGAGTGGTGACTGCCTGGGGAGATATTGGTAAGTAAATTACATATATGTCATCCTTGGGATTAAATTTCTTAAATATATGCAAATATAGTATTTAAGCAATAAAAATGAAGATGATTCCTAAAATTTATCTTACCAATATCTTTCATCAGCCATATGATTAAATTCATGTGGTGGATAATGTTCATTTAGTTGTAATGGATTTTTTTTTGGACTCATTGGAAAGAATGGCAATCACAGACTTTATCTCTTACTCAAATTTCAGGTTACTGATTAAAATTTTTATCAGCTTAATTTTCATGCATCATTTTATTTACATAAAATAATTAACTGCATGTATCTCACCAATACATAATTTCATAGACATTTGTAATGTTCATAATAATAATTTCATCAGAGTAAGTGTGCAGCTACTTCATATCAATGTTCAAAAAGTGCAAATTTACAAACTCTATGTAGCAATTGTGGTATGGCATGCAATAGTCGACTGATTTTTTTTTTACCCTGAGCAGAAACTTTGCAATACCAATACACAGTTGTTCCATAACAAGCAGTCATAGGCTTAGCATCAAATCGCATATTTTGCCATGATTTTAAAACCAATCCGCAAATGCCATAAGGAGACTCAGGCTTTTCATGAAACAAGGAAATAAATTTCACAATTGAATTGAAACATCTTTTCAACAAGCTCACAGAATATTATATATATGATTACGCTGTCAGGTAGAGAGATGAAATACCAAATAACTGGGATACAAAGTTTGCTTATGAGGGTCTGTGTTAAACCTTATGTATCTGACTTAGCAGAAAGTCAATTAAAAATACATAGCCATCACAGAATTGAATTCTTTACCCCAATGGACTTCAATAATAAACTAAGTAAAAACAACTTACAGCAATGGAAAAAACATCATTTCGTATTATGTTAACCAAAGGAATATTTTTATCATTAATTTTTATGGTACAAGTATCTTCTGATCATTTGATTTTTACCTAACGGGCATGATACTTTCAATTTGTAAGTTAGGTGAAGTAATCAAATTCATCCTTCTCAGATTTAATATAATGAAGATCTCAGCTATAGCTTCCTCATCAGTTCTTAAAGAGGTTATAGGTTGAGATTGACAGCTTTTACAAATTTGACGTGGCTATTTATGGATGTGCATACATATATAATTCAACGGATTTAATACCCTCAATGGTGGAAGACTTGTGATAAATCACAAGTTCAACTGAAAAGAAACAATAGACTCTTGAATACTCAAAAAGTATCACCTCTTCATTAAGGTGACCAAATCTTTGATCTATGACTCATTGTATGATTAGTCAGATCAATAAGGTTACACTGCATGAGATCAGATAACAACATACACAATATTTCAAAGCCTCAAGTGGATTTAACCAGTGCATTCACATTAACATTTCACATTCCCAACTTAGGTGGGAGATCAACACGTAATCATACAAATTACAAACTTAAATGTGAAGCTAAAAAACAAAAGTTTTTCATCCACTCGTAGTTATATTTTTTCTCATAACGTATATGTATGCATACACCACTCTTTTAAAAACATTATCAATTGCATGTTTGCATGTAATGCTCCTTATAATTACCAAAATGACCTTATCACAGACAACAAGTCCAGAGACTCCATCACTTGCTCAATAGATAGACCCATGAGCTTGTGAACATACAATGTCAGACAAATCATTGGCCTAGCTAACTATTAGGAATGAAGCTATCCACATACTCGCTCGTCACCGCACAAAAATCAAGACACATCTCTTTTAAAAAAAGTTGATGTGCTCAAAATAATTCAACACTCGACTGTAATTAATAGATAACAGTAATGGGAAGGATAACATTTAACCATTAAAATCCAGGGGAAATAAACATCCTTGATAAAAGCTTGCAGTCAACTGAAAACAGCTTATACACAGATTCTTCATGCGTACATAAAAAGGCTACACTTTTTTATTGCTTGGTGCAATCATGATAAGAGAAACGATAGCCCATTGACCAGAATTACAACAAAGACCTCTTCGTCCTCAAATATTTTTCCACGGCCACTTTAAAAACCCACTATTTTTTTCTCCGATTTAAGTGCATTTGAACAGTTGTGCAGAAGTTGTTTCATCCATACACTTCAACTGCTTTCCAGTTTCTACATGTAACATGTCACAGACGCAAAATTATCAGGTTCCAAGACCAACCCCCTCAAACAGCGAGTGATTTCAAGAATGTGATCCGTTGGAGGTTTCTTTTTTAACAGTTGTTCAACATGTTGCAGTGCATCTCCCAAACAAGAACAAACAGGATTATAACAACATTTAAAATGGCACATAATGAGATATCTTTTGTATATTTTAAATCCACTTAAATAGCAGCACACTCATGCCCACATCATGCTCACATCTGTCACTTAAAGCCACTGGGAAGGAGAATCAGCAAATAATGTGGCTTATCGAGTTTCCAAAAGTTCTCACAAATAGGAAGAACAGAAGCTGAACAGCAGTGATATGGAGAAGATGGCTTGGTTTGAGTTGGGACCCCCTGCCACAAAGGGTTATCTCATTTTCCTGGAGGAAGATAGAATAGAAACGTTTGCCAATGTCCGTTAATCTATGGAAAAATTCTACAGTATAAACACAACAGGTAGCATGCAGATACTTTACTGTCAAGCAGGTATTGTGAACCTTTTGATAAGCTTGTGGAAGGTGAGCAGAAAAGTTACATTTTCCGAAGAAAAACCACTTTTGAGTTTTCACCGTGAAACTTAAAGAATCCTTTCCTGCCGCCACCGAGAAACTCAGTGAAGAAATGTTGATAATAATCTTTTGGTAAGGTTAAAATGATACAGGATGAAAAGCAACTGGTCACGATTTAAACCCATGCGGTTTTTTCCCGCACGGATGAAAAAGTGTAATGAGCAAGGAGCGTGAGCCTTGGTACTATTGCCATGGTACAGGGCAGCCAAGGCAGGCCCTGGGTGACATATTTCAGGGGGGGCGGCAAAATTTTAAAACTTTATTTAAAGAGTTATTTAATTTACCTAATAAATTATTTAACAATAATTATCCCAGTGAGAAATGGATCATCGAATCTACGTCGAATCTTCGTCGATTCGACGACTATAGATCGATATGTGGTCGATGTCGATTTTATTTGTTCAATCGACGATTTTTCGACGTGTTACTCTCATTGGTCAGCGGGGCCAGCGTGTTGATTGGCTGAGGGGGGGACATAGTGATGTTGTGACAAAGTCTTAAAATTAACGGTGAGACTCTATTAAAACATATGTGACACAAATAATAAAGCTAAAATTAAATAATTATTTTATTAATTCATACACATTAGTCTTAATCTCGGAGAACAATCTTTGATTCCTTTTCATTCTGTAACTTTACCGGAAGCGCATGGCGTTGAAGCTTTAAGGCAGTCTCCAACAGTCTCTACCGTCTCTACTAATCTTTGGACTCTGTCGCTCTGATAAGCCGGTTGAACCGTGAGAAACCTGTTTCGGTTGCTGTTGGTGTTTCGTTTCGTGTCATTTCGATACCTTCAGCCTCGCGTCATAGATATCAACATCTCACATTTTTTTCTCAAGGGTTTCTGATTATTATTGAAGATAAATACGAAGGACTTGAGATTACAATTCACCATAATAAATTTGAAACAGTCTAATTATTTGAGCTGTCATTTGTTTAGACAATTCGTGCTCGAGTGAAATCCGTCGTTGGGGCAGCAATAATGCTCTTTATTAGCCGAAAAGATGTATATTTCCG
This sequence comes from Ischnura elegans, assembly GCF_921293095.1. Taxonomy (NCBI): domain Eukaryota; kingdom Metazoa; phylum Arthropoda; class Insecta; order Odonata; family Coenagrionidae; genus Ischnura; species Ischnura elegans. The sequence continues at coordinate 49,432,370 of NC_060249.1, forward strand.
TAATTATTACTAGGAATCGCAGGTAAGAAGACGGTATCATGTCGACATAGAAAACACTTCGATGACATCGACATCGAAAACACGTCGATGACGTCGACGTAGAAAACACGTCGATTTTCGGACCATATAGACATCGATCGATGTGTTGCCATCGACGTTTTATCGATGACTACTTCGACGTCGAATCGACGGCCATTCGATAACTCGTTTCTCACTGGGTATTATTGTTAAATAATTTATTAGGTAAATTATAATATTGATAAAACTTCTTAACCCGGTAACGCCTGAATTAAAAAGTTTCTGCGATTTTTGTGGTAATCATATGTTTTAATACGAATGAAATTCTGAGTCATTCAGTGCAAATTTTATTCTTTTATCTCTAATAGCTACCGAGATACAGCCTGGTACCATATGGTACCGCTAGGCGCTTAAGGGGTCAAAAAATCGAAATTTGAAAAACTTTTCGGAAATCACATTTTTAAGCCAAAAACGTTAAATATTATTACTTTCCGGAAAATAAATTCATTTTCATCCATAATTACGCTCAAATATCGATAATATTCAATTAATTATTAAATATTATTGCTATATAAAATAGAAGTTATGTATAATTGACGTAGAAATCAAGAATAATATGATTTTAGTGTTTCACTCAGTCGTTGCCGCACATGGAAATGAACAAAGCTGTCACTGCATTGCATTTAAAGTATTCTGTTCTTATTCTATTGGTTCAGTTTTCGGTAGCACACCGTCCCTACTGGGGATTGGAGTTTATTTGTTGGTTGTGCCCGTCGAACCTATCAGGGGCATTGGAAAGAAGATAGGCCGCTGTCAGTTGAATGCAATCTTTGAAAGTTGAATCAATTACAAATCTATTTCTTTAGCCAAGTACCCCATTCCAGTCGCACTTCTGGTAAATTGAGCACGTCCTTGATATTTTAGGGGATCCTTGTATCCAGCTGTGATTATACTACTGGCCATCGGAACTCAAGCTGAGTTATGTTTTTTCACGATTTCCGCATCAGCATCCATGCTTTAGGCGTCATTGCATCCAGAATCCAAGTAAAAATGGGCCACGAACATTTTGTCACCCCGCACCATCTTTCCCAATTCCTTTTTCGTAGGCTTTCACATTCCTGAGTTTTACGAAGTAGCAATCTGAGTTATTGATGCACCACATTTTCTAGCCAAACCTAATTAGCCTCCCCCGCATGAATTGCTAACAGCCATGTCTTCCAAAAGAGAACATTATCCACTCATTGAAACTCAAGGACTGCTTTTCTGTGAAATAGCCGCCGAATCTTTCTTTTGCCATGCCCATAAAAGGGCGCATTTTCCATATCTTATATGATTTATCCATAGCGGTGTAATCACCGCAATGAATAAACCTACGAAGTTGTAGAAATCTGTCACGTCTCATTGTGTAATAAACAAGATTATTTCCGGCGTTTAGTGCTGCCTCACAATAGTGCCTTTTACTGGGAGTCGTTTTATGCCAACTTATAAAAAGAATTGCAACAAATATTTTCAGTACCTCATGTGTTATATTTGGGTCATAACAGTTGCAGGATTGTACACACCTATTCGACTCTAACACCTAGTATGTAAGGACATTTTCGTCAAAGAACAGTTCAAATATTCTAGTTGGGGATGCTTCATGAAACAGTGAGTTGGTAATCAGGATTAGGTACGAGAAATCCTTTCGTGCTTTACGATCTCTTCATCATCAAAAATATGTCCTTCCTCCCTATTTTTATACCTTTTGGGTGCTTTACGGCTCTGTCCAGTTTCACTACACTTTTGAAAATTCTCAGACATTTCTTGAGATAAACTCAGCTGACTGTCCACCTTTTCGAACAACAACTTCATGTTCGAGCAAAATTGGCGTCCACTCGTTATATTTACTCAGTCAGAAGCAAGGTATTCATCCTCTCTTTGTAGCAGCACATACTATATTATAAGCAGTATGTGTAAGTTATTTCGGTTTTACTAGCACATGAAAGTGTGAAAAGTATCGGAGTATGATTGAGATACGTTAGACAAAAATTAGGATTACGCTGCTCTTGTCGAAGTGATGCCTGTCGCGTGGTCGTCTCTCGCCGCCAGCCGTCATTGAATTTTCCACTTAGCAAGCCCCCTTATTCCCCATCATACCCCCTTCCTAATTGAGTACACCGATACTCTTCCTATTCATGTTTTTATAAATAGGATTCAGGTATGCAATTATACCTCCCACTCCTTAAGTCCTCGTGAGGGTACGAGATTCTGAAAAAATGCGGACAATTTAGGGCCTTATGTACTTGGATGACGTCCTTATAACAAAAAAATTAATTTATGTACACATTTAATATGCGTTATAACGTTTAAATAACGCAAAATTTATAATATACACGATGAAAAATAAATAATTGTAAAATAAAGAACTGTTAGAAAACGAAAACAACAGAAATATTCGTATTTACGCTTTCCGCCAAAACATGGTAGTGCAAGCGCCTAGCGGTACCATATGGTACCACCAAAATGTTTTGCATCATAGCATCCCAAATATTAGGCTCATATACAAAAACCATACTTAATATGAAATGTACATGTTATAACAATCATAATTACATAAAAACATCTTCGTATTACGAGTACATAAGACGCGAGTAAAGAAAATCGAAATGTTTGCACTAAAAATTCCGTTTTTTTCGCATAGCTGAAAATTCTCAATTTTCAAACGGCTCTAAATACGTTAATTTCAGCTTTAAAAAAGCAAACTTTTCGGTAAAATGTAAATAAAAACATTCTTATTATGTTTAAGCTCTCAAAAACCCAAATAAATTACAACAAGTGACAAAAAAGTCACGTTTAGCATTGCGCTACCGGCTGGTACCATATGGTACCGCTAGGCGTTAACGGGTTAATAGAAAAAATAATGTGAGTACCATATTTCTCCTAAATATATAGTCCCCCTCCTCTAATTTTGAGGCTTCAGTTTTGGGAAAAATTTGAAAAATGCATAGGAACATACTCCCCCACCCCTTTACTTTTACCACAGGCATTTTTGGAAAAAAAAGGGGGGGACTATATTCAGATAAATACGGTAATTTCAACTTAAGCATCTCAAAAAATAGCTTATGAAAGTATTTTATTTTAGAGGTAGCAGGAGGGGAATCAGGGGAAGGAGAGGCAGCAAACTGATCTTTACCTCCCAGACAAAACTCCCAGTTCTGGCCGTACCATGTGAAATCAAGGAAATGGATAGCTTAGAGGTCTGAGGAGTGGCTCGGAAAGCCTAAGGCCAGTGGTTTGATTCCCAGTCCTGGGAAGTTTTTCTCATGGCAATTCGTATGAATAGAACACCTGGATATGCACCTCTGCATACCTATGTTTTCCACACTCTAAATATTGCATAAAATTCTCCACCACCATAAGGCAAGTCTAAGAGGAAAAAAAGTGAATGAGATTTACACAATATACTTACATTAGGATGACTGTTTATACAAACTCCATGATTTCTTCGAGGAAGCTCTCCCACAACACGAAGCTTGTGGCATGCCAATGTGTTATTGTAATCGATTTCTATTGGCCTCACCGTCAAGTCGCCAACTTCAACGTCTTCCTCCTCATCGTCATCATAGCCCTTTGGCGGTAAAGTTGTAGGCATGGTGCCGCGATCAGGGCAAAGATCATCAACAACCACTAATATTAAGTTGCTCAGGGTGATCGCTTGGACAACAAAGGGCCTGTAACAAGTAAAGAATATAGGATTAGGAGATATACAGGAAAAAATTGACCTAAAATTAAAATGAATAATTTATAAATGGAAATTAATATTTACGAAGATATTTGTACCTCAAATGTGATTGTTAAAATGACTGTATATTTTGTACGTTTTCCAAATCAGTGCTGACCGCGATTGCATCATGCACTCCTGCTTGAATGTGAATATGTACTTTCAAATTGTAGTTTTTGAATGAGATTACGATTATTGAGTTTCTTTTTCTGATTATGATCTGTCCAAGTTTTTGTAAACTTATTGATCCTCGGAAGGAAAAGTCCTAGAGGAAATATACTATGTATGTACTGTATAAACTCATGTAAGAGACGTACATTTTTTCTCAGAATTTGCAGGTGAAATAGGGGTCATCTCTTACACGAATTTCTTATCTTCCCCACCTCCCTCCCTTTCCCTGTCTTGCCAATTAATTTCCATTGTGCTAAGGGTCTGATTTAAAAAAAAATCATCTCCAAACGAGGATTAGCCAAGTGCTACCTGCTAGCAGCCTGCATCACAGCGGCGCACATATCCTCGCCCCAAGGTCACCTCACACTGCAGCAGCGGGAACCAGAATGACATCACACGGGCTTTTCCCAGCATTCATACTTAGCCGTTGCATTTTCGCGTGCTTGAAAATTTCCCCTTTTCATTTAATCAGGAAAAATAGATATCGTCATTTAAAAATCTTAAAGTTTGAAATGAGTACTCCACGAGTAATAATCTTTTGACTTGGTCAATAAAAAAATAATATGAAACCACCCTATTGGAGAGCAATAATGCCTCCTTTGATCGACACTCAATCTAGCAGAGAGCAGTCACAATTACACAAGTAACAGTGTAAAAACTTGGTGCCGTAGAAGAAACCTAACTACAGTTTAGAAATAATCATGCCTATTTTACCCTAAATAAGCTCGAAAATTTAAGTCAACAGAAAATAAATAAAATAATGTTCCCCAGTGTATGTACTTGATGTATTTCAATGAACGATTGATTGCGGCTGAACACGTATAGACTCTAGAAGAACAGCCATCTCACCTGATGCAGTGGTTGGATGGCATCATGTATGGGTTTTTCTTGTGCCCCTTGTCGCTGGTGATGAGTTGGTGCTGGAGCAAATACAGGTCAACCTCTTGGTCACAAGGCTGAGGCCTCGTCCTGTTGATGAGCAAGGCATTGAGGGGGCTCTTGTTATTCCCCATGTCCCCTCCATGGTGTGACGAGCCTCCCCCATGACCCCCACTCCCCTCGTCCATGCTGACCTGGCTGTCATCGTTGTGGGCCGTGTTCGATCCACCAATCGAGTCATCCTGATTCTCATAACTCTCAAAGTCTGAAAGACGATGGCAGGAAACTCAAATGTAAAAACTCTTCCAGTTAAAAATAAAAAAAATCAAATCACTTTTATACGAGATGCTTTTTGGTGAATGAACTCGTGATCTGTAAATTTCAATATGGAATAATTCCTGTGCACTATAACTGTGGCAGATTAATCTTATTTTACCTTAATGGCATAATAGCTTTAAAGACCAATTTTATACCAAATATCCAATGAATTTATTCTTTAAACAAAGGTTTTAAGATTTATTCTGAGACAAATGAGCATTCTTAGATTTGCTTCCAAATTAAAAAAAATAGTTTTTGAATATTAATAAAGGAAAAAAGTTGATATATAAGCTAATTAAATAGCCAAGGAAACGAAACCTTAGGCCAGCCCAAGGGGTTAAATTCTCATGCCCACGTCTAATAAGTCCGACATTTTTTCGTCCAGACCTCAGGTGGGACAAAGAAAAGAATGGAGGCCCCACAGTGATAGGAGCCCGCTGATGGCTATGGGATACTAGCGAAAACAGATTTAATGCTCCCAGAGAAACAGTAGATCATCCTATGAGTAGAACGATCCAGAGATTTTTCATATGAAAGCACCAAAAACGTTTAAATTTCTTATTAATATTTTATTGGATCAAGAGGAAATGTGGCATACCTCAACTAGTTAACATGTTGACCATCGTGCCTTTCATAGTGACCGGCAATGAAATTTCCCATGACACAACAGAGATCAGCCACGGATGGATGAAATACCTCAGGATATCCGATGCCACAAGTCACAGTGATTGATTTTATAACCATGGATAGTGCCCATTGACCACAGTCTTTAAAATTGTTGTAAAATTCATTTTAGATCAATTTTCAATGACAAGTCTACATGTCATGAACCACAAATAACCACGGATGATGGCAACTGATAAAAAAACACCTATGGTATCACAGGAAGTGCACTAAAACACAAGGGCAGTCAGCATGTTAAGTGGTAGCATACATTAGTTAAATACACCCTCTCTTCTCCAGCAACTCAAATTAAATGAACAAGATCTTATGCTCACCATCGTCAGATGAAGAGAAAGCACGGACATAATCTGGTAGGTAGGCCCATATCAAGTGTTTCAGGCTTATCTTTGAGAGGAAGGTCATGAACTTCTCCACCATTGCCTGCATCAGCCAGACAAATAGTCGGAAAGGCTGTAAGAAAAGCAATACATACTTTGCTATTAAGAATTTTCAGCACAGGAGAGATGCTCTACATCCTTGGCTCTCTAACTAAAAAAAAAGATTAAAGTTTTAAGTGGGAGAGTAGAGAGATAGAACCTTTTCAAGTGAAATATTTCCCAAGTGAAAGAAACAACTTCCTAAGTATATTTTTTGAAAACTATAGTCTGTTGGAATAATGGCTGAAAATTAAAACTCTGCAGTTGAAGTAGAGCCATAACTCCCTAATTTTTTCTATAATATCAGTTAATTACAGCTCTAAAGATATCATAAAATATGACTTGACTCTGAATCCTTATTTGCAAATCATTCCCTTAGAGACCATTTGTTAGCCTATAAATTTATGCAAAACCATCATCATCAAATGTGAACCATCTTAAAAAAATAAAGTGACAGGTAAAACTAAAAACCATGAAGATTTTTCTTCTATGTAGTACTCATAATTTCTAAGTGTGATGCACTCATGCACAATGCTCAGTTCAACCTTTGCATTTTATCTGCTTGTCTCCAAAATTCAAGAAAATATAACACTCACTCGTGTAGTAGGTACATCCACAAAACTTAGGGTACTGAAATTCATATTCTCGGAACAATTAAAATTTGCATGCAGCGTTATCGTTTCACTTACTTACAATTTGAATTTTTAAGACTAATACTTAAGATAACTAATATCGGAGTCTAAAATCATATTTTAAACTGTTTCTTGAGGAAAAAAAATTATGTGATACTTGCCAGGACCCCCATTCTCTCCTGCATAAGTTTGTCTCCCACCCCTCCCTAAACATCTCACGGGGTTATCGGATGTGTCCTAGTACAGGGTGGGGCAGCATAACTTTCTTTTTTAAAAACTTAATAAAACGCATTGTACGAATCAGAAAATTTTAATTTGGTTTTTACAATATAGGTGGATACCTAAAGTTTTGTTTAAAATAGTCTTGAAGATCAAATCATGTAGGTTACGTCCTCCATTCTTGATACATGTAGTATACTGATTTCTGGTATTTGTTCTGACCTTTTCAAGCATAGCAGGCGTTATGTTGGCAATTTCTTCCTCGATGTTGTTCTTTAAATCTTGTACGGTCCTTGGACAGTTCACATAAGCATGGGATTTCAGAAAACCACATAGAAAAAAATCAAGGGGACAAATCGGGAGATCAGGCTGGCCACTGGAAATCGCCCCTGATTGAGATAAGGTGTTCTGGGAACTGTTCCCTCAAAATAGCCATCGATGCTCTTGCAGTGTGCGCTGTTGCACCGTCTTGTTGGAACCAAATGTCCCCAGAGTCCAATCCATTCCGCCGCGGGAAAAAGAATTCCTCTGACATTACTGTTGGGTTGCGATCACAGAACATCCACTCGAAAAGGAGGCCTCAACGGCAAACGCACCCTCCTCACTATTCCAACGCATGATGGTGACGGAACTGTGCTTCGATAAAACTTCATAGCACTGCCTGTCGAACAAGACCACAAGCGCTCTGCTATGACACCAACCGACCGAATGCCGCACATTACAAAAAAGGAAGTTATGCAGCCCTACCCTGTACTTGATAATAGGGTAGTTTCCTTCATCAAAGAAAACGAAATGCATCGATTGCTATTCAATACCCACCATTAGGGTTTTCATAATATAAAAATTATTTGGTTTTAGAAATCCCAGTTTAGACCAATGGCAAGGGTCAATTTTAACCTCATTTGAAAAAGGCCAGATTGGCACCCATGCGATTCCACTCCATGTGACGTCACAGGGACCTAGTTTCTACACGAGAGGATAGGAGTTTTACATCGTCTGAGATTACCAATTCATGCATGAGGCACAGAGCTCAGGAAAACATCTCTTAATAATCACTTATTAAAATTGTCTAGGTTGGAAAGTTTCCTTCGTTTGATACGGTAGTAATAATCCATATTTAAGCCAAGCGCCACCTGCTAGCATCCTGCGTCGTATCAGCGCTCAAGCCTCGCCTCAAGGTCACCTCACAGGGCGGCAGCGGGAACCAGAAATACATCACACGGACTTTTCCCATCATTCCTACTTAGCCATCGCGTTTTCGTGTGCTTGAAAATTTTCACTCTTCATTTAATCGTGAAAAATAGATATCGTCATTCGAAAATCTAAGAGCGTGAAATGCGTACTCCAAGAGTAATAATCTTTCGATTTAGGCAATAAAAAAATAATAGAAAACCACCCTATTAAGGGTATTTATAAGTGATGAAATGAAAGGGTGAAATAGAATGTGCGAATGGAATACTTACCCCTGGTGGAGGGCCAGGAACACTGGACTGGGCAGCTGCCTCATTGGGCCTAAAGCAGACCGCTTGGTAGTCATAGATATGAATGCGGTTGTACACTCCTTCCAGCACCAATTGCCGCATGATATCAGGTTTGACGTCTCCAAAGAACATTCCAGTGTCATTCATGGATCGAGTACTGACTACAACGTATCCATTGTTGTCAAGGGCAAAACAGGACAGATCTTTTCCAGGGGCACAGGTACGAGTGCAGGAGCTAAGGGAATCAGCACACTGCAAAATAAACATTCAGTTATATCCAACCTATCCAATATTTATTACATATGTACATATATTTATTTTATTCCCATACCACCAAAAACAGCACATGGAGGGCTTTAACATTGGGGTTTTCAACAAATTTGAAAATTGTCATATTTGACAGTTTATAAGATGCACCTTTTTTCCTAAATAATAGCTCAAAAAAATCACCTGCATCTTAAATGCGAAGGTAGAACCTCCATGGGTTGGAGTTCAATACTGACTACGTTATGTTTACTAATACATATTTATTGTTTAATTGAAGAATGTCATAGTTTTCATTGTTTTTATTAGGCTCATTGCTATTATGTGTTTGTTATTTCATTATTGTCATTCATGTTATTCATTGTTATTTATTGTTAATTTATTTTATTATATATTACTTTCATTTTGTGCCCCTCTGCGATATCGAAAGAGTTGGGCGCGAGACATCGAACAAACTAGATCATATCAACACAATCAATCTCTTTAAATGTTTCACTTTGATTTATGTGATTGTATAAGATCTAAAAAGAATTAACTTCAGTTGTCCGAGAGCCACACATTTGCGTAGACTTTTTCTTATGTGTGCCAAACAGAAATGAGGGTGCATCTTATATTCCATCAAATATGGTACATGTGCACAAACAACTAAACCCTAGATAGGGGTAACCTATCCAGACGGGACTCAAACCCATGACCTCCAGTTTGGCAGGCAAGGGCTTTACCCCACCACAACCGAGGCCGGTATAAACGGACAGGATGCTGCACAAATATGTATACTCAACAACAATTTTTCCATACTGAACAACATTACTTATTGTTAGTTGACAACGGAATCAAAAGAAATACATGGTTTATCGTTTAAAATGCATTTGGATCCGAAAATATCCGACACCTGAAATCAAGTATTGGATCCGCATCCGAAAAATATCCTAGATCCGTGCATCCGTATCCCAAAGAAAGGCGCCAAAAGGACGACAAGTTAATGTCCCATCCAATGGTCTGAGTGCCCCTCCCCAAGGCACTCCAGCATGGATCGGGCAGCCTCTGAAAAATCTTTGCCAGCCTATCCCCACTCTCTTCCTATGAATTAATGAAACCCAGTGGCGCCGACTCCATGGGACCTGAGGGGGCCCGAGCCCCCCCAAAAATTTGTTATTCATGTGAGGGAAAAATGCGTCAGGCTTGTCAATTTTCCCAGGAGTGTCCATATAGCAAAATTCGAGTTATCAAGGTTCTAATGTTGATCATATGACTCTTCTAAAATGCTCAAAAAACTTAAAACTCACTACTTATAAAATTTCCCAGGGCAAGATCCCCAGCTTGGGCTCCCCAATATTTTTTGTGAGCCGGTATCCCTGATGAAACTGCACCATTCTTTTAAGATAATCACGTAAATTTGAAGCTCATTCTGTGTAGGAATCACTTTAATTTCTTTCCTATAGGATGTCCAACAAGATCAAAACCATACTGATGACATGATTGGGGGAGCTTTGTGGTCCATTCATAACTAGCATTGGGCTACTGATCGAATGGTCCCATATTCAAACCTTGGGTGAAGTCATAGGACATCCCACACAAAAATTCTCGAAGTGCAATGTAGCCTAAGGAGAGGAACTGGCTGCACCCACCCTGAATGTGTAAAATTCACAAGTCTGTGCCTCAATATCGGTTGAGCTCTATCCTCACCTATCTGAAGCAACCTTCAGGAAGAACCACTGCATGAGTGATAGTGTGCAAAAATATGCCAGGGATGATAGAACACATAAATGTCATACTCTTTCAAAAAAGGGAACAAAACTGTTAAATCTATCCCGAAATTTCTGTTCATAGGTCCGTACACTAGGGCAGATCGGAAAAAATCAATTTTGTCAAATCCATCTGGCCAAATGAAAAAAAGTTGTGGGACTGATAAAAAATAAGGCCTGAAAAATTTTGGACTTCTAGGTGAACCCAAGACCCTCACTCAAATCCAATTTAGGGGGGGAATGTCAAAATTCGAATAATTTAATATTTTATGGTCATTCCCATAAAGATTTTGCCGAGTTACTGACCATTAAGGAAAAATTTCATGCATTTCAACGTATCTGCCACCATTTAGCCACAAAAATGCCAAATTCGAGTCCACATCTGCAAACAAAATACTCCAGTGCCCACGCAGCATTGTGGATACAAGAGCGGCAGACTGCTCCCATCCCCTCCCCACTTGCTTCTCCCCCTCCCACGCCTTGCATACAGCAAAATTCATCCCACTTATGCTGCTAGGAGGGCGTTCATTTTTGATAATATAAATCAGAAGATGATAGAAGGAAAAAAAGGATGCGTAGTGAGATGACTAGTCCCTTATTTGGCGCCTCGTCCGCGTGGACTTGCCAAATGGATGTTACCAACTTTTAGAGAAGTGATGTTGTTTTGAATGTTCTTTTAAAAGTGTTTGAGTTTTGTTTTTCAATGCAATCCTTCTTTTTGCCTACTCGTATATCATTGAGTGAGAATACTATTTTTTAATTTGGTAGGTACCAATTCAATAAAACACCAAAATAATTAGAGGAAAATTTTTAACCGACAATTTTTTATTAATTGAAATAATAATACGAATTTTCAAGCAGTGGAGCAGAGGCGTAACCAGGAATATGCCTTGGAGGGGGTGGGTGGGCTTGGGGGGGGGGGCAAAACCCCTCCACCCCAGGGGACTTTTGAAAATTTTTGAAAAAATGACATGCCTGGAAATACATTTTACATCATTTTGGCAATCAAAATTTGGATTTCACTCAGAATTCCACGGGAAATTATCACAACAGGGAAAAAATTAGCATGCTATTTTTTTATTTTTCTGAGGCTTAGGGGATCTATCCCCCTCACCTCCCATTATTACACCACTGTGTTCAAGCAAGGATTATTGGTTCTCATAAGTGTCAGCTACTAACAGCTCATAATTTAATTAGGGATGGTCGGATCGGATACCTCGGATCCAAATATCCGCGGATATTACCCTTAATCGGATACATCGGATCCAAAGTTGCGGAAGACATCGGATCTGTATCCGAAATTTTAAATAATAGCTTCAATGAATGCAACTCCCCATAAGGGTGGAAAGAGTTCTGATTCCATCTTCGAATGCGCCATCACATGCGATTTTTGTCCTACTCATGAACCGTTTAGTTTGAAAGCTCTCGCAGAGGTAACGTAGGAGAATTTCAGCCGTGGAAAATAAAAAAGGCAAAATACGACTGGCACATTGTGTGACTCTTCCCAAGAGATTGAACAATCATTGGAGGAATCTCAGCGTCAGGAATTTGAAAATGCATTCGGATCCGAAAATATCCGATCCGAAGTACCGGCTTCGAATATCAAGGGTCCGATCCGAATCCGGATCCGAAAAAAATCCTGGATCCGTCCATCCCTAAATTTAATCCTTCAAATCACCCAAACTGAAAGAGTATTAGATAAGCCTCTAATTACAGTGACACTTACGGTGGATGTGATGTTTTTGAATCTTGCATAGAGGGCAGAATGACGAAACTGGAAACCCACCACGGCTGCAGGTGCTGACCTACGTCCCTCGGTGTGGAATATTGCATTACTTGCGGTGACCAAAGAGTCATTTTTGTATTCTAAAAAAAGAAATAACACAAATAATAATATGAGAAACATATGGCTAATTATAGGCACGTAAAATTGGCTTCACACAATCGTCAATTAAGTAATCAATCCTTAATACTGCAGCTCTTTGCCTAAGCGTAATGGTGTGACATATACTATCCCGGGAAGGATGCAGTATTTTGCATTCAAACTGTGTAATATAGAGTATCAAAACTATTGCTAAGCAATCAACAAGAATTAAATTAGTAAACCTCAACAAAATGATTTATTTCATCAATAATAATCAGTGTAAAAAAATTATGTGGAAGTTGGCAAATTTTTTCTCGGAAGTTCAACATGAATTATAGATTCCACAAAGTTAGGCCGGATACTTTTATCACATTTATGTTAAATTGATATCTACAGGTATGAAATGAACATGAAATTTTAGAGAGCAATGCTCACATCAAACTGTGTACATGATGTAAATTAAAATTAGCAGTAACAGTGGTAGCTGGTGCAGAAAGTCAGCTATGTACTGCCCCCGTTGCCACACCACTGACCCTTCCTCCACTTCCCACACCCACAATCAATTACTTCCCAACATACAAACAGGATAAGTTTCAAAGACTTTGATTGTAAGTCGAATTGTTCATAAGTCACAAAAATGATATATACAGGTATTAAATTCATCGACAGGCCTCTTTCATGTACAAAATAGCTGTGCTGACTGATGAGGATTCACTCAGTAAAGTACATTTTCTTTTTACCCACGATCCTTTAATAGATATAAAGATAAAGAATAAAGTTATAAATAAAACCAAAGAATAATGTGCTAAGATTAAGAATATTTTTGTTAATTACGCAGTTCTTTTGTTTTGTATTTTTGATGTTCGTCTGACTCAGTAATAAACGTCAGTCTTTCTTCTGCTCGCAACATGAACAGACCTGTTTCATTTCCCTGTGCCCTCTTTAACTTTTTTTATCAGGTTATGGGCCCAGATACGATAGTTTAAACTTAACGAGTTAAGAATGGCGAGCGATCAGGGGACAAATGTGTTAACCGTGGCTTCCAACCACCTGCCTCCAATAGACAAACTTGAAGGAGAGAAAAATTGGGAAAATTGGAAATATTTAATGGAGCTTTACTTGGGATTGGACGATCTTTACGAGTGCGTGTTGAAGCAACCACCCGAATCAGTCAGAAATAATCCCTCATCTCCTGAAATGAAGAAAGACAATAGAGCCCGCTCGAAAATCTCTCTCATGGTGCAACCTCATCTCATAATTCACGTGAGGTCGGCCAAAACCGCCTACGAAGCATGGAATAACCTGTGTGACGTGTTTGAGGACAGAGGGGCATTCAGGCACATTTGTCTGTTTGATGAATTGTTGGATACTAAACACGACAATTTTAGTTCACTCTTAGATTATGCTATGGCCATGAAGAATATCATCTATAAAATTGCCGAAACCGGGAAACCTGTTGATGATGAGTTTGCGGCCTTCGTAATGTTAAAAAATTTGGGACTACAAATGGCTTCGTCAGCTTATAGAAAAGAGTGTTAAGAAAGAAGAGGACTTGACGCCAATAGCGGTTTGCAATGAGCTTGTGCGAGAAGGACAGAAGGAAGCGGCGGAGACAGGGGGTGCAACCAATCAGGCGCTCCTAGCCGGCACAAGTAGGAACCAGCGTCGCGGTTCGTCATGCAGAGTAAAGTTCAGTGGAAGAGGTGAAGTAGCATGCGGGAGTGCAATGGCAACTTCACCAGGAGCGGTCCAGCAGGCGACAAAACGGCACCAGAACCAGTATCATCGTGGCAGCCAACATGGTGTGACCTGCTATCGTTGTAAGAGACCTGGCCACATAGCTGCCAGGTGCTGGTTTAAAGGAGATGGTAAGAGAGGATGCAGTAATGATGGTGGTGGAGAAGAGGGCTCAGGCACATCACCCTGGAGCCTTATAGCTGCTATGAGTGCTGTGAGTAACAAAAATTGCTGGTACATTGACTCGGGTGCTTCAACGCATATGAGTGGCAATAAAAGTTGGTTCAATTGGTATATTGAAACAGATAGTAAAGCTGTGAGTTGCGCTGGCAATGAAACACTGAAAACGGCTGGTATTGGTAGTATTAGTGTTAAGGGTATCAACGGCTTAAGTGCCATTAAAGATGTTGTTTATGTCCCCAAACTTTCAACTAACTTACTGTCTGTTAGTGCAATGGTTAAGAATGGCCTGATTCCTGTTTTCTCTCCAGATGGTTGTAGTGTATATAATAAACATGATGTCTATATCAAGGGTGTCCCCCTGCTTAAAGTCCCTGAATCGGGTGGAACTTACAAAATAGATTTCGATGTAAATCCAGTAGCCATGCTAGTAGAAGATGCAAAAAATTGTTATTTTAATCTGTGGCATCAAAGGTTAGCTCATTTAAGTAGGAGTAACATGATCCGCATGTCAAAGGGTCTAGTAAATGGTCTTGTCCTGAATCCAGAGTGCATAGACATTGAATGTGATAGCTGCATAAGGGCCAAACAAATAAGAGCTCCATTTCTAAGGGGAAGGGCTCAAAGAGCAAAAAACACTTTAGACCTTATACACTCAGATGTTTGTGGCCCACTAGACCAAACATCCTTTGGAGGGCATCGATATTTTGCAACCTTTATTGACGATAAGACACGATTCACATTTGTAGCCTTACTTAAAACGAAAGGTGAGGTATTTGAAAAATTTAAGTTGTATAAAAAACTGGTGGAGAAGCAAACAGGAAAAGCTATCAAATGCTTAAGGTCTGATAATGGAGGGGAATACTTTTCCAAAGTGTTTTCTGAATTTCTAAGCAATGAAGGCATCCAACGGCAGTCTACTATCCCTGGAACACCTGAGCAGAATGGAGTAGCGGAAAGGGCTAACAGAACAATTTTAGAAAAGAGTAGGGCTATGCTAAAACAAGCTGGTCTTGATAACAGGTACTGGGGGGAAGCAGTTAATACTGCAGTTTATCTTAAAAATCTGTCTCCTACAGTGGCATTAAAAGGAAAGGTTCCATTTGAAGCATGGACAGGAAGGAAAGTCAATGTTGGTCATCTTAAAGTTTTTGGATGCAGTGCCTATGTTCATATTCCAAAAGAAAAAAGTAAGAAACTTGGTGATAGAAGTAGAGAGTGTATATTTGTGGGGTACGATAGTGAGAAGAAAGGTTACCGTTTAATTGATCCCAAAAATCCTTATCAAATAGTGTTGGAAAGAAGTGTATTGTTTCACGAAAAAAGATTTCCAATGAAAAATCTACTGGGCGATAATGAGGGTGTTGTTGGGTCTCCTGATACCTCGGAGATATTAATTCATGTCCCAACTAAGCCTAAAGAGATAGATATAGAAATCCAGAGAGACCTCGAAGATGACAATTCGGGGGGATCACAGACCTCTAATGACAATACTGAAAATTCTGTGGAATTAAGAGAACGTAGATATCCATTAAGAGACAGAAAACCCTGTGATTACTCTGACTATTTGGTGTACAAAGCTGAACTGGAGAGCATGAATGATGAACCCGAAACGCGAGAACAAGCGTTAGCTAAATGGGATAAAGCTCACTGGAAAAATGCAATGGATGAGGAAATGTCGTCCTTAAGAAAGAATAAGGTATTTACTTTAGTTCCTAGACCTACAAATGTGAATGTTGTACAAAATAGGTGGGTATTCAAATTAAAAACTGGTCCTGATGGTACAATTGATAGATATAAGGCTCGTTTGGTGGCAAAAGGATATACTCAGATGCAGGGCTTAGATTATATCGACACATTCTCTTCTGTTGTTAGAGCTGAAAGCTTAAGGTTAATTCTGTCTTTAGCTGTAAACATGAATTTATTTATAAAACATATTGATGTATGTACGGCTTTTCTAAATGGTGAATTAGAAGAAAAAGTGTACATGGAACAGCCAGAGGGTTATGTTGATCTTGACAATCAGGAAAAGGTATGTTTATTAAAAAAGGCTATCTATGGATTGAAACAGTCATCTAGATGTTGGAATGCCAAGTTACATGAGATATTAATGTGTTTAAACTATGTCAGATCAAAGGGTGACCCTTGTGTTTATATGAAGCATAAGACTCATCATGTATTAACTATTATTGCTGTGCATGTGGATGATGTATTTATTATTTCTAATGATCAGGATGAAGTGAAAACTGTAAAATTGACATTTCAAAAGAATTTTGATTGCAGAGATTTGGGAAAACTTTCAAATTTTCTAGGTATTGAAGTGGAATATTGTGAAGATGGGAAAGTCAAGCTTTCTCAAAGATCTTATTTAAATAAGATCCTAGAAAGGTTTAATATGAAGGACTGTAATCCTGTTAGAACACCAATGGAAAAGGGCATTTGTCTGGAAAGAAATGCTGGTCCTAAACCAAATGTACCCTATCAATCTCTAATAGGTTCGTTAATGTACTTAAGTGTATGGACTAGGCCAGATATTGTGCAAGCAGTAAATTACCTAAGTCAATTTAATGCTTATTATGGGGCTCAACATTGGAATTGTGCTAAAAGACTACTTCGATACTTGCAAGGAACCAAAGAATTGGGTTTAATATTTAAAAAGGGTAGCAATGAATTGTGTGGTTACAGTGATGCAGATTGGGGAAGTGACACTGTTGATAGAAAATCCTACTCAGGGTACTTCTTTGCATTTTCTGGTGGACCAATTTCTTGGCAGTGCAAAAAGCAGTCTGTGGTAGCACAATCAACAACAGAAGCTGAATATATTGCACTCAGTCAGGCCTCCAATGAGGCCATATACCTGCAAAACTTGTTAAAAGAACTTGTTAAAAAGGATTTTGTTGTGACTATGTTTTGTGATAATAAGTCAGCTGTATTTTTGTCTATGAATGCTGCCTAAAAAAGGAGGACAAAACAGATAGATTTGAGTTATCATGTTGTGAGAGACTTGGTGGAAAGAAAAAGGGTGTTAATAGAGCATGTTCCAGGTGAGAAGATGATTGCGGACATTTTCACCAAGCCACTTGTGGGATCACGCTTTAAGTCTTTGGTAGAATTATTGGGAATGCAATAACTGCTGAATTAAAGGGGGTGTGTTAAGATTAAGAATATTTTTGTTAATTACGCAGTTCTTTTGTTTTGTATTTTTGATGTTCGTCTGACTCAGTAATAAACGTCAGTCTTTCTTCTGCTCGCAACATGAACAGACCTGTTTCATTTCCCTGTGCCCTCTTTAACTTTTTATCATAATGCTGTGAGAGGAATTATTTATAGTGATTGTGCAATTTTCATGGCATTTTAAAGAAGAAATTTCAGGGATTTTTCTAATATTGTCTTTTGAATAATTTTGGTTTGGTTTTCCAGATGGTTTTAAGCCTGAAATTCATACTCATAGATGGCCTTTTTAAACTTATTTGTAAAATTATGTTCTGCATCTAAAATTAGTTCCAAGGAAATTGGATATGAAATACAAGGAAATAGATTATACTTTTTAAAAAACACACACAAATAGCTGTGATAAAGGAACTCATATTATTCATTTTAGTAAAATTATTATTGTTTGATACACCAACTCAATCGTAACAATGTGACTAAGCAACCAAGAAACAAATTATATAAATGACATTCAGCATCCCTGAGGATGAGCCCAGAGTTGGAGCTCAAAATATCTGCAGAAATAGAGTTTGCAACTCAGTGGGAATCCCAGGAGAAGTTTTACCCACATAATTTGCCAGTAAACCATTAAATATCAAGAGATCAAGGAGAGAAAAATCAAGAGATATTTCAAGCACACTCTTCACTCACCACCTTTGAACGGCACCGAGTAGACGTAGCTGTCCGGATCCACAAAATGTTGCTCAACTGCTCGCTTGTACCAAACCTCATCAATGGCTCGCTTGTTCAGAACACTGAAGTGACTGAAGGGAGATGCAAAATAATATTTAAACAGAGAAGGAACATGTAAGCAGACCAAACTGAAATCGTGCTTGAAATTAAATAGAATAATTCTCAAGGCATTTCTTGAAATGGATCACCCCAAGGTGAAGTTGTTCTATGCCATTATCTTCTCATCAACTGTTAATATTCTTTGAGGATACAAGAAAAAGAAGAAACAGCAAGTCTTGTTTCCTCCCACATATTCACATCCAAATATGGACACACATCTTTTTCACTGTTGCAGATTGAAGAAAAAAGGACCCAAATGGTATTATTTTTCAAGCTAGAGTATAGCAACTTATGTATTTTTAGAAAAAGTAGGAATTTCTAATCCATTGAACTCTATTGACTCAAGCGAATAAGGATTTTTTCGAATTTTGAATCTAGGATCAGAGGCTTTTTTTTAAATAATGAACAGATTACGTCTTCCAGAGCAGAGGACATTGCTCTTCAACAACCTTTGAGTATAACAATGCTAATGGCTGCTAATTTTCTCATATTTTCCCTTCATTTCAAAGCAACAGATCAGGGTTCCACCACAAATATATTCTCCAAGGATGTGCAACCTAGAGTACAGTTGAGTTCCATTTATTTACTTGTAATGTATTGATTTGATTATAATAAAATAATACATCTTCAGACTTTAGACTACAACTGGCAATCTCAAAAATTTCACAAATAAAATTTTACCCAATTTCACTTTGAACTCCAGAGCAAATATTATTGTTTATCATTGATGGCAATGCCAAAATTTATAGTTTTTGACAGATGTATCATAAAAATCTTGTAAGAGGATAACATAAAGGCCTGATTGTTCGAGTTTCCTTTTCAGGTTAAATAATCATTTAGAGTAAGTAAAACAATAAAGGCACAAACACAATACATACATATTTGTATAGAAGGAGAAAAAAGGGTTAGTTCTCTTTTGCAAAACTATATGCATCACAGAAAAGTAAAGGAAATGTAATCAGGACATCTAAAACAACATATGCACTCAACTTACTCATTTAAGCCCTGTCTTTGACAACCTAATTATGAAGATAGAATGCAATATTTGTATAAAATACATTTCATTAATTTTTTCTCTTATTGTGGACTTCATAAGCAAACTATGGCATTAAATTGGCCTTAAGGTGAAAGTCTACCGATCCAAAAGACAATCAAAAAGTAATTATAACCTTCCAGTGGGCGTGCTCGTTTACAAAGTAAATGGTTTTCAGTTTATGGCGATAAGTCTGCAAAAAATAATGTTATCTTTTAGAACATTCATTGTATTCCTCTAGCAGCCTTTATCCGTACAATATATGTCGGTGTCAGCAGAATATTCAGTCCCAGCTCATTGTGAATCTAGTTTGTTACGGAGAAGGTCGCCCGTTGTGAACTGAGTCCACAGCATGCCCGCTCTTGGACATGGAGAAGGAAGCAATGTACGCTCTTTTTGTACAACTAGGTGGTTAATGAGAATTTATTTGTTTAATTATCCATATAAGGATATTTTTGTGCAATTGTCTTCCATCAAATTCCTTTGCCATTACTTTTGAGTTAGTGCAAAAACTTACGATCCCTGTCTGCAGTTCCCGTGCTTTAGGAGAAAGTTTTTGATGAGTGCTTACAATTGCACAGAATCATTTAATTGTAAGGATATTTTTATGTTTTTTTTTTATTTAAAATACATATTATTCCTTTACTGCTACCAAACTGTAATTATTTTGATCATAAAACTAGCATTAAATCATTTAAGAAATGTTTACTTTGTAAACAGTGTACCTGCTCATGTGAAGAAAGTTAGCGTGCCCACTGGAAGGATAAGTAAAATCCTCTGAACCAATTTAAGGTCTCGCTAGGGCAATGCAGAATGGCCATGTAACAACCCTATCATCAAAATTCTGCATCAAACATTTGCAGAGGCTTACACAAGTAAATACAGTACATTGTTGGGCATGCATGGTCCATAAACGACAGGTGAATTCTCCCCATCAACTCAGCAATCCTGAAAATGGAGGGGGGATGGGAGGAGGACCTCATACCAAAGGTAATTAGAAGACAAAAGTAATTGAAAGAGGAAAACCAGAAAAAGACATGTGTGTTCCATTCTCCCTTTTATGATGAAAACTTTTCAATTTTACCCAACAAGCTGGGCAGGAGGTATAAGAACATTGTTTTAGGGGGTGGTTCATCACTTTCCAAGGTTCCTAGGTGGTATGCAATGCCTCTAGGAGATAATGCATCGCTGAGGAGTCTGTGATATGCATAGCCAAGTGACTTTTAGATATTCATTAATAACCTTCAAAAATTGTTTGCTGCGATGGTGAAATAAATACTCACATTGAAGAGGTACATTTAAGATCGCCATCTTTTAAATTTTTCCTGAAATTATCAGGGGAGGCAGTTGTGTGATGACATCACAATGCAGGAGTCATGAGTATCTGGAAGGGTTGGGTGTGCCTACGTGCAACTCCACTGCAACGTGACGTCATCACACGACCCCTCCGATGGGAATCAAATTCAAAACTCTTACAATGGGAGGTATCCAAGTGTCACCACCCGATCGCATTCAAACTTCCCACTGACAGAAAATGAAATTTTAAGACACACCTAAATGTTTTTGTTCAAGCATCCAATGGGCTTTCTTACTTTTTTCTTATTAACTTTCACTTTCTAAACGTTCGTTTTTCTACCGCATTGCTTCTGTGTTGAACTCACTCCCTCCACACATTGACCCCTTTTTCACTTCCATTGAATTCCTTTATAAGCCTTTCCCTATCTTATCTGTCACTGAAGTAGCTTGCACCTGCAGATTCTTGTTGTCTTTTTTTTTGTAAAATTATTTCTTGTTTCAGCTTGTTATATTGTTTGTTTGTCCTCTAATTTGTGTACTGTTATCTGGTCACTATAAAGTGGCAACTGTATGCTATGTGGGGTTCTCTTTCTTTAAAATAAAATTTAAAAAATTATTTTTTGAGATGATAGACAGTAATACAGTAGACCCTTGTTATAACGAAGTTCATGGGACCGAAAAACCGGAGGTTCGTAATAACGAAATTTGTATGAACGTTTGTTTTAGGAATCATTAGTTCATAAAGCTATGCAAGGCATCGAGAAGTTCGGTTATCCTGCAGAATGTAACACTGCATTACAATTATGGGTGAACTCACTTTTGTGACGAACTGATCTAGCTGGGCGTGCGACACAGCCGGAGCCGAGAAAAATCACTGTCCGCGGGAAGGAAGAACGGGAAAAACGCTGAACAGTTCCTGGCTTAATCTAAGATTAAGTGACACTTCGTCAGATTATGCCCAAAGTACGCGTTCCTTTACGCCACACCGCCTTGCATCGGCCAACTCGAAAGGCGCCAAATTTGAAATTTCGGGCACGCTTGAACTTTCCCAATTTTCGTATCTCTGAAAGTTTGTAATTCGTACATTCGTAAGAAGAGGACTGACTTAGCATACAATTTACAAGCGGTAATGAGTGGGTCACCATGATTCAACAGGCATGAAGCTTATTATATGATGTAGTGTGCATACTGAAGTATCTCCTACTGAAGAAAGAACCGTAAGTGATGCTCTTGCACGAGGAGAACTTAAGCGTAGCGCAATGGTTATGGCGTAGCGTAGTGTATATTCACCTAAATACCATTCCTTATTCGTGAAAATTTGTAATAAAGTTCTATTTGTAGCCAGCAGTACTGGGACTGAGGTTCGTAATAACGTTTCTTTTACCATAGACTGGAAAGGCCGTTTCGTCGGGACCAACTATTTCCTTCGTAATAACCAGAACTTAATAATAAGGTTGTTCGTAATAACGAGAGTCTACTGTAGTAAAATGCCTAGGTGTTTGCAACCTGCAATAAAATACAAGGGCTGACCAGAAAGTAACAAACGTTTTGTCATGGTGCAGCAGCAGTGGGCTGGACTAACTTGGTATTAGTGTTCTTACAGTCCGTATGCAACCAGCTGGGGTATCATGCACATAATGCCTATACTGTGAATAATTGAACAAAATCAATACATAAATTTATCGATTTAGCAACGAATCACGAGTTCCTATATTAGACTGCATCAAAAAGAGCTAGGAAGTATTTTTTCCTGAACGGGGTGCACAGGATACAGTATTTTCTATCACAATGCAAAGTTTGAACACAGTCCAGTATTGATTCTTTGGTACCTTCCCTCATAAGGGTTCAGTTTTCAATTCCTTCCTGGGGATTGTATGATGCCACATTGCTAAGGATTCTTGTACATCCGAAGGGTTGGGTGTGCCTCACTGAACTCGTCTACAACATGAGGTAGTCATACGAGGGTTGTACCAAAAGTAAGGATCCCAATGAGCTACAATGTTGAGCGAAGGTGCTAGGCTAAATCCCACAACATTGCCGTGCGCAGTGGTTCCCCTACTCTCGAGTCCGCCAGTCCGCGATTCATTGTGTCGCTCATTATTGGCTTAGCAACCGTCAACAATGAAAGTGATGATCCCCGTTCCCGCCAAGTGTGAGGATCGAGCATTAATCCGATTTCTCCTTGCAAGGAAGTTACCGCCATTGGAGATTCATCAGCAACTGACTGAAATTTATGGTGAAGAGTGCATGTCCATTCAGCACGTCTGCAAATGTTGCAGGGCTTTTGCCGGGGGTCGCACGGAAGTTCACGATGAAGAACGGAGTGGAAGACCGCCGGTTTTGGATTGTCCAGAAGATCAACAGTGAGCTGCTCAAAGATTGCAGGGTCACTGTGCATGAATTTGTTGAATGCATTTCTGAAGCTTCTCACGGCACAATTGAAAGAACTTTAACAGAAACGTTGGGTTATCGCAAGGTGTGTGCTTGCTGGGTCCCCCGGATGCTGACTGACGGACTCATGGAGCAATGTCTTGACACTGCTCGAAAATTTCTTCAACAATTTTAAGGTGGGGGCAACAAGGAGAAGTTGTTGGTCTCTACCGTCACCGGAGATGAAGCGTGGGCATTTCATTATATCCCTGAAACAAAACTCGTACGTGGCAAACGCTTCAAGAGCGACGATGAAGTCCAATCAGAGGTCACACACTTCCTCAACGGGTTGGCGGGAGACTTCTTCAACTTAGGGATAAAAAAGCTGGAGCACTGTCTTTAAAAGTGTGTCGAAAAAATGGAGACTATGTTGAAAAATAGACAAAAGTGTAAGCTTTTCAACGATGTGAAAATTAATATCAATAAAAAAGTTTTGTATTTGTAAAAAATATGGGAACCTTACTTTTGGTACAACCCTCGTACAAACTCCCAATAGGAACAAAACCCTCCATTACAATTAGCCCAGCCCTGTGCAGGTTAACACATGTTACCCTCCCCATCGATGATTTCTTAAGGCAATCAAATCTCCGGTTTCGGAGATAATTTACTTCCACCTTTAATTAGAATTTATTGTATTTTCTGTTCTTGGACAAATTCACTATAGCCAATTAGTAGCTTAATTATTCCAATTATGTACGGGATACATCAAGAGACATATTATTGAGTAGGATGTTTATCACAACATGCTAGGATGTTTATCATGGCATGCAACAGAGGAGAGCACTCGGAAAAATCAAGGGTAAATCAAGAAGAGATATATGTATATGTTTGATGAGCTGGAACTTCTCACAGTACCATGCCTCTACACATTTAAATAGTGTATATTAAGTAAGCTCAACCTCCATTGAATAAAGATAAATCAGGATATCCATGATCACCTAACTAGATCACATTCATAAGTGCACACAACCCTCCACAAGTCCATATATGGCTGTGGGCTCAAAAGTGCAT
Source organism: Ischnura elegans (assembly GCF_921293095.1). Lineage (NCBI taxonomy): Eukaryota > Metazoa > Arthropoda > Insecta > Odonata > Coenagrionidae > Ischnura > Ischnura elegans. The sequence goes on from NC_060249.1 coordinate 49,456,510, forward strand.
AATTTACTCCCCAACAAACTAAGATGTATCACCTCAGTGAAAAGATTTTAAGCCAACTTTAAAAGGTATTGTAATCGTAGTGGGTAAATCGTAAAAGGCAGTGGGTAAATCGATACTTCCACTGTAAAAACGCTCAGCAATCGCCCAACGAATCAAATCCGCTCATCTTGTAGCCCAACAATACTAATCCGTTCAGCTGGCAGTGTCCGGAGCATAACCGCTCATCTCCTATTCTCTAAGCTTGGAGGTGAGCGTTTATGCTCCGGACACTACCAGCTGAACGGATTCGTATTGTTGGGCTACTTGATGAGCAAATTTGATTTGGTGGGAGATTGTTGAGCGTTTTTGCAGTGGAGATATTGAAATGTTTCTATAGCCTACAAGAGTCCTACAACAATCCTTAACTTTGCATAAATATGTGTGTATGTCACTTTTCATCATTCTGAAATAGTTTTCATCGTTTGATGATATGGTCATTGTTCATTATGCTATGTACATTGTTTGGAATTATATATTTTGCTCGGTTAATTTCAATGACGTGTCCTATATCTTTGTTTTGTGTTACACCAGTGGCATAGCCAGGGGAGGTACACAGAACACATACCCAAACCAATTAATTTTACCAGAAAAATATTTACATATATGTAAAGAGAATGTCTGTTCATCTATCTGTTATGCATTTCCATATGGCTGCATGGATTGCGACCAAAGTTAGTATATGTGTGCATAGGTACATCTCATGCTATCGAACCCCTTAGTGCCACTTTCAGTAGTGTCTGATGAGTTCTTTGTGTCGTTTTCTCTTTACGGTTTGTTACGTTACATCATGCAATTTCTGGGGTTGGCAATCCTGCCAGGTAGGCACACCTATTGAAACACTCAAAAATATAATGTAAAAATAAGCTGATCTCGTGCAACATATGGAAATAGTTTTTTCCACTGTTTATGTATATCATCATCATTCCTGCTTTGCTCCTTTACCTAAAAATCATGCCATGTGACTATGAATTCCAAGTTCCAAGTTTCCCTCTTCTCTAGGTACTATCCTCCCGGAGCAAAGCCGGAAGGCCTACTAGTTAACCTATAAAACAAATGTATTCTACTCCACCAATATGTTTTATTAAAACAGCTTCCTGACAAACCATCAATTCTGTAATTTAAAGTGCCAAAATAGCATGAAATGTGATTTATGGAGATAAAAATGTACACATTTTCCCCAAAGGGATGTTCCATCCCTCTTACCCCCCAGGTCATGTCCCCCAACACACCCTCCTGGCAACGCCTTTGTGTCACTGTAACATACGATCTTCTGGATAAATAAACATTTTATTATTATTATAATGCAGTCAATAATTAATGGGGGGAGGCAAGGCCATAGCCAGGGGGGGAGGGTTAAGGGGGATTGATCCCCCCACGAAATGAAAAAAATTAAATAGATACTTTATGCTCGCTTGGTGCTCACACAACGATATTATATAGCTGCGCAGAGACATCCAGTAGTCCAATGCGACTTAAGTCAATAATTATCTAAGCGAATTTGAAGGTGCAGTGTGTGTAGTTGTAGTGCAGAGTGAGAAATTAAAGTGCTGTGAATTAGTAGAGAGGTGAGTGACTTATGAGCCTCCTGAGGGACCGCAGAATTGACTTCGACACCGAGGAGTTAATTCATTTGTTCGCTGCAAAGAAAGCTAGAAGGCTAAATTCAATTTTATAATAATATTTTTATATTTTCCTTTAAGGGTTCATAATAAATATGTATATTTAACCGTATATGCTATTTTATTTATCTTATAAAAATAATTTTATGTTTGTCGACTATTCCATGAACCCCCCTGAAAATATTTTCTGGCTACGGCCTTGCCCAACACACCGTCCTGGCAACGCCTTTGTGTCACCGTAACATATGATCTTCTGGATAAATAAAAATTTAATTATAATGCAGTCAATAATTAATGGGGGGAGGGAACTACACAGTATGAAAGTAGTTGGCATTCACACATTTCCACAGATGCAATCAAAAGTAAGAGATTTGTGCTCCTTACGGCTCTGAGGAAGCTTCTTCTTCAGACACTGGATAATCTTGCCATCTTGTGAGACCACTTCTTGTGGCCACAAATGATACAGTTATACCAAAACGTTGTTTGAACTCTTTCCTATTTGACGCAGGCAAGCAGAGGAAAAAAAAGAAGGAAAGAAGTAATAAAATTCACAGTTATGTTAAACAATTTTTCATTCAAAATTTATGTTTTCACTTTAAAATTTCATATTTTTGTCTCCTCAAGAAAATTAAAAGG